>NC_080020.1:2833750-3147500 GCF_030020395.1 Manis pentadactyla
GAAATGAAATCAGTACTTTCCCTCCTGTTGTGGGTATACGGATCTATAAAAACAAAAGGTATTGAAGGGGGAAAATTCTCCCATAGTTTTCTTCTACACAGTCTTTCAGTTTGACGGTAGGCTCAGTCTCAAAAGAGCGTTCCCCAGACTGCACATGACACCCTCCCCTTGCGCCTGTCCCTAACATTTGTGGGGGGCTAGGGAAAGGGGGCGAGTGGAGGCCCTCATACCATCTGTCTAAATACTTAGAGGTCACAAATCCAGTTAATTAACATACCGTCATGATTATCTGGAAGGCCGGGTTCTTACGCCACGTGGACCCTCGCGTGTTTTCTTGCAGATGCGCCCAGACCGGCAGCGCTGGCAGGGGCCGTGGCAGCGGGAGCCCGGGAGGCACGGAGGCTTCGCTCTTGCGGGGCCCGCTGCTGGCAGGTCCCGGCCCGGAGCTCCCGGGTGGCGTGAGGGGCTGTGACTGCAGAGTGGGGAGGAGGGGGTCGGGTGCCTCTGACTTGCCGTGGGTCTTGTTTTAGATGCAAGTGAGCAGGTGTCTGTGAACCTGGAAATAGTCCCCAAGGAGGAAAAAAGCCACTGGGGGAAGTGACAAGTAAGACTGCTGCCTTGAGTACAGATCAGTCCTGGAGCCAAGACTCAATCTGCGACACCTACAATCCGAGGGGCTGAGGCTCAGGAGGGGCTCAGCGGCTGGGGAGGACCCTGCAAGAGCTCCCGGAGAGCTGGGGACGGGGGGGCCTGAGGCTCACGATCAGGAGACCCACTGCCCAGTGATGCAGTCACCGGGGAACGTGCTCCAGGCTGCAATGGCCACCCAGTCGCAGGAAACTGGGTGGCCATTCAGTTAACTGTCAAATGCAAAAGGTGTAATATAGGAAGAGGAAAATCGGGCCTAGGATAGGGAGCACCTTTATCAAACCCCTGAGAATTTGTCAAGTTAGTTAAGCTCAATGTCCATCCCAACGGGACTCATTATAGTGCTTAGCCCAGAGGGTTTTTCTGAGGATGTATTGAGTTCTCTGAAAATTAAAGAAGGGAAACCTCACTGACATGGCCAGGAGGCCTTCAGGGGATGCTCTGCTCCTGCACCCACCCCTCCTTGTAAATCTCAGACCCCACAGGAAAGGATAGACGCCGTAGTGTTTTAGCTACCTTATTGCCCAGTGGGAAGAAGGCTTCCAGCTCCGCATCCCCACAACAGCCAGTGAGAGACAGTCATGGCCCAGCCCATGAGAAACCACAACTACTGGGACTCCCAGTTTCTCCAGTGGACTTGCTGCTAGGGAACAGGTTCCCTACATGGCCCTTTTCCTCTAGGAAAGAGCATTCCTCCCTTTGTTCTCTGGCCGTGCCTATGCATCTGCTGTAACTTGCATGTCCCAGATTACAATTCTCTCCTATTTCGAATAAGCCTGTTTTTGCTGGTAAGATAACTAACTGACAGTTTGAATTTTAAGATTATCAGTTCAGATGCATAACATTTAGGACAGTATCTGGCACATCCTAAATGTTCAGTGTTCTTGTTTTTGTTATGTTGTTTTGGGGGGCCAAAGTAGAATCTTAATCTCCAGAGATCTGAGCAATAAGGCAGGGATAAAATTCCTCAGGACACAAAGGGACCAGCCTCATTAAGGAGCAGCCCTAATAGAAACCTGCGTAGACCAAAAATTGGCTGGGAATGTGGAGTAGAATTTAACCTGAAGGACACCTCATCTCATCTAAGTCTGATTTCTCACAATCCATCAGCATTTTTCATTGCTCAGCCTTCTGCTGCATTTTCTGGATGCACCACTTAGTGGCTGTGTGACCTTGCAGAAGTTTTCAAACTTTTCTGAGCCACAGAAACTGACTGTCTTTTCCTGTGACTTTGTATAGTTCTTTCATGTTCGCAAGTGTACACAGTCACTAAAAAATTCAGGGAAAGTGACCTGGCCCGAAACAATTCTTTCTTTCCTTTGCCGCACTCTCCTTTCTTAAAAAAAACCCTTGTTTTATACAACACTTGCCAGATGGGATGCTGCCCTCTTCATGAATTGATTAATAAGCCAATTAGGTCTTCAAATTTATCCAGTTGAATTTTTTTTAACATTAGTGACTCTTCTTATTTCCTACTAAATACTGAATTTTTTAGTGATTGTGAGTTTATGTGGAGTCAAAGTGGCCACTGGAGTCAAAGGATCTATTAAATTCTGTAATTTCATGGGGAAAACATCTTTTGCCCTCCAGAAGGTTCATTTCGCAAGTGCAGGACAGGGAACAGGCTTTTATTTACACACTAGGTCGAGGTATCCGCTATACTGAGTCTCCTCTTTTATGACTTTTATCCAGTAGCGATTCCATAGCTGCTGATAAGTGTGTCAGCTCAGGGCCTCCGTCAGCCTTATCAGTGCCTTCCACTTGCTGTTGCTTTCATACGTCACCGTTTTGAAAGGTTAAACTTGATTTGTGTCCTTCTATTATTATCCCCGTATCTCAAGTCAACCAGACAAAGGACAAGTCTACTTACTGAAAATTTATAGGAACTTTCTTACTCTTTGAAGGTTTTAACCATCAGAATTGTTCTCTTTCTCTCTCTTTGGGTGTGTTCTTTCATATTCCATTGTAAATAATCAGCTTTTATTTATGTAATGGGTATATATTTTGAATACATTTCAGATCCATCTGTTCTCCCAAGCATGAGTTTTCATGTCCTTTCAAATCCAAGAAATTGAAAGAGGACATTGTAGTTAGTAAGAGGTCCTTCTCAGCACTGATTCCTCTCACTCATTTCTTCAAAAGTGTTGTTTTTCTCACTTTACAGTGGAGAAACGGGTTGCCTCATATAATGTCCATGCCCAGTTTACATCTTAAATATAATGTTGACTAGATTTTGTCTTTCTCCAGTGTAGTATCACTTTTTGAAACATACTTATGTAGTTATCTGGGTTCAATGAAATAGATTTTAGTGAGTCTAATTTCTCACTATGTCAGTCACCTCCCCTCCCCCAGTTCTCCAGAACCTTCTATCTTGTTCACAATCCTTTCATGATCACCGACATTCTGCACTTCGAAATTGAGAGGCCATGTGTTGTTTACTATCTAGTTACTCCCTTGATACCATCATTAATAAAATAAATTAAGTAAAATAAAATAAGAAAACTTTTCCATCCTCTAAGCTGATTGGGTAGGAGTTCACATGAAGTTTTCTTGTAGTGTGTGTGTGTGTGTGTGTGTGTGTGTGTGTGTGTGTACGTGTGCATACTTTCAATTTAACCTGTACTTTTGGTAACCTGTGTAATCAGTCGTTAGTGGCAAGCAAAAACATTATTGGTAGGAAAGCTTGAATTCAACTCTAAAACAAGGTATATTCATAAATTTTTCCAAGAATCCTGGGCAATGACAAAGTATGGTAATAGAGAAGAAATAAAATATAAATACCAATTACTCCCATTGTGAAGCATTTAGGTTGTAGTCCTGGTAATTTTACAGTGTGAAGATAGTGACATTGACCCCACACTCTTACGGAGGCTGGCGCGGAGTGGGAAGAAAGTGTCAGGGAAGTGGGTGACAGTTGACTTTCTAAAGCAAACTATTTGAACATTACCACTGATACATAAATGGGGCATTCAGGATGGGAAAATTCAAATGAGATGTAGCATCGTAATTATCCAGATTTATTGAAGTTTCAATTACACTAAAGGAATATGAAATTGTCCCTGTTATCCAATAATATAAATTCTACCCCATTATTCTGGTGAGTTAAAGCATCTCCAAATATTTGAAATACAGTTAAGCTTCAAGTAAGTAATTTTCACACCTAAAATGAATACATTTGAGCCACTGATATTATCCTTCATTTTTCTCTAAAATAATTAACATTGCCATGTGTACAACTCACCACACACCCGGTCTGCAATTAAAATTTATATCATGCTGTGTTACTATACATTTAGAAAACCAAGACTAACATAATGTGAAATACTGGAGAAAAATATTCTGGATTATGGGATTCCTATGGGATTCCTTTTTGCTTAGTTTATGAAAAGGTCTTAATAAAATGCTAAATCTAATATACCAGAAAGGAACAGATTATGAAATAACAGTTTTGTATGTCAGATCCTGAATCTCGATATTTGAGACACGATGATGAATAATCTGGACATTAAAAGGTGAAAAGTAACTACTTGATAACTGGAATTACTATCAAATTGAGGTAACAAGCCAGCACTGAATAATTCCCAAATTGAAAACATTACAGTAAGTAAATCACATTTGTTAATGCAATGCATGTTTAATCTACAGTTAAAGAATTAATCAAATTTGGCTAATCTACTCCTAAAATGATCAGGGCTAAAAAGATCAATTAAGATGACTATTTATCTCCAAGTGCCTAGAATGCCCTATTCATTTTAATATAGTGGACATATGTAAATAAAGATATGAGTTTAATATAAATGACATAGGATAAAATAGTTCAGACCATACGTATGAAATCAAGCAACCATCAAGAAATCATATTCAAAACATAAAACCTACTTTTGTAAGTTTTTTTTCATTAGGATGATACTACATCAATAGAGCTTCCAAAGACTTTGTTCTTATTAATCTAGCTTAAGGTGAACTTTTATTTATTTGAAATAATGTTATCTTCAACTATATCTTTACTGTAACTTCCAAATAATAATACATTTTACAATGAATATATTCCTGACTTATGGTTCGTTTCATTATATAAAGGTAATAGAATGTAGAAAATAACATTTTCCTAACAAACTCCCTCTGTATTGACTCCTTTTCTAAATCCTTCCTTTGGAAATTGAATTGCCTACACTCATTGTCATCATTAATATCTTAAGTATACACATTCTTTCCTCCTCAGTGAATTCCCTTACAAAAGGAAAAAATAAAATAAAATGGTGCTCATTAGGCTCAGCATGATATTTTACGGGCATTAATATCATTAAAACATATTAACCTAGATGTCAATACTTTTGTAAGAATACATGCTAAATGGAAAACATTTTGCCAAGGTAGCGATATTCTGTAGTACCAACAGCATCTCCACGATTAGGAAAATTGAAAGGAAATGCTTGCTTTGAATATCTTTGATCCAGTTTTGAGACCTCAAAGATACAGCCTTTGATTTTTAAGGTTCTGTGCTAAAAAACTATAAATATATTTGTGATAAATATTAAATAATTTGCAAAAATTGCAGGTGTATCTTCTGACGAATGTCACTTTTAAATAACTTTTTAGAATAACTTGCCAAATACTAACTCTTTTTATTCCTTGTAGATTAGGACTTTGTCACTTGTGTTTCTAGGTAATGGAATAATTATTTAATCGATTTCTATTGTTCAAGGGAAATACAACTCTCGTTACTTACTCGTGGAATTGTTGTTAGTGGCATCGTTGTGACTTGTCACGTGTAATGCATAGTAATTAGCAAGTGTGCTAACACTAATCCTTGTGCTTTTGTTCGCACTTACAGGGACAGAGAAGTAGCATGGCATGAAACATGGCTCAGTTCTATTACAAAAGAAACGTTAATGCACCCTACAGAGATCGCATCCCGCTAAGGATAGTCCGGGCAGAATCGGAACTTTCGCCATCAGAAAAAGCCTACTTAAATGCCGTGGAAAAGGGAGATTATGCAAGTGTCAAGAAATCCCTAGAGGAAGCTGAAATTTATTTTAAAATCAATATTAATTGCATTGACCCTCTTGGAAGGACCGCGCTCCTCATCGCAATCGAAAATGAGAACTTGGAGCTCATTGAACTACTGTTAAGCTTTAACGTCTACGTTGGAGATGCTCTGCTACACGCCATCAGGAAAGAAGTCGTCGGGGCCGTTGAGCTGTTACTGAACCACAAGAAGCCCAGTGGGGAAAAACAGGTACATGCAGAAACGCTGTTTATTTATTTTCCTTGCAGAAGGTTTCTGTGGATGTTCGAACTCTTGCCCAATTTTCAGATATAGAAACACTGAAATCAAAACTATTGTGACAGAAGTTTACTGTTAAGTGCCCAGTTTATCTCCTCCACCAGATCGGACACCTGCACCTCCTACCCTGGCAAGTCAGACTCTTTGCAGGAACTAAAGCGAAGCAAATAGCTTCGGTTGGCTTTCTGTACGTTGGAAACACGTGTGTGTAATGCCCAACGTCGACTGCTGTTTGGAGCTCCCTGGGCATTTGCGGGTGTTTTTCCTCTTGCCTTTCATTTTCTGACCTCTTATAGTAGCAGCCTGAACTGTGCTATTTTCCTGTTCCATCTGCTTGCCTGTTCTGGAATTCGGCATCTTACTTCGGGAGTGAACGGTTCCGCCTAATTTTGGTGACGTTCTTTAGCGCATCCTAGTGGCTCCCTTTCAGTTAAGACTTACATTTTTAAAAAAAAGAGTGATAGAAAATCACCCAACTCTGATGTAGGCTTCACAATGTCAAACTTACTAATGGCAAAAAGAGTAGCTCTATGTTAATATCATCAGTAGCAGGTCAACCAAAATGGAACGCAATTATCAATGCAATGTGGTCTTTTTTCCTGCTATCTCCCTGCTGCTTTTTGTTTGTTTGTTTGTTGTTTGTTTTAACCACTAGGAAAAGTGGAGAAATTGAAGACAGAAACAGATGAGGAATTTGTTGCTGTGACCTAGACCCTCCCCATTGCTCCTGCTCTGGGTCGGAGTCGCCTGTCTAGCCCTTTCTCTTCTCACCAGGAGCTCTTCGCTCCCCTGCATCAGGTCTCACTGAGTAATTGCAAAGACGTTGCATGTACTGCGGTGGTTCAAAATCTGTCATTTAAAGACAATCTTACAAAATGTGTGTTATTACAGCTCTAGCAGTTTTTATGCTATTTGATAATGCACAAATCTCTCTCTCTCTCTCTGCAGTGATAGACTATTAGGAGGTATTACATTCTTTTAAAGCAAGCTTTCAGCTGCAACTAGTATTATCGCTGCTTTTCTGGAGGACTTTTATCAGAACCCTTGCCCTTATTAGAAGGACTTCATGGCTGGGAGTCTCCTGAAGAACTCTCCCTGTGTCCCTGTGGCTGGGTTGGACGTTCCATTCTTACGTCTGAGCACCACTCACCCCAGCCCCATTCCCGAATCCAAACTTTGATGAAACAACACTCCCAAATAACGATACTTGTCTACCTGTTGCTTCACTGGATTTTTGCTGTTTCATATCCAGTTGTTTGTAGGTTATCTTTCTATCATATTGGTAAAATATATTGATAGAAAAATATGCTCACTTATCTGTCCTTTCAAACTTGTGCAAGCCTTGACTGGGGTGGACAGATAATGGTGCCATCTACAGACATATGCTATGTTATAGCCCAGTTTTTCACCACAAAGGAAGTGCAGGACCCCTAGGAATGAGTAGGACTCTGTTTTTAATCTCTGTAATTCAGGGGCTACTTCCTCAGTCACCTTGTGATGTTGAGATTCCTTCCATGATCATACCCCTAAGTATTTGCATGTTCTAGTAACAATGATCTTATATTGTCCATCCCCTTGTTTCATGTCTATATCCGTAACCACAGACAGAGTGACTGTGGTCTAGATCATTTTAGATTGCAACACGTTTTGAGAACAAAATTGCCATTAAATGTGTGTTTCATGTTTGTTACTAAATAACCTTAGTTCTGTTCTCTAGAAAACATTGGTCACACATTTCAATGTCTCTTTGGTCCTTGACATTTGTGCTGGCCAGAGTAACATGCTGTCTGGAGAAGATAACTGCTATTATAAGAGTGTTCGTTGGAAGATGTTCAACTTATGAGCTGAACTCTAGTCTTGCAAGTAGGTCCTGGGTCATTAGAGGCACTTAATCTGAACCCTGATTATTAATAAAAGGCACTAAAGGTTTGCAGTCGGCCAAGAGTCTGAAATATCTCAGGCCATGTGTTTCTGGAAGATTTCTCTTGTCTCAGTTTGCTGGCCAAGGACTTTACTTTTCTATTTGTACATTCTAGAATTTCCTCTTCAGTGAAGGCTCTGAGAATAAACAACAATTCTATCTTTTTGTTTGAACTTTATAATTTTGAAAGAGCAAGTCCAAACTACCTCAGGGTTCCTGGTATCTCATAAAGGGAAAGTGAAGTTGTTACAATATGAAATGTATACAGTAGAGCACATGAGAGATGTCCTCAGGGCCTGGGAGTACAGTCAAACCCCACTAAACCTTAGCAGTTCGATTTACTTTGATAATGTACCTCCTAAGTATGACCAACATCCTTTGAAATAATTCTTTCCATAAATCATTGTGTTGCAGGTAAAAAATATGTTCTTGATGGGAATTGTTTCTCTTGTAAGTTGTAATTCTTTATGTGATTCCTGTTATCATTGAAAGTCATTGTGTTACTATAACTTGCCTAATTTTCAGTCTCCAGGGGTCCCCCAAAGACTCTGGGACAGCATTGCCATTAATTTTGTTGAGGTTATTGAGGCCAAATGTTAAAACCTCCAAGCAATAATATCCAAGTGGAAAAATAAACACAAATTGTCCTAAAATGGATCAAGAAAGAGGATCTAATATGAAAAGCATGCAAATCTGATTTTACTGACTTAGAACTTAAAATGTGACCAATGTGGATAAGGAAATACATCTTTCTTTTACAAATGTGTTCACATATTAATTTCTTTCTCCCAAAAAAGATGCACTGTTTTATGGCATCCTGAAATCTTGGGGCCTGTGAGATTTCAGACTAACCTGTGTGCTTTCTAGGACTTCCACCGAGGAACAATTTACAATCTGTGTAATTGTGCCAGGCATGTGCTGAACATGGGGAAGGAGACAGTCTCCCTGTTTTCTGAGTCTTAAGGTCTAGTTGTGAAGAGAGACAGAAAAATATCCTGGGAATACAAATAAAGGTAATTATAATGGAAAAGGTGAAGGGAGATAAGTCCTCAGCTAATTATAAAGTTAAATTGACTGGATTCAGTTAGTATAAAATATTACTGGGTAGAGAGGTGGGGGACCCAAGAAAAGGGCCTGAAGAAAGAAGAAGAATGTTTAAGGGGTTATACCTGGGAAAAGGGAACCCCATTAACAAGAGAGAAACTTCAAGAAAAGGCTTAAAGGGCATGATTGGAGTGTACTCAGTTTTTGATTTATTGAAATGGACGTGTAGGAGGTGATGAGAAATTTTGGACTTCAAGAAGGGGTCAGGGATTGATACATAGATGGTAGTGCATGGAAGCAAATAAAATTACCTGTCTTCCTCTCATTCCGACGTTGGTTTCTCTTCCTGCCTTTATGTATTGTGAAAATGTTTGCAATTTTTTGTATATATAGTTGTGGTTTTCTCAAAGCAGCATCTAGTGAAGATATTTAGGTTTTGACAGATAAATAGATGGGCATAGATCATGAAATATTTCCTTCCATATTTAATGTAGACCTACATTAATCAGGGTGTTGAGATTCTAATGTTTTATTTTTATTTTTACTATCAGAAAATGGAAAGAGTAATACTTACATCATTCCTTCGACGCAGTAGACAGTGTAGAGCCCGCGGGCCACGTTACTCTAGCAGGAAAATGGGATGCTCTGTACTTGTCCTGGCCCTGTTCCCTTGCTAGAATCACTACTCTGGTGATTCTCTGATAATTTCCTTGAACTTTTCTTTAACTTTCTTAGTACCTTATGTCTCTGCAGGGAATAACACAGGGACTTCTTAGCCCCCTTTTCAGCCAATTGATTGGCTACTTGACTTTTAATTACTTCTAGCAGACCTTGCTCTTTGCTGTCTTCTAAGGCCAGATTCAATTTCAGTTTCAGCTGCGTCAGTAAATGTTTGTTAGAAACAGAGCTTTGGTTTCAGTTCTTAAGTTAGTTGTTCTCAAGTCTGCAGCGTCTTCAAAGTCCTGCAAGGGCTCGTTAAAGCATATGGGTTGCTGGGTCCTGCCCCCAGAGTCTCTGATGCAGGGACAGGAACTGGACCCTGGACCTCGATTTCCAATGAGTACCTGGGTAATAGAGACTAACGCTGTGAATCTGCAGGTGACACTTGAGAACCACCGGCTTAGAGGATGCTGGAAGTTCTAGACCACTGACAGCTCTGTGTTGTATGTTAGGTGTGTTGAACGATACTGTGCTAACATGACTTGCAGTTGATCTCAATTCCCTTAAATCTTAATGATTAAATGGTATTTAATATAGGAGAGTTTCCCAATTTCACTAATATGTTCATTGTATTTTTCTCTTTTTTGGGGAAAAAGGCTTTGCTAAACATTACTTACTAGTTCCACAGCTACGATACTAGAATATCTCCGTTGAAGAAATTTGGGTTTTAAAGCTCTACTGCAGAATACCATATTTGGTTATTGTGCGGCATCTTGGGTGTCATCTGATCCAGTCACACCGTTTTACAAAGGAGGGGAAGGGAAGAGGGGCCCAGTGGGGCTTGGGGTGCGACCTGACCAAAAGGATCTATAAATTAATAGCCAGCAGCTGACCTTGAGTCAGAATGACATCATGATAGCACAATAATAATGCTAGATAACATCTATGGAGGCTGTCCTATGCCAGGAACTGATGAGAATTTTATTTGCAGATCTATTAATCTTCACATTACCTGTGATGGTAGATGCTATTGTTACCTACATTTTTAGATGGGGGACGAAGACACACAAAGCTGTAAGTGACATGTTCCAGATGACAAAACCAGGAAATGTAAGTGCTGGGACTCTGCTGTCTGGCTCCAGCCACCTCTCTGATTCGAAGGGGAGTCACTGAAATCGTTAATTAATTATCCTAATTTAGGATATGAGTTAGGTAACTCCAAAAGAGCCTCTAGATCTCCATATTCAATCTGGGCCTGCATCTTGAACATTGTCATGCTGCATAAATGAGCTGCTCAATAAATACTAAGGACTAGGGAAGTCACTAGAAGCTGGGCCGCGTTGGGAAGGAGCAGGGCTGAGTGATAGAAGTGCTGACTCCCAGCCCTGTTCGCCACTAGCTGACAGCACAAGTCTCCGAATCATTCTGAGCTTTGGTTTTCTTGGCTGTTAATTAGGATCATGTATTAATCTACTTGTTTCTAATAGTCTGGTGGTGTTCAAATTCTGTGAAGCATTTTATGAGGAAGCTTGTAATAACAACCTAGTATACTGTTCTTACTGTATTATGTCATAACCTCTTCTTATTGACAAGCCAGTACACTAATAATATAAAATATGCTGAAAAGATGAAGTTAAACACTGGCAAATCTCCAGAATGTGTGACTCCGTTTCTTCTTTTTTCGTTTGAGAAATGCAGTCATTGGAAATAGAAACCAGGTTCAGAGAAGGCAAAGGAGAATTTAATTCAGTTTACTCTTTTTTTTCCATCTCAGTGCTCATAGGGGATCTCTTTTTTGTTTTTTAATAGTTTCAGTAGATTTCCTAATATAATTTGTGGCTTTAGAAACAGTACCTAGTATGTGATCACAAAATCAAAGGGTCTGGTATAGGAGATTGGCATTAGCATATAAGTGAAAATAAACATCCAAACCAAAATATTCCTGTTGACTAAAAATAAAGAACACTTTTCAGCTGATATGGGCGCTAGTAAATACATCCCTGGCTACTGGGCAGAGAACTTTGGTCTTTAAATAAATCTGCAATTTTCAGATTGAATTCATTTACTTTCTGCTTCAAGACTCAGATACCCCAGTAAAGGCTAACTTTTGACTCTCACACTCATTTGAATTCCCTCGTTGGGCTGCAGAACAAGGAATTTGCCTCTGCAGTCCTGTGAACTTCAGATGGTCCCTGTTAGGTGACGCTACAAGCTGAGCCAGCCTGTGTGCTCTAGTCTCTACCACTACCCCTTGCGGAATAAAAACATTCTAACTTTCCTCAGCGGTTAACCAGCTGAGCTTACACCTTTCCATTTGTTTCCATTACATCCTGGATATTGACAGTAAGTGAACCTAAATACGTATGCAACCATAATCTTAGGTACTGTCAAAAGTCAGAGAATGGGAGAAGAGAGAGAGAAGAGAGGATTATAGTAAACTATTAAAAAGATCTCCCCCCAAAATACTTACCTTACTGTGAGACAAGTTTAAGTCACCCATACTTCCTTTGTATTTTGATGTAAACAATCAATAGAAAAATTGTTTTACAGTATTGCCTAAATCTACCATTAATATGAGAAAGCTGAGATTCATCCCCAAATGTGACCTTTACAATGTACAAACATAAGGAATTTTTTATTGACAAGTACTTTGAAAGTCTAAACGTTAAGTTGAATCTTATTATTCCACAGGTTTGTGCATGCAAACTCACCTCTTCATAATAAAAATGTGGAAATGAAACTGCCTTTCTTAAAATTACAGATAGCTTCATAGCTTTGGGAGAGGTTCCAAGGTGGTATGGTTGTCTGGTACAGTCACACATACAGCATTTATTATTTGGGCTGAGCAGAAGCAACATGGAATCACTGTATGAATCTTGATCCAGAATCCCTGGCTTCAGTCCCACTGTGGCACTGGGGCCGGGGAGCAACTCAAGATGAAGGAACCAGGAAAGTTAGCGAATGGTTTGGGTGAGCAAAGTTTCAGTGAAAGAAATATTATTTCCTCATCTCTTCTTGTTATTCTGTTATCTTTAAAATTCCCTTGGCTTCCTACTGTGACCCAAATATTGTTAAAATGTGATCACAAACAAGCTCTTGACCTTAGGGAATCTAATCTAGCCATCAGTTGCATCTTCAGGCTAAAGAAAGGAACAACATGGGATATGCGTCCTCACCCATGTTGTTTCTAAACGATATTGATTTTCCAATTGCATTTACATCTCTCTTTCTGCGGGAGAGGGGAGTAGTGCCTAATGTCTAAGAAATACCCGTATTAGATTATACAAGACCCCAAATCTGAAGAATCTTAACATCAGTAAAAGAAGAAAGAGACTAGGACCATCATGTTTTTGTGAAATTATAAAAATACATCA
This sequence comes from Manis pentadactyla, assembly GCF_030020395.1. Lineage (NCBI taxonomy): Eukaryota > Metazoa > Chordata > Mammalia > Pholidota > Manidae > Manis > Manis pentadactyla. The sequence goes on from NC_080020.1 coordinate 2,846,685, forward strand.
AAATATTCAATAGATTTGGGCAAGTATAATATGTGGGCATATTACAGGACTTTTTGTGTGTATTAGCAATATGATACAATCTTCACTTTAAATGGAATCTATGAAATTGTTTTGCTTTGCACTCATGTTAATTGTTAGCTGTATTAATGAAGTGCTTAAAATTTTAAAAACTTCTTTGATAAATTGTGTTTATTAAAAATGGCTAATTCATACTTCTCTTGCATACTTTATCCTAGAGTGTCAGAGCCCATTAATCCTTTATCAGCTGAGGAGCCTCTGATTGCTCTGCCCTGACCTTGATCTACCAGCCTTAAAAAGCTACACTCCAAGTATATTCTATTTAGTGCTTCTCAGTCTAAATGTAAGGCCTGACCTGCAGGGACTGCTCATTAAATCAAATCTCATGTCCTAGAAACGCGTGTGTGGGATGAGTTTTTCTTTGACTTACTATGTTTCTCTTAACCTAGACCTTGCTTGCCTGATTCTCTCAACCAAAAAGCAAAGACTCAATATCTAACTCTGAAATCAGAGCGAACCAAGGAGCATTTTGATGACATCCTTTCTCCCTGCCTCTCTCCCCCCACACACGCTGACTCCTGGAACCATCCCCTTACACAGAAAGCGAAGCTTTGTAGGAGTTCAGGAAACTTGCTGAAGATGACCGAGATGATTCATTCTTGGGCCAGGCTTAAAATTCTGTTTTTCTCTAGAATCAAATAGAAATATTTACCATCAACATCACTTTAATCCCAGTGAAATATTTGGTGAAACTATTCTGTGAAACAGGGAAAGCTAGAAATAGAAATAAATGTTTTAAGGCTCCGTTTCACAGAAGAGGAAACGGTAGGAAAAGCTCAGGTTTGGAATCAGACAGGTAGGAATGTTTAAGCCCCAGCTTACAGCCCCTGGTACTCATGTGACCGACGGTGATCATGAGACTTGAAACAGCAAATGGAAGTGGTCACTTCTCACAATTAGGATAAGAATCAGAAATTTGAAATACTTTGTGGAAAGTGCTGGGTGTATTTGCATTTGATTTAGTATTGTTATTAGTATGATGTTATCATCACCATCCATTCATTTCAGGACCAATATACTGATTTGATCTATGTTTAAAGATTCACAATTTGTGTCACGCTTCTAAATTGTTATGAGCCAGGTTTCAAATGCTGATGAAGACCACAGAGTCAAAGCTGAATTCTGGTGGTATTCCTTCTGAGGAAAGGCTTTGTAGACATAATGGTTAGGAGGGCTGTGAATCTATGAGAGGTTGGACGGGGGGCTTGAGCATTACTTCAGAGAGGTTTAGAAGTCAGGAGAGAGGAAACAGGTCAGGCTCAGAAGTCTAAGTAAGTTAAAACTAAACATGTTATTTATCATCAAATAAAATGAAGTTTTACTCTCAATGTAAAATAAAGAAAAGGAAAAATCATGACAGAGGAAGGTGATTGGAGATGATCTCATAGGAGAATAAGCAGGTTTCCTTAGAGATATTTTAGGGGTATGTTTTCAGAAGTGACAGGACATTCAAATTCAATGTGTTCAAAATGAACACAGGATATCTACTCACCCAAGTCACATGGTCTCTTAATATATGTAAAGCAGATCAAGTGTGTTTTGACCACACTTAAGGAAAAGACTGCCACCTGGTGAATACTTGAGAACTTTAAAAATACATGTCTCTGTTTTGAACATCTGGCATAAACTTAAAAATGACAGTCATATACTTTATATTATTTTTCAGTAGATTGCAGCTTCTGCACTCCACAACATTAGCAGACGTTTTGTTAAGATGCCATCGGATCACAAGTTTCCATGAAATTTGTTCATTTCTACCTGATTTTATTAACTAGTATAAACCCATGTCTTATAGGTCACCTAATAAGATTAAATGTTACCAAAAAAACCAACAAAAATTTATGAGCTTCCATGAGCTATCTGCTTCCTCTGATTTCTTTCTTATTTAATTTTGTAGCCAAATGACAAAAGTGATATTTCAGGATTGCTGTAAGGCTAATACATTTCATTCATTACACACATGACCTCAAAAGCAAACAGCACAGGAGGTCATTTTTCATTCTATACCTGGTGCTGCATTGGGGGGTCTGTGCTGATTTTCCCTGGGACTTAGTCTTCTGCATATTTTATCTGGGGCATTAGCGATAAGGAACAGCAATGAGGAATTAATTCCAAATATTTTCTTCTACTAAAACATTGCCCCTTCACCTGCCCTGAGGTATATTTTCTGACATGTTAAAATAGAGGTTAAGGAGTCTCTCAGCTGGTTGCTTTCAGAACTTAAAAGTTGCTGAAGTCTTTGCTTCTCAGCTCTAAAGTTTCAAGTTCACTGCTAAAGGAACTCCATGGAAGAAAGAAAAGAAATGATTCTTTCCCAAAATGAACAAAAAGTTGACATTTTCTTTGTTTGGGGCCGAATAAAGCCATTGTTCCATTAGGAGGAGAGAGGGTGCCCATCCTTCTCTCCTGCCTCCAGAGTCCCGTTCCTTGGCTGGCATGACCGAACCACAAGTCTAAGTGTTATTTCACTTATTTTTATGCAATCACAGAGGAGATGTTTTCCAAAACAAGTGATTTCAGTAGACCTCCCTAGTTGTACAGCTCTATGTTTAATCCTGATTGGACCCAGGAATTCCACTCCTAAGAATTTACCCAAAGAAAACAAGTTCTCAGATTCAAAGAGACAGAGGCACCCCTATGTTTATTGCAGCACTATTTACAGTAGCCAAGATATGGAAGCCACCTAAGTGTCCATCAGTATTCAATTATTTTTGTCATTACCATTTCTAGAGTATGACCCAAACGCACCTGTGCATCCACACACAGGTGGCCTGATTCACTGGAAGTGCCTGTTTATTTCTAATAAAACAGTGATGTTAGCAGTGGAGTACCTCTTGTCACCTGGAAAATACATAAAGGGGACAGATGAAAACAGGAACGTGACGCTAGCCCTACTATGCGCTGCTTTTTACTCTGCTCTTTAGTCACAGGCTGGATTTTAGGAAGGCGGAGGATAAAAACACAAACACAAAGCCTGAGTGAAGAATTAAAAGGTTTCTATCACAGGGGAAAAACTTGGGTTTGAAACGAATCGCTAACTCATTTTCAGTGTGTTTCTTGATTGGGGAGTCCAGGTCTCCAGGAAAGAACAGCAAAGATTGTTGGTCGGAAAATAAGTTGGGAGCAAGAAAAGAGCTTTATTGGGCAAAGAGCTTCCATAGCCAGTTATTTTAACATTTCATAAACTATCATAATTTAGATTAAACAAAGGATAATGTGTCTTCCTGTTAGTTACTTTTGTCTCGAGTTTTCTTTTGCCTTTAGGGAGAGAGAAGCCATCTATGTCCTGCAAAATGCCTGGCCAATGACGTATGAGGCCTGCTCCACGTTGCGGTCCTGCGCTGCGTGAAATGCCCAGGCTCGACCAAAGGAGTAAATATTCATCCCCTCTGCTCTCTCGCTCCTAGGTGCCCCCCATTCTCCTCGATAAGCAGTTCTCAGAATTCACCCCGGACATCACCCCGATCATCTTGGCAGCCCACACCAACAACTACGAGATAATCAAACTGCTGGTGCAGAAGGGCGTCTCGGTGCCCAGGCCGCACGAGGTCCGCTGTAACTGCGTGGAGTGCGTCTCCAGCTCGGACGTGGACAGCCTCCGCCACTCCCGCTCCAGACTCAACATCTACAAGGCCTTGGCCAGCCCCTCCCTCATCGCCCTGTCCAGCGAGGACCCTTTCCTCACAGCCTTCCAGTTAAGTTGGGAGCTCCAGGAACTCAGTAAGGTGGAGAATGAGTTCAAGTCGGAGTATGAGGAGCTGTCACGACAGTGCAAGCAATTTGCCAAGGACCTGCTGGACCAGACACGAAGCTCCAGAGAGCTGGAGATTATCCTCAACTACCGAGATGACAACAGTCTCATCGAAGAACAGAGTGGGAACGATCTCGCCAGACTGAAGTTGGCCATTAAGTACCGCCAGAAAGAGGTGAGTGTTGCCAGAGTTTATTCATCCACCCGTCATGGAATTTAACCATTATGGAATAAACTGGGGCTCCAAAATTAGGGTTGGGCTTTAGAGCGTTTTCTACTTACCTGTACCTGGATAATATTTATTATTTGCCAGGTTAATAGTTATGAAACTCACTGGAGAGTGGCAATAAGTGGTTTAAGAATGGGAGCTGTTTTTTGGTAGCTGGGTTAAAATGGGCACCTTGACTGGAATAATGGAAAAGTTAGTGAATTTTGGAATCTCCATACCAATAGTTCTGGTTGTGCTACTTAAAAGTCTTGTTGCTTTAGGGGGTCACACAGATCCCTTTGAGCTTCAGTTTTCTCTATGTAATGAACTTGACACTTACATTTGTTTATATGTACTTATTTATACAAGAAAAATACTTTCCTCAGTAGGAAGTGTAAAGTGTATGGGTGTATATGAAGGTACTTAGTACATTATAAGGTCTTTTATTAATAAAACACATTATTAGATGTTATTAATGAAGGAAAAACCTTTAGTCTAACGGCAGATTAAAGTAGTAAACTACTCTCACGTCTGGCCTAGTTTCTTGATTTGTTAGGAATAAGATGTTAAAGTTTATTCCAGAAGAGTGCTAGATTTCTCATGAAATGTCTATGGATTTGAATATTAACTAAAGATAACTTATTATACTTATCACCTAGCATAATTGCTGTCTGTTCTCATCAAAAAACAGAAGTTTGAGTTCAGTGAGTTCTCAAAAAGTTGTTTGACTCTATTTCCAGAAAATAGTGGTTCTCTGTTTACTCTTGAATTATCTATTACAGAGTAATAGCTCTGTATTAAAAAAAACTATATAATGGAAGGTGAAAAAAAAGAGAGAAAAAGAAAAAAAGACTTCTGAATTTAAAACGTGTTCAGTTTCTTTTGATCTTGGCCTTGATTATCTCACTCCAGCTCTGGCATATTTAAGGTTCAAGATGCCTCAATTTGCTTCCTCAGATTTTTCCTGTGGTGCTCTGGCCAGTTGCCATAGGAGCCTGAACTGGTTGACATGATCTTTTCCCCTGACAACAAAGGAAACGGCTTCTTTGGCATACATTCCCATCTGATTCTAAAATCACACATGCTAGTTGGAGCCATGTCACCAGGACCAACTTGTTTTTTTAGGTTCTTGTGTTTAGAACCCAGGGACCTGATATTTTAAAGGGTCTAGAATAAATTTAATACATAACTATAAGAAACTGATGAAAAACTTCACTTGATTAGAGATTTTACAATACTAGATGTGAAATTAAAAGCAATTGCATGCATTAGAGCTGATAAAATGAGGTACGATGCTAATGTGGCCTCAAAATCTGGGCCGAACCTTCTTAAATATCCATTATTACCATAATTTTGTACTCTTCTTTACTGGCTTCCCTTGGGGAGGGGGATTTAAGGGATTAGCACAGTGATGACAAAGGTCTTCCCTTATGACATATCTGTTCAGTGTTGATATTGTCCTGTGCATGGGGAGCGGAGTAAAGTTCCCAGATGTTCGGTCTGTGAAATGACACAGGAGCAGCCAGCTAGGCTCACCTGCTGCACTTCTGTTCTCTGCATTCAGTGAACCAGTTTAACTCTAGTTGATGCCTACACTGATTTGGGTCCTCATATCATAACTAATTAAACTTTTTCTTTGGTCACAGTGACTTTTGTGAAGGCCCCGGAACCTAACCCTCACAGCCTCTCTTACCATGCCCTCATAAAGGAATGCCACAAATGATATTTAATCAACAAAAACTGCCAAGTCCTTGTCAGAGGGTTGTCCAAGACAAAAACTTTAATATGAATTTCTTGCATAGTAACACGAGTCCATATTTTTATCTAAAAAAATATCGTTTATCATTTTTATATGGTCTATTCATTCATTTCTTCATTCATTTACTCTTTGAACACACATTGTACAGAACACACCCCAGGCCATGCAGAGAACACAGTCCTCCATGGTGTTGTGGAACTTAAACAGTCTACTATGGGGAGACAATAGCATGCGCAAGATAAATTGTGCTGTTTTGTTTCTGAAGGACTAAAAAGGGTCACTCCTATTAAACATTGTTTCTTTGCTTAGGCTGTCTTGTCTTGGCAATGGGTATAATTCTCTTTTCTGCTCCTGGCCAGGTACGTGATTTTAGAGCAGTTACCTCCGGGCTTCTGTTCTCCCAGGGTTAAAGTGAGAAAATGCTGCCTACCTCAGAGGCTGGCAGTTAAGATGAAGTGCGATAGCACAAGCGCAGAGCTCAGCATACTTCTGGCATATTTACCCACGAACGAGTAGCTACTGTCCTTATTAGCTGTGACTCTTGTTATCATTGCTTCCGTTTATCCCCTCAGAGACCCACGCTGAGAGGCTGAGCACGTGCAGGAAAATGCTACGCATGATTCTACTCTATCCTGTGCAGCAGAAGGGTTGGCTTCATCATTAAACCTTTTAATATTTGTAATAAATAGTCATGCAGGCCTCAGGGGTTGCATCATACTTTTGAATATCAAAAATAAGTTTATCCCTACAGGCTATTGGTGTCCTCAGTACCTGGAACCATTTGTAGTCAAATATACATTCTCATCCAGAATGTACGATGTATGAATTCTATCCCAGCCCCTAGGGAGTTCATACTCTAATTCTTCCTTCATAGGCTTTCAGAAGTCACTTATCCTGTGGACTACACGTTTGATTTTAGTTTGTCCTTGTGACTTGCATTTTTAAATGTATTTTGGGCATGGGTGACATACGCCCTTTGAACCTGACTGCTACAGTGCTCGACCTCAGAATCGGGAACTGAGGTGACAGCAGTGTTCATAAAAAATGTTAGGCATATGGTAGGATTTTAACACATGAGGCTGCACTGAGCGATATAAATAATTGTGAGACTTGTAAAAGGGGTAAAAAGCAGCATTTCTGGAGCTTGTGATTTATATATTTAAATCACAGCTTGTCTGGAGCACTCCCCACTGGCGATGGGCTCCTGAGCCCCCCTTCTGTGCCCCTTGCACGTGCACTCACCTGACGTTGCTAGGCAAAGGCGACGAGGACCACAGGTTCCCGGGGCCTCCTCTCAGCCCCCTCCCTGGGCCCAGACGTCGCAGGGCCCGCCTCTGACCGATGGAGGAAGCACATGCCTGCTTGGGGCTTGTCAGCCTGGTTGACGGAACGCTGACAGGTCGTTAGGCATTTAATTTAACAGGAGGTTTTTAGAGGTTGGAATTCAATCCCCAGGAGTTTCTTTACAGCTAATTAAATGGCATGAAACCATTTTCTCCTCACTCACATCTGAAAGGGATTATTTTTCCCACAATGAAATATGTCATTGTAGATGTCCAAAACACTGTCCGGAACTGCACTTGTTAAAAAGTGATACATTTACATTTTATGAAACAATAAAATAGCGTGTAAATCGTAGCTTTGTTTTGATACCGCTTTAAATAAATGCAAAACCAAAGGATTAGGCAATTTATCTGCAAAAAGGCATCCTCCCCGTTCATCTGACAAAAACATGTTTATCTGCAGAACAAGCAACACCTTCCAATGTAGTTTTCATATGCCACAGACATAAACTAAAAACAGTAGGTTAATGATAATATCTTTGTAAGATTCCACTGTGTTCTAGATATCTTCTCTTGGTCCCCAAATGGATTACTTTTCTGCATAAAACTGGCACTTTGGACTCCATGATGATTGACAAGCAAGGGTAGTTAGTAATAAGATACCTGTTTTCTGTTTTCAGATATGATCATCTAGCTTGTCAACGATGAAGAACTGTTTCTTGTTTCTTTTGCACAAAACTCACATTCAAATTTGAGAGGTTTTTTTTTAATGGGTAGTCATTTAATGTCCCCTATTTTCTCACCGTACACTAAACAAAATTAAGAACTACCAGGTTTTTGAATTATGGATTTAACAGCTTATCCCAACCCCTATATTTCCTGGAGAAATCCAAAACCCAACAAGCTGTCTTAGAGAAATTTATGAAACAAAAGCATTATCATGCTCAAAAAATGGTTGATGGCTTTCAGATGTAATATGAGCTCTCCAGATCCTTTAAAATTGTGCAAGTAAGACGGAATTTTAAACTTACTCTCACCCTCATTTTCCTCTGACCATATGAGGCATAGTCACAGTTTTTCTAACCAGAGGTTAATTGCTTTTTGTTTCGAATCTCGGAAACAGAAACATGCAGTAAAACTCTCTGGGATTTATAATGCCTATGCTCTAATTTGGTGACTCACAATTCTGAAGCTGAATTCCAAACCTCTGTGTTTACAGACTGCTTCTCAGTAATATAGAACTGGGGAAACAGGGACGCGGGATTATGGCTTAGTTCTTTGTGTCACCCTCTGTCCCCTTTTCCCTCCAGCCCTGGAGAAATCTTCTGGCCTTCCTCCCCCTGGTTGCCTTTTTACCTTCATCTCGGCTCAAGCCACCCACCCTGTTGTCAGCTTCCTGTGTGTGTAGAAAGGCCTGCTTTTCCTTTGCCCACAGCATGGCTTCAGTTTTAAATCAAGGGCACTATTGTTTTTCTCCCTGGCATTCTCTCAGCTCAGTGATTTTCCCCAGGTGGCCCTGGGACACACAGCCTGGAACCTGTTCCTACCCTTTGCCATATACCTCTTTTTTAGCTGCTGGGGGGGAAGCTAGAAATCTTGTCGGCAGCAGTTAACACGTGAGGAAGCCCTTGGGGGGGATGAGGGGCCCTGGCCAGACGTGCTTTCTCTCTCTCCAAGTGCAATTCCACAGATGCTTGCATGGTGCCCATTCTGTGCCAAGGGCAGAGGACAGCAAAATGAAGACAGCAAGCCAGAGGCTGAGTGTGGATTTCTTCCAGAACTTTCCTAGAACTTGTCATTTTTTCCCCCTTGTTTAGATAATAAAATTAGGTTTGTGTGTGTGTGTGCGTGCATATACGTGTGTGCTGTAGTTGCCTATGCAGAAAATGCTGGATGTAAACTCAAAATATCACTGCAGCCCGACTTTACTAACGCTTCCTATGCGTCTCCATCCCTTATGATGTCTCCCTCATTGCCTTCCGTCCTTATTCAGTCACTTCCTTACTGAAGACAGCCCTTACTTCTGCCTGCTGGTGACACGAGTCAGAGACAAAAGTCTCGCCCTCAAGTAACTACTAGATTATTAAGGATCACAGAAAGTAGTCAGCGGCTGTCACAGTGCGGGTCACAGAGGCCCAGGCAGAGCTGCCTCCCCGACACCCCGGGAAACAGGCCCTGACTTTGTCCGAGGATGATCGCCCATCACCGCAGTGCGTGGTGGCCTTGGGAGCATCAGCTCCTTGCCTGGAGGCTCAGGGCCCCCCGACGGCCTCCGTGCAGGCTTCTCATGACTGAGCCGTGGGGGTTACAAGAAGCCGCTTCTGTCGGTCGGGCACGTAGCCAAGGCACACCCCAATGTGCAGCCATCTTTTCTACCTCACTTTTGAACATGATGGATATAAAATAACTAAGGATGACTCTCAGATCGACACGAGTAACTGGGAGTGCGCCCTCCGTTAACAGGAATCACGAAGAAGGATCAGGCTTAGAAAGACAATGGGTTCATTCCTGGACAACAGGCATTTGAGAAAACAAAGGTAATACTGATTTATGTACTTAAATCACAGTGAAATATCACAGAATTGTGAAATATTGTAAATTGTTGTTTTAAGCCACTAAGCTTTGGAGTGTAGATAATTGGGGCTCTTGTCAATCACCAAAGCCTGTCTTATTGGTTGTGATATTCCCTAATATTTCCCAAATCATTTCCCTCCCTTCCGGCCTTACTCTCCTGCTCTGTTTGCGTGCTGTTGAGCCGTAGACCAGTGTGTCTCCCCAGTTCCCTGCCTCCACGGCTCCGCAGTCAACCCTCAAATTCACACGACACTCCAGAATATTTAATATGTAAACAATCCCCACATTAAAACCCTTCTGTTAAGGTATAATAAACATTACTCTGTTGTTTTTTATTTTGGCAAAATATGCAGCATAAAATTTACCGTCTTCACCATTTTTAAGTATACACTTCAGTGGCGTTAAGTAAATTCATGTTGCTGTGTGCGCGTCACCACCACCGATCTCCGAAACCTTTTCATCTCCCCAAACTGGAACTCTGTGCCCACTAAACAATGGACAGTTTTCCCTCCACGTTTCCCCCTGCCCCACCTCAGTCCATGGCGGCCTCCTTCCCACTCCCTGTGCCTGTGAGCCTGACTCTTCCCGGGGCCGCGTATAAATGGAATCATACAACATCTGTCTTCTGGTGTCTGGTCTATTTCACTCACAGTCATGTGTCCAAGGTTCACTCATGCCGTAGCGTGTGTCAAAATTTCGTTCTTCTCTAAGAATGCGTAGTAGTTGGAATGTCTGCACCACATTTTCTCTACTTGTCTCTTCATGTGCATTTGGATGGTTCTCACCTCTCGGCTCTTGTGAGTGATGCTGCTTCATCACGTCATTTTACAACCCTGACCTGGTTCCCTCTCCCTTACTTTATATCTCCTATGAAATAAAAACCAAGCTCCTTAGCAAGATAGAGCGAATCTGGACCCTGACTGTCTGCCTGGCTTCATCTCTCACCCCTCCCCGGCCTGCCTTGTGCGCTCAGCAATTCCAGGGGGCAGGGATTTCCTCTCCTGTGATGTGCTCTGTGAATGTTACCTCCGTAATGTTCTTGTCATGTGATTCCTTCCACACACCGTCACCTGGCTGCCTCCTGGTCAGTCTTTCAGGTGCTAAGACTCGGGCTCCAGGAAGGTCTTCACATGTCCTCTCTCAGCTGAGTCTGTGCTGCCTCTTGTGTGTCCGGAGCATGTACACTTACTGTGTTATATTACATACAGTTAATTGTTGACATGCCTCTCTTCTTCATAAGACCATGCGCTCCGTGAAGCCGAGAACTGTGCTTTTTATTTTGCTGTATTTAGCGTCTGTAATGACACTGGCTTGTGGTGTGAGCTCAATAAAAGTCTGTTGCACTTAATACTATTTTTCTTGAAGTCAAACAATCCACCCTTTTTATAATACCTTGCTGGTATTCCTTCTAAAGGATTTTGTATTGCAGAATAACTTGATCATTGGGGAGGAGAAAGTAGCAAAACTTTGTATGTAATTTTTGTTGACTTCTGCCTCTGCTTATGACAGCGGTAAATGCCATAGAGGAATACAAAGGGAACAGTACGTAGCTCTCTTGGGGGTAGTAGATACTACTTAAGTAGCATTTAGGCAAACAGACCAAAATACAACTGTTTTGTAGGAGTTTGCTTTTAAGGCAGAGATTTGAGTTTTGCAGCTGTTTCTTTTAAGGAAAAACTGTCAAGAACCCAGGATATATAAGCAGCATTGACCTTTGAGATAAGGCCAGTAGACTAGCTTCTCTCTGTGGCAACCATGTGGATTGAGTGTCTTAGATTCTTGACAAACCATTCTGGAAAGGTCAATGAGTGAATACGCAAGAGAATCTGTTACCCAAGGATATTGGAGACAGAAGAGATCTAAAAATCATGCAAATACTATTTTTGAATTTTAAGTGACAAAACACTTTTTTGCTTAGAATGGAATCAGTGTGTATGAAAATCACTGGCTGAAATCTAACATGTTATATATTACCTGCTCTTTAAATGAAATTCACAAGATATAACCGTTTCTTTATAATTCAGAGCTTTGGAATGAACCTCAGTTGTTAGACTGTGTGGTCTAGCTATAAGCTTAGGATTTTTAAAACATGGATATTAATAGCTCTTTCAGCCTATGTGAAATTAGAAGAGAAATCTTTTTTACATGAAGTCTGTCTCCTCACTATTAAGGTTTCAGCTATCTGTTCTTGCTAGAGTCGGTGCACTTTCCCTTGTGTATTTACTTATTTTAATTGATTTTTGATTAAGCAGACCAATAACTACTCCAGGTAGAAGTGGGGGAAAATAAAGGCAGAGTTATCAGAATGAGGGCCTGAGGACTCCTTTGAAATACAAGGCATAAGATTTAATGCACTGTAAAGACCCGAATACTATGATATTTATTCAAATTCTTTGACACCTCTTTTTTCTTTCTCAGGTGTCCAATGGATCAAGGTTGCCTACAAAAATTACTTGTATTTGGATACGTGTGTGTGTGTGTGCACGTGTGTGTACAAATAGATACGATACCATGTTATGGAAACATTGAAAACTGAATATAATTAATGTAAAGTTGTTTATACAGACCTCATAGGAAGTATAAAAATTTTAATTAATTTAACCAAGCATTTACTATATTAGAAATGATCAACATGGGAACATGGCGGGGATGCTGCTAACATTTAGAGAATAATTTAATTGGAAGCAAAATGCAGCAAGAGGTTTTTTTAGCTGATCATATTAAATAAACTTAATTACTTGCTGTCAACCACATCACCTAGTTAAGCACTGAAAAAAACATTGATGGTGCTTTTTTTTTTTTAAATTATTTTTTATTGAAGGGTAGTTGACGCACAGTATTACATTACGTTAGTTTCAAGTGTACAACACAGTGGTAGAACATTTATATACATAATTCTAGGTTCCAGCTATCACCCTACCAGGCTGTTACAATATCTTGACTATTTTCCTTATGCTATACATTACATCCCGGTTACTTATTTATTTTACCATTGGAAGTCTGTCCTTTTTTTTTTTTTTTTTTTTTGTGAGGGCATCTCTCATATTTATTGATCAAATGGTTGTTAACGACAATAAAATTCTGTATAGGGGAGTCAATGCTCAATGCACAATCATTAATCCACCCCAAGCCTAATTTTTGTCAGTCTCCAATCTTCTGAGGCATAACAAACAAGTTTTTACATGTAGAACAAATTCTTACATAGTGAATAAGTTACATAGTGAACAGTACAAGGGCAGCCATCACAGAAGCTTTCGGTTTTGCTCATGCATTATGAACTCTAAACAGTCAGTTCAAATATGAATACTCATTTGGTTTTTATACTTGATTTATATGTGGATACCACATTTCTCTCTTTATTATTATGATTTTTAATAAAATGCTGAAGTGGTAGGTAGATACAAGATAAAGGTAGAAAACATAGTTTAGTGTTGTAAGAGAGCAAATGTAGATGATCAGGTGTGTGCCTGTAGACTATGTGTTAATCCAAGCTAGACAAGGGCAATAAAACATCCACGTATGCAGAAGATTTCTCTCAGAACAGGGGGGGGTGAGGTTCTAAGCCTCATGATGGTGCTTATTTTTGCTCCAATAGTTCATGAAATGCCCCAGCAAATTTTCATGGAGAATGGGCTGAGGTTGCCATGGCTTGAACTACTTTTACAATAAGTGATCACCAATTGTTAGAAGGGTCTCTATAAGCAAATAACTTAAAGATAAGTGGAGAGAGCGGGGGGGGGGTGTTGGCAGCAATATTTGGCATTATAATATGATGCTCTTCGTGTTAATGACAGTTTCAAGCTTTGCTAAAGAATTTGAATTTTGTTTTTCTGTCAAGCAGTGGGAAAATTTCAGTTAGGGAGGTAACAATAATAAGTCTGTAAAACCGTTAACTCTGGTGGTATTAATAAGTTATTTTACTTTTAACATGTTTCTTTTACCATGTTTTATAGTGTCACTTTCTTCATCTATACAACGAAGGTGTGGGAGATCCTATCCATCTCCGAAATCCTATTATTTTAATATTATGTGAAAGGCAGTTTCAACAGTGTCTTTTTAATAAGGTGGAACGTCTTTATGGGAGGAATTGTGTCCCCCCAAATTCGTATGTTGAAGCCCTAACTTCTGGTCTTAGAAGATGACTATGTTTGCACATAGGGGAGGTAATTACATAAAAATGAGGCCAGTGAAATGGAACCTAATCTAATCTAGTCTATAAGAAGAGGATATTTGCACTTATAGAAAAATGCCAGGATGTTCACACTCCAGGGAAAGACCAGGTAGGGACAAAATGGGAAGCTAGCCATCTGTAACTCAGGGAGCTGGGCTCTAGAAGAAAATCAATCTGCTTGGACCTGACCTTGGACTTCTAGCCTCCAGAGTTGTGAGAAAATAGTTTTCTCTTGTTGAAGCCACGCAGTCCATCATATTTTTGTTTTTTGGAGTTTTTTTTTGGCAGTGCTAGTAAGCCAATATGAGTACATTAATAATTATTCCACAAATCCTATAGTATATGTTTATATTGCTCTCAACTCTTACATAATTCTGGCTGGCGCCTTATGAGACTAATGTTATTATTTATTTTAAATTAGATAAAACTGAAAGGAAACAAGATGAACATAAAGGAAATGATTTGAGGGAGTGAAGTTCTTGCAAGAAAATCAACTAACCTCTGAGGAAAACAGTTTTGCAGTAAGGATAGGTGATCCTGAAAACCAACTAATAAACTCAGATATTAGTCTCTAAGACTAAAGTCATGTAAGTAAATCAAAGAATCAAGGCAAATTATTAAGACTTGTGAAGAAAATGGAATTTCAATTGTATGTTTTAGAGCAACCTATTTCCTTGACAAAATATTGGCAAATTGAATACAACAATGTATAAAAAGAACTATACACTGCTACCAAGTGGATTATCCTACATATACAGGTCTAGTTCAACATTCAGTCTATCACGTCAACAGACTTAAAAAGAAAAATAGCATGATCATTTCAGGTGATGCAGAAAAAAACATCTGGCAAAATCCAGCAAGTCATGATAAAAATTCTCAGTAAACTAGGAATAGAGGGGAACTTCCTTGACTTCATAAGGAGTATCTATAGAAAACCTGAAGCTAACATACATGATGGTGAGAAATTCAAAACTTTCCCACTAAGATTGGGTACAAGACAAGCAAGATGTCACTTCCTACCACCCCTTTGCAACATTGCGCTGGAAGTTATAGCTAATGAAGTACAAAAAGAAAAGAAAAGAGGAGAAGAAAGACATACAGATCGGGCAGGAATAAGTACAACCGTATTTGTTTGCAGATGACATTATTGCTTAATTAGAAAATCTGAAAAAATTGACAAAAAACTCCTCAAGTTAATATATAGCAAGGATGCAAAATGCAAGGTTAATATGCAAAAGTAAGTTACTTTCCTTATACCAGCAAGGAATGAGTAGAATTTGAACATACTACCATTTATTTTAATGCCCACTAAAATGAGATGCTTGGGTATAAATTTTACAAATTATGTGTAAAATCTGTATGAAGAAAACTCTGATAAATGAAATAAAACCTAAATGGAGAGAGATTCCATGTTCATGCAACGGAAGACTCAAGATTGTCAAGATATCGGTTCTTCCCAACTTAATCTATAGATACAGTACAATTCCTATCAAATACCAGCAAGTTCTTTTGCAGATATTAAAAACCCAGTTCTAAAGTTTATATGGAAAGCCAAAGGGCCAAGGAGATCCTATACAATGTAAAAAGGGGAACAAAATTGCAAGACTGATACTACTCAATGTGAAGACTTACTCTACATACTTTCAGTAATCAAGACAGTGTGGTATTGATGAAAGAATAGATAAATAGATTGACAAAATGAAATAGCCCAGAAGTAGACTCCCATAAATATAGTCAACTCATCTTTGACAATGGAGCAAAGACCATCTTTTCAACAAATGGTGCTGGGACAACTGGACCTATGTGTAAAAAAAAGAATCTAGACACAAACTTTATACACAAAAATTAGCTCAAAATGGATCATTGACCTAACTGTAAAATGCAAAACCATAGAACTTTGAAAAGATAACATAGGAGAAAACTTAGATGACGTTGGGTGTGGCAATGACTTCAGATACAACACCAAAGGCATGATGATCCATGAAAGAAAAAATTGATCAGGTCAGGCTCATTAAAACTAATCTTCTTTGTGAAAGATAATGCCAAGAGAATGAGAAATCAGCCCCTGACTGGGAGAAAATACTTGTAAATGTTGCATCCTATAAAGGACTGTCACCCAGAATATACAAGAAACTCAAAACTCAACAGTACGAAGCCAAACAACCTGAATAAAAAAATGGACCGAGACCTTAAAAACACAACAAAGATACACAGATGGCAAATAAGCATAGGAAAAGATGCCCCACATCGTGTCATCAGGGAAATGCAAATTAAAGTAACTATGAGATACCACTACACACCTATCAGAACAGCCGAACTCGGGAACATTGATTGACACACCAAACACTGACAACATGTGCGGCCACAGTGACCCTGATCCAGTGCTGGCGGGAATGGGAAATGGTGCAGCCGATCTGGCATGCAGCTTGGCGGTTTCTTACAAAACCAAACTACTCTTTCCTACCAGGCAATCCAGCAGTTGGGCTTCCTGGCATTTAACCAGAGGATGTGGAAACAGGGCCACATAAAAACCTGCACACAAGTGTTTACAGAAGCATTATTTATAATTGCCCAGACTTGGAAGCAACCCAGATGCCCTTCAGAAGGTGAATGGATAAACCATGGTCCATCCAGACACTAGAGTATTATCCAGTGATAAAAAGAAATGAGGTGCCAAGCCATGAAAAGACCTGGAGGAACCTCAAGTGCCTATTACTAAGTGAAAGAAGCCCATCTGAAAAGCTTGCGTATTATCTGATTCCAACAATAGGTTTTCTGGGAAAGACAAAACTACGGGAACAATAAAAATGATCAGTGCTTGTCAAGGCTTGGGGGAGAGAGGGGATGCAAAGGCAAAGCACAGAGGAGTTTGAGGGCAGAAAATACTCTGTAGGACACTGTAATGGGGGATGCATTTGTCCACTCATGGAATGTGCGACTCTAAAGATGTGAACTTAAGGTGTGTGTGCAACTTAAAGTGTGAACCCCAAGATGAACTGTGGACTTTGGGCATTAGGATTTGTCAGTACAGGTTCATCAGTTGTAACAAATAGAGCTCTCTGGTGGGAGATACCGATCACTGGGGAGTCTCCACATATACAGGGGCAGGAGTATATGGGAAATCTCTGTATCTTCCTCTCAGTTTTGCCGTGAACCTAAGACTCTAAAATACTACTTAAAAAAAATCAACCTTTCTAAGAAAATCCCTTACTAAATAGTGCTACAGACTATGCCTTGTGTGCAGTAAGGAAAAAATTACCTACCTCATTCTCCACTAACATCTCCTTCCCCGAATCTTGAATCCTTATCTTAGTGAAATTAATGAATAATGTCCTGAAAAGAAATGTCTTCAGCATGTATCTTACAACTCAGAGTAAGCTTAGTAAACAGCAAGAGGAAGCCTTAGTTGGGTTTTATTCTGCTCCCACATTCGCTCACCTTCTACCTAGACAAAGATATCTTCAGGTAACGGACGGAAAGGGCCTTCTATAGACAAGATGTATGTTGTTCTGCTATTATTTAAAATTGAATGAGAATGTTTCTTCATTACTGCATTTAAAAAAAAATGTTGAGTATGGAATGCAGAAGGTTCACATTTATGTCACTGAATTTTACTCTCTTGCTGGTTGTGAGGGGTAGCAAGCAAAAGAAAAAACAGTGAACAACAGAATTAGCTTCTGTTTCATTAGTTTCCTCCAAAAGTTCCAAAAGGTTTCCAAAACTTGTATGTATACTTTCATATTTTTTGAAACAGAAGGTTTATTCTTCACAGTTTATTCCTTATGATAATGAATTTTACATTTTAAATGATACCAAAAAGTAATCATGAGCCTTTCTTATGTATGCTTGTACTTCTGTTGTACCTTTAAAAGGTGACTAGGTGCACAAAGTCTATTGGATATTTCAAATTTACTATAAAAATCTTAGTGGTACATGTTTTAATTCACATAATTATTTTAGGGCAAGTTTGTGATATATCAGATTTTGACTCTAAACTATACATGTAACAGGAGAGGGCCCAGGAGAGACTAAGCAGAGTTAGAACCGAGAATAGACAAAGAACTCTCTGTGTAGTTTGATGGTCAGATTGAGTGGTAAACTAAGTTATAAGGGGGAAATGTGTCCTTACAGTTTTTAGCCTCCCCATTTTCACTCTCTTTTCCTTCAGTGATTTCAAGTTAGAAGACCAGCCCCTTAAAGGTAACCTGGTCTTCATGTTAACACCTCTAGATATCACTCATTCATTCATTCATTCATTCATTCATTCATTCATTCATTCATTCACCAATTCAACCTAACAACAACTCTTTCAACAAGAAGTCATCAAATGCCTCTCCAGAAATCCCCAAGTCATTTTTTTTTTAAGTTAAAGCTTCAGGTGAATTTTTGATTATATCCAGCTTGACCTACCCAAACCACTTTGTCTCACCAAATCATAGAGTCTGTTGAGGCATCAGCGGAAGAAAGCAGTTATGAAAACTATTATGTATTGTTGATCTGACTCTAAAATGTCAACTCATTGACCCAAAGGCTAATTCAGCTGATGTGGCTAACCGGTCAGGCAAGAGTGTAATATAATAGGAAGAACCTGAGTCTAAACCACTTCTCTGCCAGTCATTACTGTGTGACCTTGGACAAAGCACTTGACCTTTCTCAGCCTCAAGTTTCTCATCTGTAAAGAAGGATTACCCATTTTATAAGGTTGTTGGAAAGATAAACACATCTAAACCACTTAGGGCATAGAAGGGGCTCAGTAAATGGTATATTTTATTATTGCCTTTGACATACCTCTATATGCAATTCTGAAATTGTTATATACATAATCTTCTGCCATAAAATTCAAATCAGTCTTAATACAACAATATCGATTCTTGAATAGAACTTTCTGCCCGAAGAGTCATGAATTAAAATAGACCACAAATTGCATCGCTCTTACAATAGGAGATAGAAATGTGAAATGAGAAAATTTAAATTTATTCAAGTAAAATTAATTGGAAGATATTCCTTCTAAGTTATTTATATGTGAATTGGTTCAAAGTTAAAGTTGAATAGTCTTGGAACATTTAGTTCCATTTTCAAAGATAAAATTGCAGGGTTTGCTGTGTTCAGCCAAATCTCCCTATCTGATGGGCTAGTCATTCTGGAGCCCTTTATAATGTTTATGGATAAGCAGGAGGGTCAAGCACAATGCACAGAGACTCTTTCAGAAGAGTCAAGTACAAAGAACATAGTATAAAGCCCAAGTTCCCCTTTCGAAAGCCCCAGATTGTAATAATCATATTGAAATATACGTTTTGAATGTCATGTTACAAAATCGCTATGAGCATTTTGATGAGCAGTCTTTCACATTTAAAGAAATTACTGTGCACGTTTTAGAAATTAAAAATGATGGGAAATAGACCTGATAGATGGATAGATAATAGGTGTAGATAAAAACAGAAACCTTACTTTACTCCAATATGTGCTGAACTTTTCTTTTGAAGACATTAATGGAAGGAAAACTATACAGAAACGACAGGCTTTTTTCCAGTCTTCTTCAGCAGGGAACTATTTTCTATATAAGTGGTTATAAAAAATGGAAAGATGCAGGCTGGAAAAGAAGCCCTTCTTCCTTCTTTAGTGGAATAGAGCTATTCATAGTCTGGCTCTTGGAAACCTTTGTGTTTAGTCTGTGAAGTTAAGCAGCAGCAGTTCTTTCTTGGGGGACATGTTTCCTAACTGTCCCTTTCTTCAAATTTGTCCAACTGCTTATAATAAATATTTTGCCAGGCAGTTGCGAATGTTTTTACACTTGCCTGTGCATTTTCAGTGTAAATTGTTGGCAAATCTAAGTCATTAAAGATTAGACTCCACCAATTGTTGAGTTACATCAATTTTCTGAGCTTCGCCTGTGTGTTATTGAATGTGTCCCCTTAAAGAATTGATAATGAAGCATATTCAGAATATACCCACACAAAACTCTCATTAGCAATGTGGGAAATATATAATGAAATGGAAAATGGGTCAAATCAATCCACTCCTGAGTGAAAACTACTTAATATTACAAGTGCAAAAAATTGTTCTATTGACACTTACATGTACCTCATTTAATTCATTATCTCTTTAAAGACCTTCTCTCCAAATATAGTCACATTTTGAAGTACTGGAGGTCAGGACTTTAACATAGGAATGTTGACAGAACACGGGTCAGCCCGTAAGAGTCTATAAGGAAATTTTTCAGCTTTACCTGAGCTGACATTCAGCCATGGACATTAGAGACGCTGGACAAGATGTGTTTCTGCTGAATTCTAATTTAGTGTCAGACTCCTGGTCAGTATAGATTCCAGGCCCCGTCACAAATAACTTGTGTGGGCATGCAAGATACAGCTTATTTTCTACTTCTGTTCTTCCTATGAACAATATCTACAACGTTAATTCCCCAAATTAAGTCTGTGTTGCTGCCTAAATGCAGTCTACCTGCACTCAGTGAATACCAAAGCCCCAAATGTGAGCATTTTCTCTCCATTATGACTCATGTCCAATAACCAACTTTTGTTGAATTTGTCTTCATAATAGCTATTGGGTTTCTGCGTGCCTCTGAACTGAAGTATAAGCCATTGCTCACAGCTCTGTATCTAAAACTTCCCCGTGGTTCTCAATTTCACTCAGAATATACGAAAACCCTTGCAGCGCTCTTTAGGTGTATACACACAGCTTTTCACTATTTCATTAGTTCTATCATATACGTATGCATTATGTGGTTTTGTTTTGTTTTGCTGCGTATCTCCCCAGATAGAAAGTAACTACACAAGATAGTTTTTCTTGTGTTTTCTTATTCACTGCAAAATCTGGGCATCTAGAAAACAAACTACATACTAACATTTGCTGAACTGACATAAAGAAGCCCATTATTAGCTTTTGTCACGTTCTTCTCACTGAAATGGTGTTATTGGAAAACAATAACTCAGAAAAACGGCACCAACAGAACAACAGGATATTACCCTATTTTTTTTAACAGCACTTATCATACTTAGAACCCTTTCCTTAAGCTTTTGTGCATCTTTATATTGGTATCACCGCTGTATAGTTCATTATTATGGGCAACATCTTAAATCTGAACTATCTTACTATCTTTTAATAT
Source organism: Manis pentadactyla (assembly GCF_030020395.1). Classification (NCBI taxonomy): domain Eukaryota; kingdom Metazoa; phylum Chordata; class Mammalia; order Pholidota; family Manidae; genus Manis; species Manis pentadactyla. The sequence goes on from NC_080020.1 coordinate 2,867,629, forward strand.
AATATTAATGGACCAATAGTGTTTAACATGTAGATTTAAATACTTTAAGTTTGTAAAACGGAAATAGTGCTGTGTTCTAAAACTGTTTTCTGATGTCTTCAGCCTATTAGCTGTTCACTTTTTGTGAAAACTGCTAGTATGAACCATCTTAAATCCTTAAATCCTGCTTATTCACTGATGACAATTATCAATTTTAAAAATTGTCCTTGAACCTATTTCTCTCTCTTATAGCTAGCTCCCTGTAAGACATGAATATGAAATATCATGGAAATAAGCTCTTATCTCCTGAATATTATAACACCATCTTCATAATCTCCATATCAAAGAGTTAAACAAGTGCACATATGTGTAAATATATAGGTAGTCTATGATATTTTACTATTACCCACACAAAACTTCTCTCTTACTATAGTCTTCTATATAAGCCTAGAAAAAAACTTAAAATTCATGTACCCAAGAGAAATAGCTATGAGGAAAATAGCTTCACAGAGGACAATTTAAAAATAAAACATTTTTCCCAGCTTCCTAGTTTAAAAATATTGTGCTTGTTGAGACTTGTAACAATTAAAAATAGCCCTTAAGTAAAGAGATGGTGTTTTCTTAAGATCTGTTTATCTGAAATTTTATGTCAAAAATATTTAAGAATCAGTGTTCCTATTTCCTATTTCACCAGTGAGGTCTTTTAAGTCCTGAGGGGGAACTGCTCCCATCTCTGCCCCCGCCACCCCAGAGCCACAGTACTGCCCACTTCCTGCGTATGCTTTTAGATCCGGAACTTGTGAGTATGCTGTGGAGGTGCAGGGCTCAACTCAATTTTGGAAAAGAACAACATAGCATAGAAGTTTCATAGACAAAACTTGTCTAGAAACTCAAAGCTGGTGTTCTTTTCATGAGCTTACTTATTGGCAAATGTGCAGTAAAGAAATCCTTGCTCATAAACTCTTGGTATCAAGTAGAAGTATAAATTTCCATGACTTATTTTAAGATTAAAGATTTGTAACTTTATGATTCCAAAGTTTAATTTAAAATTTAATTTAAATTTAGTAATTGGAAGCTTTCCTAGGAATTTCTAGTACTAAGATCGAGATGTATCTCTACAGTCCTTAGGAAGGCCCACCATTTAATCAAGCACATTCACCAGCTTATATTTTTTCTGGTTCTTTCTCTCCTACAACAGGAAGTTCCCACTCTTTGACAAACTTGTTCATCTTCTTCCTGGTGATGCTTGTATTTGTTAATATGAATCTCCTTAGACCTTGAAGGTAAAGGTAATCCAAGCATTACCCAGACACCGCACAGGAAATCACAACCACCCCAGAGGTACTTCCTTCAGGACAAAATACATATGTTTTTAACAACATTTGTTCTCTGCCTTAGACTTGCAGCAAAAAGAAAAAAAGTTTTCACTTAGTCTTTAAAACACTCAAAGCAACATATTTAATTCTTACCAAGAGGCCAAGAGGTTGTTAAGGATTTGCCCAAAGTCTATATGCAAAAGATGAACAGGAAGCCTAGGCCCGCCCATGGCTCCCGAGAAGCCTAGGGGCGCAGAGACGCATCCCCACCGCGCCCCTGTCACGCCTCTGTCCCTCCCGTGGGCTGGCAGGGTAGCTCCCAGCCAGCAACTCGATTCTGGCCACAAATCTCCACATCCTGTTACGGAAGAAGAGAGACAGTTTTCACATTGGCAATTTTAAATGATTACCCAGATCATGTCAACCGGCAGATTTCCCAAGTGTCTTGTGTGACAAAATGGCTTCTGATGTTATGATCCAATGAATAATAATTTCTCACGAAGTCAGATGCAATGCCGGGAGTAAGGAATGCACAATTGAACTCGGTGAACCCGCGTCTTTCACTGCAGAGTTGCAGGTGAATCTACGAACACTTGCAGATTGCTTTGAGCTGTGTGTGCCTCAGTGCAAATATGTGCAGTGGGAAGGGGAGGCCGGAGGAAGGAAGGAATTAATGTTTTTGCTTCTGGTATTGTGATAAATACTTCTTATCTTTTGCCTCATTTTATTCTTAAAAAAAAAAAAAAAAGAAAGAAAGAGGTAGCTATTTTTACAAAATGCATTTTAAAGGCAGATCTTTCTGGCTCTGCAGGTTATACCCTTGATATGACACATTATTTTCTCTATGAAGCAGTAGGTTCCTGTATTAATTCGCTACTGTTCAAGCCAAGCTGAAAGGAGGTACCTTGTTGGTCTCCTTATAGGTCTGTTTGTGTGGCCACAGGTGAAGGCATATACGTGCCTGCAGACAGACGTCTCAGCTTTGGCAACATCAGGTGGCTCTAACTATACTGTCCAGCCATACGCAGGCAAAGGTCTCAGGGGAAAGGCAGACGGGTCTGAAAGTTAGGCACAGACGAGTGCTTCTAGGTTCAGACTATGAGACTCCTGCAAATTCTCTGGGACACCAAGAGCTATTTTCAGGTAGGAGACACAAGGATCCCATTGTCTTCATGTGCAACATGTATTTATTGTGCACCCACATGTGTCAGACACGGTTAGACCTTGGGAATGCAGAGGGGAATATGACAGCCATAGTCACTGACCTTCCATGACTAACTAGTCGTCTAGTGGGAGAGAGTGACATAAACAACTAATCACCTGAACAAGTGTATTAATGCAGTCTTTGAAAAATATAATGAGGGAGGATAGTGAGAGCTATACAACAATGCCAGCAGCAATCTGACCTAGTCTTCATGTTCCAGGCAGACTGACTGAGGAATGGGCGATAAAGGGGGGCACCTGTATCGCTGTAGGGATATTGGAGCAGTTCCTTGCAGAAAGACAGCACGGAGAACCAGGCAAGCGGTCTGAGCAGCCGGAGAGTGGTGGGCAGGGGCCAGGCGAGGCGAGCCGGTGAGAGTTTTGGCTTTTCAGGCAAAAAGCTTTTACACAGGTTTGAGCAGAGAAGACCCGCGGTAGAATCTGTGTTTGGAAAAGATCATGTGAGGGGCTATGCTGAGAATACCGTGGGGCAAAGAGCTCACATTTCAGAGAAGAAATGATATAGATTGGGCTAGAGAGACGGGGAGCAGAGAGGGAGAAATATAATTTGTAGGGAAAATATTCCCAGCAATTGCTTGGATATGTGGAGCGAAGGGAAAGGAGGCCTAGGGATGAACCGGGACGCTTAGCTATTTAGAGTTGATATCGAAGTGAGGATGACATTTATTGACATCTATTTAGAGTTGACATGGAACTCTGCGCTCACCATCTTCCTGAGCACATCTCTCAGTGGGGAAATTGCTCCATTAATCCTTAGGATCAATAGGTGATGACTCCACTTGACCTTCTAGAATTTGTGCCCTGTCTGGAAAGTTCCTGAAAAGCTGAACTAAGCTACAAAATAAAGTAAGATTCTTTTTTCTGTCTGGCTGCTCTTCTTGTCCCTGATAGATGCCCAAGCCACAAAATCTCATCCCACGTGAAATGACTCTTCTCCCTCCATGCGATAAGCTTGAGGCATTCTTTTAATTCCCTTCAGAAAACACCAAGTGAGCTGGTAGGATAAACAAAGGAAATACTCATTTCTCTTTTGAGGGACCATTTTCCCTTCAAGGGTATTAGTCATCTAGACCATGAGAAACTGTCTACAAGAATTTGAGGGACTCACACGATTAGAAGAAAGAAAGGGAAGCCCTCGTGATCACAAAGCCAGTACTTTGGGATGGAATTCTGAGCTTTTATTTCATTGGTTTTTAGAAGTTCATTAAGCCAGTATCATTGATTTTCTATCTTGCGTTGTCTCCATCAGAGAATTCAAAGTGGCACCAGGTGATGGTTGTGAGACTGCCCGTTTTCAAAACTGGTATTTCCTGCGTCGGGATTACTGCTGTGCCCCTTTGCCTTCTACCCGGGCCAGCTGCAGGCCTGAGCCCCTGCCCAACAGGCTGCCCTCCCAGTCGGCAGCCTGTCAGATAGGGGACTGACTCTGCCTCCGCTACTGACTAGTTCTGTGGCCCCGGGAAATCCATCTGACCTCTGTGGGCCTCAAGTTCCTGGCTGTAAAACGAAGAGGAGACACTTGCTGAGTTATGAAGTGCCTTCCACCTCTAACTTTCTAGGACAGACAAATCTCACTACATCTGACAGTGCACACGTGTGAGGGTGTGTGCATGTGCTTCCATTTAACTTTTTCTGTCATGTGCATCCTAAATGTTAGAAACAAACCCCATGCATTTCTCTTTGAAGAATAAAAGCAGGTCAGTAACAAGCCAGACATTGACATTTTTAGGATCCCAGGCATTTGAGATGCTTGCTAACATGCAGGCCATACCTTTTGGGCCCCCTCCCCCATTTTGACCTTGCATCCATCAGTAGACATGCCTTTTCCAGGGCAGTGAGGTCCGCAAATTTCCCTTTGGCAGACCCTCTCTGAGGCCAACCCACTGAGGCAGTGCTCCCACATCAGACTCAACAGCCCTCCCGTGCCCTTCAAGGTCATCTTAGCAAGGAGTAAAGTAACCCAGTCTCCTGTTCAGACATCATGTACAGAGATGTCGCTGACTGTCAGACTGAACTTCGTTGTTGTTTGCATTTTAATACAGGAACTATTAACACCAGCTGATTGCTTATGGATGGGGTGGCGATGAGAATGCACGGGCCCAGGCCTCATCGCCCTGACAGGGCTGTCTACCTCCAGGGTGCAGCCTAAGGACAGAGCTCTGTGGCTGCACACTCCACTTCTTCAGTCTTACAGATCTTCATTATTTAACCTCTGTTAAACCCCACAAGGAAGGGACACTATAAAGGAGAGAGAGGAATAAATCCTCAGCACTAGGTAGCATTGGCAGTTGATGGAGGACAGTGTGCAAGAATTATTAAATATAATTGACTGGCTGTTTGTCACCCATTAGAGGGAAGGGCAGCCTGTGAACTAGGTATGGTCACTCTCTTCTAGAACAGATTTTTTATTAACAGTCCCTGAAACAAAATTAATGTTCTCTGCATTCAGTATGCAGTGACCCTCTTTGAGATTTCTTTTGAAATTTCAACTGTGGTCTAAGTGTCAAATGCACACGAGTTATTAAAGGCTTGGTGCAAAAGAAGAAAGAATGAAAAATAACTTATAATAGAACTTTGTTGCTTATGTGGCAATATAAAATGTTAGATGTGCTGGATTAAATGAAATTTGTTGTTAAAATCGCATTCACCTGTTTCCTTTTCTCCCTTTTAAAAACATGTATTTCAGAAAATTTTTAATTACACATATGGCTCACATTGTATTTCTTGGGGCAGCTCTGCATTACACTGAGGAAAGTAAATGTCAATATGTTACTGGGCAAGGTAAATAAGTCAAGTATTTAAGGTAAAACACGTGAAAAAATACAGGAAATTCATTTAAATCCCTTCACAAACTTCTTTGTGAATTTCTTTCTTAAATATGTTTGTTACATCTTACTATGAGACTCCCAACTTGAACAGTAAGAATGGGGCTGAGAATGGGGGACACTGACTTGAGAATTCGTATCTACACAATAGACTTTGTTTTATGGTTATTTTGAGGGTTTTCAAATACAATCCCATTTCAGAATATAAAATCAGCCTTTACTTGGTATAAGGGAGAATAGCTTATTACGTATTGTACAGCATTGTATAGACCCTAGATTTATTTCTTAACACATCACCTTGATGTAAAAGTCATAGTCTTATTTTTCTCTTCAAAAATTCATCTTCTTTTACTTTGTTCCTGCTATAGTCGGCACGTTTGCCTCCTCCCCATGATTCATATGTTAAAGATGAATCCCCAGTGGGATGGTGTTTGGAGGTGGGTCCTTATGAGGTGAGGAGGTCATGAGTGTGGGGCCTTTATGAATGAGGTTAGTGCCCTTAGAAAGAGACCCCTGAGAGAGCTTCTCCTCTCCTGCCACGTTAACCTGCATGGAAAAGATGGTTCTTAGGAGCCCAAAGTGGCTCATCAGCCTTCAGAACTGTGAGCCATAATATATTTATTGTTTATAAATCCCCCAGTGCATGGTTTTCTGTTAACAGCAGTCCAAATGGACAAAGACAGGTCCGTTGCTCCTTGAAAATCTGTAACTAAGAAAATTCATGGCCAGTTATCTTCAGCCAAATAGATCCTATACCTTAGAGATAAGATTCGAGACCCATAAAGAAGCTTAGTCATCAGCTGAAAATTTTCCTAACAGAAAAAGGGATAAATACCATGATTGATAAGTAGACTACATACATTTAATTGCATATGGAGCTAGGAAAAAAATATCTGATATTTATATTTCTCAGCATGTGCCCTTCTCTTTGATGTGGAAGTAAATAGTTTCCATAACAAAGCTATGGAGTTAGTTCAACCATTTTTGAAAGATAGGAGTGAGAATATTTGATGAACTATTTTTTCTTGGGGGAAGGGTAATAACTTACCCTCTCAAAATCTGAAAAGAAAACAAGCAGCCTCTTCTAAAATTAACACAGTATGTTAATATAAAAGTTACGTTCTATCTTTCTTTTCAAAAATTCATCTTCTTTTACTGATATTTATATTTCTCAGCATGCCCTTCTCTTTGATGTGGAACCCAGCAGCCCCTGAAAAGGGGCTTCTTCTAAAATTAAACCCAGTAGTAGTGAAAAGGTTTTGCACATTTTTTGGCTTCCTTTATCCTTCAAGCATTTCCTACTAAAACACAGTCAAAATCCATATTTACTTTGTTGACACTTCAAATCTTACACATAAGCCAGGAATCTCAATGTTTACAAAAAATGGGAGAGTAAAAGTCTAATAATTCAGCAAAAGAGTCAGAAACTGGTAATTAATTTGCAACAGAATTAAAGAAAATCTTTTCCGTATATCATGGCCATGTGTATTTATTGAGGAAATAATTTTCTTCCTTATTCTCAGGACAGAGAGGTAAAGCCAGTTCATACGAGGTGCTATCTTTGACTTCTTTTAAAAAGAGTATCTTACTATTTGCTCTTCTTTCTTTAGTTTTCAGCCACATGTTTAGACTCAGCCTTGGCTACTTCCTCCATGTGACGTCATGATACAAAAGCCATACAATAAACTAAGCAGAATTTTGAAAGCAGTAGATAAAGTTTGGTCCTGTTCCCATTCACATGGTTACTCATTCTCAAAATACTTCTCGAGAATCATCCTTGTGCCAGAAACTCTGCAAAGCATTATAGATGCAGAAATAAATAATGTCAAGTTGGGAAGGGGGAATACAGAGATAAGTATTATATCAATAAGGAGTTAACTAAAATGTTATGCATTCTAATTTATACTGATATGTGTATATATGGAGAAAACCCACCACTGGGAAGGGTATTTCTGGAACGGCTTTCCCAGAATGAAAGCCAGCCAGCAAAGAAGATGGTGTGGTGACTAGAATGGTTGAAAGGAGGCAGCATTTAGGACAGAGAATTACTGGCACTTAGTTGGAATGGATGTAGGAAGGGAGGGAGGGTGCATAATGAAAGACGATAGAATTTCTCATTCTTTAGTTGCTTTACATACAAAGTTTTGCCTTCATCACTTATAATTAAGTGATTATATAATTCTATAGTGCTTATTCATTAGCAGTGTTATTGTTAAACATTAATTCTGTACTCTCCACAAGGATCAGGCTATCTGTATTTTATACTTATTTGAACATCTTTCCAACGTAATTGGTAGATTCTTAGGGTGCTTTGAATTCCCTTCAGATCCGGGCATGGATAGCATCTGGATGCTGACATTTAGGAGGTCTTATCACCTCACAGATGATGAGTGAATGTTCCAAACCCTCAATTCAAATACTATTCTCAGTCTTTTAACATGTACCTACCTTGTGAGGTCAATAATGTAGTGACACTGTGAGAACCTAACTCAAAAGAGACCCAGGTTTCTCTGCCTGGTGTTTCCTGCATCCAAAATATCCTGGGGTGGAAAATGTCCTGGACTGGGCTCCGGTTGGAGAAGGACATTTCCTTCTCTGGGTGGGCTTGTAACATGCACAGACACGACAGAAGATTAATGTGGTAAAAATGAAATAGGGAGAATATGTCAATCCCAAGAAATTATGTCAAAGGCTTCTCTAGCCCTTTGCTACATGGGAAACTGTAATTCAGCATGCTGAGAAGGGAGAGGTTACGTGAATGACGTTTATTTACATGGAGAAAAGGAAAGCCATTTCTATGCCACCCTTTGAACTTCAGCTTTTTCGCTTTTAACTAAATAAAGTGATGTACTGAAAATAAGGATGTTCAGTTTAAATATTATATGTTTTATATAACCTTACTCACTGCTCTTGAAAGCTGGGGTTAGATATGAAAATATTCCCTTTTTTTAATTCCGATTGTGACTTTCGAATTCCTTCAGGATTAGGAAATGAGATGCCTACAGAAGTGTCCAGAATATGTACCATGGTCTTACTGAATTTAGTAAAAGGAAAAATGTATAAACTGTCCTCAGCTTTCAACAATGTTTTGGGCAAAGTAAAATTATCCTGACAGAATTATAAGTAAATATTTTCACTACATTTCACATATGTCTGATGCAACAAAATCACAGTATAAATGTTTGGAGGTAGCTAAATAGCTACTCACAGTTGGTAATAATATGTCTAGATGATATGAAGCAGATAGGTTCTGCTTGTTATCAAATGGACTTTTCCCCCAGAGAAGAACTGAGCAAGAAATTCTTGAGTATTTGCAAACCTCCTCATAGCTCTCACTTATTTCTACCGAAAGTCTAGGTACCAAAAATAAAAAATAAAAAAAGACATTCTGTGTAATTAGCATTATCTGTATTATAGCTAAGAGTGTGACTTTATTTGGTATCAAGTATGGAAGTCTCTTGTCTGTTTGAATCAAGAAATCTAACCCCTCTTTTAGGATAGAAAGGGCGCCAGGACTGAAGGTGGAGGACTTGATGACCACTTGTCCTTCCTCGTCTTTGCGTGGTTTTAGGTCAGGGGACTCAAAACGAAGACAAAAGTAATGGGACAAATCCAGTGTGGAAAGCCACAGTTCCCTCAGTTCTGGGACCTAAACCTCTGTCATGTGTCATTCACCATCCCTTATCACTTCTTAAATGCAGACGAAAGGTTAAAGTGACTCCAATTAGCTGTCATTTTGTGTGAATTCTTTTCATCTCATAATCAGACTGTTCCTGTTAAGTATAAACAGCTCTGGAGCACCAGTCTTGTTCTGCTGCAAAGAAGGGAGATAAGCATTTTGGGGTCCCTCAGCGTAGCAGGAGGATTAAGAGTCACTGGATGACTGGCCACAGGACCGCCCGAATCATACTGTGGTAGTTGCAGGGTGGGGTGGGGGGTTGACATGGATACTGGCGCTGCCAGAGGAAACTTAATAGAAATTGAATTCATTTTACACTAGGTTTATTATAGAATTTGCCTTGGACTTTGTAATCATATATGAATAACTACATTCTAAACACCATGTTCACATCTTGCGCTATTTAAAGATAACGACAGGCATACCTAGGAGATCCGGTACATTCAGTTCCCGACCACCGCAGTAAAGGCAGTAGCACAGGACAGTGAGTCACACGCGCTGGCTTCCCAGTGCATATAAAAGTTATGTTTACCCTATACTATAGTCTCTTAAATGTGCAATAGCATTCTAAAAAATGTACATACCTTGATTAAAAAATACTTCATAGTGAAAAAATGCTCACCCTCATCTGAGTTTTCAGCGAGTTGTACCTAATCTTTTCCCTGGTGGAGGGTCCCGCCTTGAGGTTGGTGGGGTGGTGTTTGCTGAAGGTTGGGGTGCCTGTGGCAGTTTCCTAAAATTAACACAGCAGTGAAGTTCACCACATCAACTGACGGTCCCTTCACCAGTGATTCTTCTGGAACATGAGTTCTGCCCACAGACCTCCTTTCACAACTGAAGCCCATCCTTGCAGATGTGGCCGCTGCCTTATCCCCTCTGTGTGGGTGATGCCCCAGATCCTTTGCTGCCCTTTTAGCCTCCACAGTACCTTCGCCAGGAGCAGCTCCCCGCCCAAGAATCCACATGCACTGCAGTTTTAGAGTGAGATTGTAGCAATTCCATTCTGTCCTCAGGCCCCACGTCTAATCCCAGCTCCCTGGAAGTTCCCACCACATGGGTAGTGACTGCCTCCATGGAAGTCTTGAACCCCTCAAAGTCATGCACAAGGGTTGGCATCCACTTCCAAAGTCCTGCTGTTCTGACCTCTTCCCAGGAATCGTGTGTGTTCTTAATGGAGGCTGGGGTGCTGAATACTTGGCTGAAGGTTTTCAGCGGACTTGCCCAGATCCATCAGAAGAATCACTCTCTATGGCAGCCACAGCCCTCTGAAATGTATTTCTTCAATGGTAAGTGGGCTTAGAATAGTAGTAAACCATGTTGTAAACAGATATGTTGCTATCCAGGCGTTGTTCCATTTATAAAACACAGACAGAGCAGATTGAGCATAATTCTTAAGGGCCTTCAGATTTTCAGGAGGGTCAGTGAGCACTGGCTTCAACTCAAATTCCCAGATGCGTTGGCCCCTGAGGGGAGAGTCAGCCTGTCCTTGGAAGCTTTGAAGCCGACGGCAACTTCTGCCCTCTGGCCAGGCAAGTCCTGGATGGCACCTTTCCAATGTAAGTCTGATTCCTCCCCACTGGGAGTTACTGTTCGGTGTCCACCCCTTCATGCAGGAGCTCAGCCGAATCTTCTGCATAACTCGCCGCATCTCCTTGCCAGCACCTACTGCCCCTCTTGCACTTTGTTGAGGGGACGGCTTCTTTCCTTAAACCTCTGCTGGCTTCAAACTTTTCTTCTGCTGCTTTCTCACCTCTCTCAGCCTTCATAGACTTGAAGGAAGTTAGGGCCTTGCTCTGGATAAGGCTCTGGCTCAAGGGAATGTTGTGACAGGTCTGGTGTTCTCTCCAGACCTCTAAGACTTTCTCCATATTAGCAACTAGGCTGTTGCTCATTCTTACCAGCCATGTGCTCGCAGGAGGAGCAGGTCTCACCTCCTTCAGGAACTTCTCCTTTACAGTCACAGCTTGGTGACCGGCGCGAGAGGCCCGGCTCCCAGCCCACCTTCCTGGCTACACTTCACCACTTCTGGCTTCGGATTTAAAGTGAGGGGCAGGCGACTCTTTCTGTCCCTTGGAGGGTTATTGATTGTCCTAACTTCAATATTGTTGTGTCCAGGGAGGAGGGAGGCCCGGGGAGAGGAAGACAGATGGGGGGATGGCCAGTGGGTGGAGCCGTCAGAACAACCGTATTTATTAACGAAGTTTGCTGTCTTACATGGGGTGGTTTGTGGTGCCCTAGGACAATGCCAATAATAACATCAAAGATTACTAGTCACATTTCACTATAATGAATGTAATAATAATGAAAAAGTCTGAAATGTTGTAAGAATCACCAAAATGAGACGTAGAGACATGAAGTGAGGAAAGGCTGTTGGAGAAATGACTCCCACAAACTCGTTCAACACGTGATTGCCACAAACCGTCAGTGTGTAAAAAACACAGTGTCTGTGAATCACAATGAAATGAGGTATTCCTTACTGGAAATTTTTTAGGGACAATCCCTGATTTACACACAGACTGTATTATAGAGGTTTATAACTTGATGAAATGGAGTTTGGGGTATATTTGCCTTTTCGAATAGAGAGATACGGGGTATTGAGAATTCCAAGTCAAAGCATATAAGCTGCTTTAACTCCTCAGGATGTGTTGTCTGTTATATGCTCATAATAACATAAGGGAAAAAAACTTTGACTCTGCTTTCAAAGTGTTTCTGTTTTCTATGAGTAGCGAACAATACTGTCCTCTGTATGGAGACTGGAAGTGAAAGAAGTTTAGTTCAGACATATGCATTTTTAACATCAATGTTTTTACTGCCTAATTGTCTATAACATTGGTATTTTCTTCTCAATGTTTGGACATCATCAATAGTTTTAGTTAAGGACACAAATTCCTTGAGATTGGTTTATCTTTCTTTTTTTTTTTTTTTTTTTAATTTTTCATCAGGCATGCCTATCTCTGACTGCCCAAAGAGCAAGGTAGCGGAAATGATATCATGATTGTCTTCCTTTAAAGCGCTATCAGGAGGGTTAAAGAGCTCTGGAAACCACCTTAGCCGTTTCCAGTCCTGCCCTTCTTTCACGGCTTCCCGTGGAACGGAGCTACAACTCCGAAATGTAGTCCCTTGACAACTACTTCAAATACTCTGCCTCTGTGCCCCTTGTAAAGATGTGTTTTCCAAGAAAATCTTGATTTGTAATAATTTCTAAACATCTAACCTGGACCAAGGCAGCCTTCTCAGCCTATAATCCACTCAGGCGACACAGTGAGTTTCCCAGGAAGCTGCTGGAACCGTCTCACATCATGTTAAGAAATAAGAGAAGCAGCTAATTTGATAGTCTGTGGAAATGCTAGCATCCTTCTTATTGTTAAGGTTAATGATTTCAACCAGGGTTTCTGTGGAACTTCCATGAGTGGTTAGTGCCTATTAGATGGCCCACGAGCCTTGAGCTGTGTTCCACAGTTAAATCGCCTGGACCAGCAGCCACGGTGCAGGTACGGGGGCGAGGGACTGGGTGATGGGGAACAACAGGCCCTTCTCCAGAGCTAAGGAGGAGCGTGGAAAAGAAATAAAGAGGTAAGTGCAAAGGAAATCTGACTTGGTAAGATGGGAGGTAGGTCATTTGCAGTGTGCTTGTGTTTTTGAACAACTTTATTGAGGAGAATCTGACATACAATAAACTGTGCCTATTTAAAGTGAGGACTGTGTTCTCACGCGGGTACCCCTGTGGAACCATGACCACAGCTAAACTAGCGGACCTATTTATTGTGAGTTTCCTTTCCCCTTTACAATCGCTCCCTGCATGCCCCGCCCCTTCTCAGGCAACTGCTGGCCGGCTTCGTGTCACTTAGAGACTAGTTTGCATTTTCTTGAGTTTATATAAATGGAATTACACAAAATGTGCTCTTCCCCCCTCCCCGCTTCTTTCATGCAGCGTACTGACTGTGAGATTCAACTGTGTGTGTAACGCAGTAACTCATTCCTCTTTACTCCTGAATAATCTTCCATGGTATGGATATACTGCTATTTAAAAAATCCATTCACCAGTTAATGGAACTTTGAATTATTCTTGTTCTTGTGATTACAAACAGAGCTAGTCTGACATTTGTAGACAAGTCTTTCTATCAACATATGCCCTCCGTTCTTTGGGATAAATGCTTGGGATTGGAGTGAGTCCATCATACAGTAAGTGCATGTTTAAAAAAAAAAGAAAAAACCTGCAAACTCTTTTCCAAAGCAGTTGACCACTTACACTTTGATGGGCAATGTCTGAGAGTTCCAGATTCTCCAAATTCCTACCAACAGACATCATAGTTAGTCTTTTCTATTCAAACCATTCTGACAGGTGTGTGGTGAGTGACAGCTCATCATGGGTTCCACTTGCATTTCCCTAATGACGAATGACGCTGGGCATCGTTCAGGTGCTTATTTGCCATCAGTTTATCTTTTGATGATTTCTGTTCAAACCTTGGGTCCATTTTTAAAGTATGGGTTGTTTTCTTGTTAGTGTGCGTGGATAGACGAAGGACATATGATCAGAGGGAAATACAGTTGAACAACATGATGTTTTTATTGCCAGAGACTCTCTAGATCTTAACTTAGTGGATGGAGAGGAGGTCATGTCTCAGATAATGTGCCGCTAAGCAATATATGCACATAGATAAGCGGTGTTATAGTCCAAAATAACTAAGTATGAGCTTACTGAGCTATAGGTGTCAATGTGACTTTCAAGTGGTAGTTTTTAGAAAAAATAATGTACTGATAATTTAACCTAAGGAATGTGATCAAACCAGGCAAAACTCAAATTTTTTCTTATCTTGGAGCATCCTATTATATTCCTCATCTCAGATGTCATCTCTCAGATCGTTAGCATCCATGTGTTACTCCTGCATCCTTAGAGTTCCTCACTAAGGGCATAATACCAAACCAGGCCATGGTTTCATGCATCACGTTTTCCCAGCCACCATTATTTGTTTTCATCCCAATGCATGAAAGCTCTGCCTCAACTGGGTAGCAGTTATATATGTGCTTAATGCCTTGCTTGCCCAAGCAATGTACTAATTTATGCCAGTTAAAATATGCATGTTTCCAGAAAGCCCTTAGGAAGAAGACTTATTTACAATAGCAGACTGATACGGGAGATGGTTTTATGTATAGGACTTTTTTTTTCACACAATCTTAAATGTGCATCATATGGATAGTTTATTACCTAATGGGAAGTCCCCTCATTTCATAATGTTGTTGATAACTGGCTCGTCTTTCTTCCTTCCTACTCATTGTCATTTGTCATCAAGCCTTATGTGAAAATAAAGTAAAAACAATAGAATAGTCAGGAGAAGGAGGATTGAACATGGAGTCGGGGACACTGTTTGAAAAATTATTTATGGACTTGAAATACGGACTTGAAATATGGACTTGAAATGTGGAGCATTTGAAATGGTAATTTTTAATGTAAACTCTAGAACCAAAAGCTATACACTAGACAGCTACTAGGAGATGACTAAGTGTGAATGTGTGGTTTGCATTGTGTCCTCTCAAAAGATACTTTAAGGTCCTAACCTCTGTACTTCAGAATTTGACTGTATTTGGAAAAAGCTCATACCTGATGAAATTGGTTAAGATGACATCCTACTGCATGCAGTAGGAGAGTGCTTGACTTAATCTGACTGGCATCCTCTTAAGAGCAGAGGAGAGGATCCCCCCAGGGGAAGGCCACGAGATGACAGAGGCAGAGACTGAAGTCATGCCCCTGTGGGCAAGGATGCCAGGGGTCGGCAGTTGCTACCAGAGGCAGGAAGAAGCCAGGAAGGATTCCAGCCAGCCTCACAGGGAGCAGGGCCCTGCCAACACCTTGATTTTGGACTTGCAGCCTCCAGAACTGTGAGATAATAAATTTCTATTGTTTTAAGCCACTCCATTTGTGGCACTTTAGTATAGCAGCTCTAGAATACTAATACAACGAGGGAACGTATTTCAACAAAGCCTTCGAGATCGTAGGGGGATATAGTGATGTACAAAACTTCCCATATTCACAAGGACAGAAGCTTGTTGGGTTAGAGAATATCAGTGAGGTTATTTGCACCCAGATCCTTAGGGTCGCAGGTTGAGTTCCATTGAAGAATCCCCACTGATGGCTGCAGGTCCCAGTTTCCAGTAACTTAATTTCCTCATGTGCAAAAGCGTATTCCTTGTTTTCTGGTTATTCGTCACACATGCTCCATGACCTGTCCTTCCACACTGACATGTTCCTTAACTCAGCCGTCCGTCCTAAGGCTGCACAGACCAGGATGTGAACAGGCCGGCCACTCTTGTGCCCATGGCAAGTGGGGGTCCTGAAATGGATGAGGTAGAAGATACATCCTTCATTCTGACAAACATAACTTAGGTTATTTTATAAAAAAAAGGTAAGAGGGAAGTCCATTATTCATTAATCCTTATGAGAAATGGGGGCTAGGTGAGACGCAGGGCAGAGGCGACAGAGAAGGGCTGGCAGAGAACGCTGCAGGCAAACAGGCGTCCGTGACAAATACCGAGCTTAGGGGAGAAAGAAGGACGTGATGTTCCCTTCACCAGACCTTTACTCTTTCTCTCTTCTGCTTTAGGGAAGTGATGTCAGAGCCTGGCAGGCGCACCTGAAACGGTTTTCTCTGGCGCTTTTCCATGTTGTTTATCTTCAGTTCTCGGCTCTGGTGCTGGGGGCTGGAGCCGACAGACTCCGTGGGTCAGATACTGTGTGGCCTCTGCTGTGTCCAAAACACATATTGCAGACCAATCAGTTTCACCCCAACCTCAATAAACAGTTAACAACTGAATACCATTTTTTTTAGCCCAGGAAATGTGTTGGCTGAGATCTCTGACCAGCTGTTGTCAGGGGTGGGCAGAAAGGAGTTCAGTGGAAGAAAAAGAGATGAGGGGATGAAAACAGAAGGGACCTTATTCGTGACCCTGAGACTAGAGTTAAAGGCATCCTGTTTAGCAGATCTACCACATCTGAAACCAATGTGACTCTTCACTGAAATTATTTGTGTATAAAATGGCAGGGTAGACAGACTCTGCCCTGAGATGTCAGCTCTTGATTCACGAAAGAAGGTATAAAAGAAGACCCTATTTTACAGGGCCTTGCACAATTTAATTTTTCCAGAGGGACTTGATCTTGATATTATGTGAAAAGGGATAGAGTAGGGGAAAAAAAAAGACTGACTTATATATCCTTTCATCTCATAAGGACTAGTGTTCTTTTGGATTCTCATCCTAACAAAAGATATTAGAGCAGAATAAGGTCCTTAGTGGCTGTCCCTGCAAGGAACACCCTTGTGGCCAGGCCACTCCCCTGTGCAGAAACACGGGGGCTCATGAGAGACTGGGGACCGAGTCTCACCTATTTTTCACCTACACGATTCAACAGGCAAATGATGATTCCTTCAAAATTATGTAATTTTCTGCCTCCACTTCTCTGTTCATTTTTAAGAAAGCACATAGGTACCCACCTAGGAATAACTGTCAGCTATTCATCTGCTTTTCACAATAGTTTAAAACAATTCTTCATATCTATAAGGAGCAGTATATTGAATAGATGTGAAATTTCCACCAACCGCTGCCCTGGGTGGTATTCAAAGAACTAACAATATCTATTGACTCTAACCTCCCCACCACCGAAATTAGGTGCAGTTTGCCAAGTTCGATAGTTGAATGTGCTCCATGTTGGGTTTATCACTTCCCACTTTATTTCCTCTGCCTTTGCATTTTTGACTTCCCATGACTGCCCACTCATCATCTCAGAGCAGTTGTCAAACCAGTTTTGAATTTCGGCCCAGAAATGACTTAAAAAATTGAAATCTGCCCCTGCGTCACCAACACTATCAGACAGAGTTTTACTTGTTGTCTTCCTGCTGGACATGTAGACATCAGAAGTGGTGCCCTAGGCAGTTTCTTGAGTCCCAGTCTGCAAATCTGAATCTGACATGCATGTCCACGGGAAATCATCGGGTGATCTGATGACTGGTAGGAGATTCTTTAATCTCGACAGAGCCGGGGGGACAGACAGCCAGCAGAGCCTGCAGAAGACAGAATTAGGGTTTAGCAATCATTCTTCATGACTAATGTCAAAGTTTTTAGCTAACAGCTTCCCAGATCTGATCAAACCATCATTAATTTTTTTACCTTTTAATGAGGTTGTTCAAAGCTCAATTAGCCAACTAGTTATTTTATCAGAATTCCCAGAGGCTTGAATTTTATCTTCTGAAGATAAGTTCCTTATAGAAATCTCTTTACAGCAATCCTCTATTTTGTGACATTTTAGTAATTAAAATGAGATTATGCAATAGGGGTATAATTTCTCTTCACTCCATCTCTAGTATATTCACACTGATTGTAACCTTACAGCACAAAGGACAACTAACATGCTTACTTCCATCCTCAAGTTTTTAACATGATTTTCTCTCTATCCAAATGAAAATACATCCTTCCATCATGTGTTGCCTGTCAAAGTTCTGCCTGTTATTTCAGGCATACCTAACAAATTCCTCTTTGCGATTTCCCCTGATCATTTCTTGTGGGGCACAGTCCCCCTTACACCCTCCTGCTTTTTTAACAAGTCATGGAACGCTCTGTATTAGCTTACCTGCCACATGGTCAGGCCCCAACGTATGTTGAATCCCCAGGAGACACATTTATCTGGTTCTGACAGCTGCTGGGCGTCTAACCACTTATCTAGCCAATGTCCATCTCCTAAATGATGCTGAGTGCTATTGGTTTGATGAAATTATGGAGGACCCTGTGAAAATGCTGCGAGTCTGATTAGCTATGCACTGATGGGGCATGTGTATCAGAACATGACCGAACCCCGGGAGACCAGAGAATTGTTTTAATTAGGGATACAACTAGAGCTATCTCTAGGACACAGGGAGAGGCCCAGACAGCTAAAGGCCACTGGCAGCTATAAAGGGAATTGGGGGCTGGAGTAGAAGAAAGAAAAGATTTTTAGCTATGGACAAAATGATTCCCTGAAGCTCTTCTTCCTACAATTAATCCCTAAGGCTTGATATCAACATTAAACAATGAGATGTTGAAAGACATTCCTGGGCAGAGAAAATGAAGCCCCAAACAATATAGATTATTTGTGAATTGCTAAGAAATAAACAATACGAACCTGAGGGAACTGGTGTGTATATGAATCTGGGGTCCTTTTTAAGCAAAAAAATCAAATTGTTTATATCTAAATCGCTGTAATACCTTCAACCCAAAAGTTTCAACTCTCTAGAATCAGCCAGCAACCAATGGAGACTCGGACAAAACTATCTGACTTAGTCAAGATGCGTCAAGTAACCAGACTGGTTGTTCCCAGAATCTAGATTTTGCTTTTATACAGAATATGGCTACAGTTTGAACTTTGCATACACATTTCTAAACCAAAAAGAGAAAAAAATGAAGGACAAATACCAAATAAATGTGATCCATAGTTATTTTAATTATTAGGGCTCCATTAATTCTTGAATTCTCTTCTGCATATTTTGTCTGTATCCAGTTATATTTAATTCTCCCCATGGAGTGATGAAGTTTCTTGTTTGTTGGTTTTGGTTTTGGGGGTCTTTGTTTTTACTCTTCAGCTTGACGCCTTTTCTCACTCTTTTCCTTGTTTCTTTTATGATTTTGGGTGTCTTAGTACTTTGAGTATTATTTTTGAAATCACTGATACTGGATTTCACTTTCTCTTTTTAAAAAAATGAGATTAGAGTCAACATTCTCCACCATGTCTTCAATATTTGGAATTACATGACTCAGTTTTTATAAATAATCATGAGATCAGGCTTTTTAAATTTTTAGAGGTTATTAATGGTGCAGAAGATGCCGCCCCTGGGACGCGACGGGGCAGAGGCGGCAGGCGCTGGGGGCTCCCAGCACGCTGCAGGCAGCACAGCGGCCCATCTGCAGAGAACTTCGCTGGATGGACCAGTGGCAGGTGCCAGAGACAGGGTGGCCCCTGTCCGAGGATGTCCTTCAGCAGGAGTTGGGCGAAAGCCGAGTATTCTTCTACATAATTCAAGTAAATGAAGAGGCAGGTGGAGGGGAGAGATAGACAGACAGACAGGAAGGAGCGAATGAGGAATAAGTACAAAGGAGGAAACAGGTGGGGAAAGAAGCCACAGAAGGAAGGCCCACACGAGATACTGAAATGTTTGAATTCCCCTTTATCAACCAAAGACTCTGAAAGATTGTGTATGAAAGTTTTACTATTTTAAATCCTTAACTTTGGTAACTAATTTAACCAGGAAACCCATTTTTTCATGGAAAACCAATTAATGGCATACAAAAATGCCTCTATTCTTACCTCTCTATGCCTGCACTTGATAAACAAATGTGTACCCCATTCCTTTACTAAGCACAGAGGTGTACTTCCCAGTAGTTAAAGAAAGAGATCTTTTAAGAAAAACACATCAGTAAAAATGAAGGCTAATGTAGTGTTTGGCAATGGCAGGTGTCTTATGAGGTTTATATGATTTGTTTCTTCTAGTCAGGTTAGCACAGTCTGTGTGTGTGTATTAGGCTACAGAAGTAGTTCTCCAAGCAAATCTTAAGTGTTCCCAATAAAGTTATGCTCGACTGCCCTGGGGTGTCCCGTGCTCTAATGGGATTTTGGCCCAGGGGCGAAGAGTTTGTAGTCCTAGAATTCACCCAGACCACGTTGAACAAGGTTACATACCTTGCTTTTACTTTGTCTGCAGGTATGAAATATGTCGTTCCTACTTAGTTCTTCAGTCTCTGAGGATTAATGAGATTATGGCAACTATTCCCTATATCCTGCATCTTCCATAAAGTTCTTTAATTTCCTTCTATGAAGGCCTTTCAACTGTGCTAAGTTCTAGTAGTGTGAGGAATATTTATATGAAACAAATAGAAAAAAGATAACTTGCTCCTAAAATGCAACAGGAAGGACTGTGTTGAGGTGAAGCGGTGCAGCTCTTAGTGAGAACAGAGCTTATTGATGACCTATATCATTCTTTGTGGATAACTCTGCAGATATATCAGGAAGAACCCTATTTTGACTTTCAAATACCTGACTTTGCCCAGATAAAGAGCAAGAAGCATGTCAACAAAAGCTATTCTTTGGATTATAAATATCACTTTTACTAATGACGGAGCCTGAAGCTTATTTACTTACAAAATTAGGAAGAGAGCCCTCACCATCCCAGTCTTGAAGAGATGCAGGTTTATTTTGTTTCATCTGTAGTTACTGAACCCATTGAAACTCAATTCAATTTTTTATATATTTCTTTGCACCCTGTATCCTTTGCTGAGTAGGGTAAGATGAACAGGAAGAGCTGCTTGAGAAGTCACCCCACTTCCAGCCCGTATGTTGGCACCCCTCAGTTGCTGAATTGCCTTGTGCATCAGTCACCCCACCTCTCCTTTCACTCTGAAACAGCTTTTGATTTATGACGATCCAGACCCTTTCTGTGTAGCCAGGGATCATTTTGCTTGCTCACTATCATAAAAGAATAAGAGCACAGTCTTGCCGAAAGAAGATCAGTACAGGCCAAGACTCAAGAAGAAAAATGGGGAATATCAGGGAGGGAGGAGTCCTATGAAAGCGCCAAGTATTTAGTTTGCTTCTAGGGTAGGGAGGCCTATTTTCGATGCCAGTAGAACTTTCCTGAGTCCCAGACAAAAGAGCAAAGTTTCTACTACATTCAAAACTGCCCACAGGGCATCCCTTAGACACACTGTGTTTTTTTCACCAGAACATGCCCTCTCCCCACCACACCTTACCTTGAACTGCCTTCCCCTCTCTTCTGCACTTACATGAATCTGCCCATTCAGAGTCCAGATCATCTTCCAAATGGGGGCAACATCTGGAAGAGAACACACCACCCTCTGAATTTATTACATAATGCTTAGTTGTCAATCCCAGTGAGAAGGGCAGTGTGCAGAAAAAAAGTTCTGGGCCAGATAGTCGAACATGTCATCATTTACTAGATCTGTAACCTTGAATGCATTTACTGGCCTCTTACTACTCCCTCTATCCTTATTCTTAAAATAGAGTAAGGTCTATGCTGTATCTCAAACATGTTGGCAGGATAAAATGATGCCAAGCTTGTGAAATGTTTGCTGTATGGTAACTGACTATACTTCAGTCAAGTATTTGGTTTATGTCCAGCAAATTCAGCTATGATGATGTACATTCTAGTAACCCTAATATGCTTTCATGTATGTTTTCTTATTGCCTCAACCTAAGTAAGAATGTATTTACTTTTTCTGATGATCAAAGTAGTCAGTGTTTATTACAGAAAATGTTGAAAGTTTAACAATGAAAAGCATGTGTGGAAAATGTCAAAATCAAAAAATAACCACTACACCAAGAAATAGCCACTATTAACATTTTTTACTTTATGCTATACGTTACAGTTCTTATATAGGTACATACACGTGCATATCTCTGTACACAGCTTTGTTCCTTTGTCAATACAACCAATATCAACCAATATCCATCAGTATTACTCCCCACCTCTGCTGTTGTTTCCTCAACTGCGGCTGTGGTATTTTGACTTGGACACATCAGGCTGAGCACACAGCCCTGCCCCCTGAATATAAAGCCTTCCACAGATGGGCTTTGCTCACAGAATGACTTAACGCATTTATGATTGGTTGAATATGAAATTATTTAAAACAGAACTTCCGATGCAAAGATAACTCTGTGTTCTGGTTGACAAATGGAAGCCACGGCCCGTAGCACTGACTCTCCCTGTCCCTCTGCTTCCCCTGTAGTTTGTGGCCCAGCCCAACTGTCAGCAACTGCTGGCCTCTCGCTGGTACGATGAGTTCCCAGGCTGGAGGAGAAGACACTGGGCGGTGAAGATGGTGACGTGCTTCATCATAGGGCTGCTTTTCCCTGTCTTCTCCGTGTGCTACCTGATAGCTCCTAAAAGCCCGCTTGGACTGTTCATCAGAAAGCCGTTCATCAAGTTCATCTGCCACACAGCGTCCTACTTGACTTTTTTGTTCCTGCTGCTGCTCGCCTCTCAGCACATCGACAGGTCAGACCTGAACAGGCAAGGTCCGCCACCAACCATCGTCGAGTGGATGATATTACCGTGGGTCCTGGGTAAATGTGTTACTATAGAAAATATAACGAAAACGTGTCGCTGCCATGGAATTTTGTTGCTCAGAAAAGAATACTTGTTCAGGTTTGGAACATAGGAATGTTTGAAACAGGTTTCTGACCATTACAGCTCCCCAGACTTAATCTGCAACCCTAAATAAATACTTAAGAAGCTGCATGGATCTGCTGCCAAATGCAGCCTATGAAATGGAACCTTAGGTTTTAGAATTCCAGATTTTGATATCCTATGAATGATTCTCTGGGGGTTTTTTGGTAGGTTTGTCTTTTAAAACCTTTCCATGCTTGTTCTCACTGGCCATATGAAACCGCCATTCTGACCTTCTTAATAGGTAATGCCTTCTAAAAGACAAGTACAAATCACCCTGCAGAATTAGTGATTCTGTACATAAAAGGAACTGTAACCATTCTCTGAAGTCAACCCATTTGCGTTTTTCTCTGAAATAATGGATCAAATCAAAATAATAGGAAATTAAACAACAGGACCTCCTCTAGTCTCTGTCCTTTTCAAAGAAGAATGGTTTGAATCTGCAGGAAATCACGGAAAGGCAGCAAACCTTAGAGTAGCTGGTGAAAACTTTATTTTCCTCTCTTCTTGTGATTGTAGCCAGTTAAAATTTACACTTGAATTATTCTTTCGTCTATCCTACTGTGGTTTGCTGAGAAATAAGATTTTCTCAATTTAGCTTATCATTTTAAACCTCTCTGGCATCAGAGCCATCTCATCACTTAGTAATTAGAAAATATGTGACAAATTTTATGATTCACAGTCTCAGGAGATCAGTCTGGCTTAACTCAAAAATTACTGGAGAGACTATAAAGTGAGGAGAAAGCAGAAAAATAAAAGAATATATGAATCTGAGATAGGAACATTTTTCTATTTTAAAGATTATAAATACGCTCAGTATTGGCAATAAGAATAGTTCATAGGAATAAGATTTGATGTTTTCCTTGCTTCCACTCCCCAAAACAAATCTTCCTAGGTGAACTTTAAAATAGAGTATGTTCTCATTAATCTGGTGTATAAAGTATCATCTGGATTAAATTGGAAGATTTTGATAATCTTTGTCCTTTTGAATAAAATGATTTTGACATTGACTTGATAGTCAATAAAAAATCACCCCACCTGTCTCCATCTAAATTAAGTATCTCATATTAGGACTGTGTTCTTTATGGAGTTTTCGTCATAGAAAATTTCTTGGGAACAAGTCTTAAAGAAGCATTTAGGATGCTAAGTTTCCCATTAACTTCTATTGCATGTCTAAAAATCCTGATGTCCCAAATGAAATACAGAATATTTCATTTTGAAAACGACTATAGATACAGTGTTGCATAAGCAGATAACAGTATTTCTAGTTTTTCCTTTTATGCATTCAGTGAAAACATGGAAGTAAGCACAGTGCAGGGCAATCATGAAACAAAAAAGACAAAAGAGAAAGAAAGAAAAGAAGAAAAGAAATCCCTTGCCTTTATGAAGCTTAAATCTTATTGGAAGAAATAGGTAATAAACAGTAAGATGGGTTATAAAATGTCAGAAAATGGTAAAACAAAAATTATTTTAAAAGCTCCAAACTTTTAATAACTTGTACAATTAAAACTTGGTGACCTCCTCTGTGCAAAACTTCTAACAGAATTTTCTATAAAAATTGGTGAGAAGAAATCATACAGAAACCACCGCTAAATGGTAAAATAAGGTGTACATTTAATGGTGGGAATTATAATGCCACCTGAGAGAAATATCTGTTAACGGTAACATTTTTTTTTAGATATGCTGAATTCAGGGAGTGGTCTGGACATTTTTAGGATGAACAGAGATTTTCTAGAGTCAAAAGAAAAAAAAACGATCACGTTGCTTCAATAATAGGGCATGAGATAAAGAACTTGTCTATCAAACAGATCAATCAAAATAGTGTTTTCATCAAAGCTGGTAAATGCTGAGTGCCCCACATTTAAGACTGAGTTTTCTACATGCTTATCTGGAGTTCTGATAACCGGTGTTCTCGCCTCCGTCAGGCTCTGATAAGGAAAGCATTGGATTTGAATACATGCCCAGATCCTACCACAAAAAGACTATTAAATTATCGGTGGTCACTACCGCTCAGGATTTTCAAGGTCTTCATGACTAAAATGACAGATTTACAGGGATGACTTCTAATGTCCCAGTGAGTCCTGTGCTTGGGGAGCTGTCATTTTAGGGCAGAGAAACTGGGTCTTCTGGGGGCGGTTGGGGGTGTGGGAAGGGCTAAAGCCAGCAGGGTAGGAATGCTTTAACCTTCCACCAGAAGTGTGACGTTAGGCAGGACAGCTGTGGTCCGGCTGGATGACTGTGTGACTGAGTGTACTGGCCACAGTGTCTCACTCGTTCCTGCCAGTAAAGCAGGCGGCCTTACATGGCCCAGTCCTGACATTGTGAGGTTCTGGATTCACAGGGACAAGACAGAACAGCGTCTGAAGAAGAGTGTGGCTTACGAGTGTATCCCTCATCAGGATAATCTTGCCAATGAAAGACTGAAGCTCTCATGGTTTTTTCTTGTCTTCTTGAACCGACTTAGATTTTCAGTCCCTGTCACCTCTGGGAGCTACTTGTGGAAAGAAATTCTTTTTCATTCCTACTAAATTTACTTCCCTTCCATTTTCAGGTGATGTTTCCCAGACCTATGATACCACAATTTACTAAAAATAATTACTTTCATGCCTCCCATTTTGCTTATTCTGACAAAAGATGGTGCTTTATGTGTGTTCTGTATATTTATTTCATAAATTTTTACTTATTCTGAGTAGAAAAGTTTTTTTAACTTTGAAGCCTAACCTCTCATATTGATCCCTTTATCTCCTTAAGGTGTGTGGTTTTGCTTGGGAATTTGTTGTTTTATATGCTTCTCGATGTTTGAACAGTAAGCATTTATTCACCATGACAGATCTGGGTATTTTGTGACTGAGTACAGTGCAAAATAATGTTTCTATGTTATTTTAAGTATCTCTCCTGTTGGAGTTGTTAAATATCTGTTGACTATTTAAATTGAAGTCTATTGAGCTTTGCACCTTTAGAAAACCATCTACAGTGGTCTTTATATTCTTCCACTGTGGTATCATTGATAAATCTAATAATCTCCTAAAAAGCTTTTTAAATCATTTTTCCTTCAGATTTTCATGTCTTGAAGGTTGCTGACCCTTCTTTCTCCCATCAGACAGCCTCAAAAGATCTTGCTGATCTTTGCTGTCAGAATGAACTTTAGCAAAGAAATCTAAAAGCCTCACAGACAGCCCAAACCTAACAATTTTGGTCATGAGATATGGTTCTAAACAACAGAAAAAATTAATCACAGATAATTCATTAGAAGTCTCCCAATAGACAGGTAGATTTTAGACGGGTAGATACCAATAGACTCCTCAAATTGTCAAATTACCTCCTTAAACTAAAGTAAAAAGTAAAACAGTAGTTCTGTCAAGCATGCGTGGGGCCTGGGAACAGAGCTGTTCTTTTCAGAGAGGAAGTGTCATTGGAAAGACTGAATGGTGGATTGAAGGAACCTGGGGTCAGATCAGAGACCTGATTACGTCTCTGTTCTGCTGTGCCATGGTGCCCTGAGGCTCCTAATTCATTCAGGGTTTGAGTTTTAAAATATAAAACCAGAGATACAAAATTAATAGAATATTCACATGGGAAATTTCCTTGTACCTATGCAATTATATGCAAACTCAACATAGCATGCTATATGTATGATGTGTATTATGAGAATTCATCTAAATTATACCAGCAGTTTTATCTTGAATGGATGTCACTTGTTTCTGGAGATAATATGGAGTAAAATATGGGTGAAAAAAAGGTTTTAGATCTTAATTTTTTAAGCCTTCTCAAAAGCCAGTTCGGATTTTTCTATAGAATCCTTTAGAACACAACTGTAACAATCAAATTTGTATCATAGCTTATTCTCTCACAAAAGAAAAAAAAATGCATAGGTATGAAATATCCATAGATGTGGACTTATGTTAATAGCTTAGGAAAAAGAAATTAAGAAATTGATAATGTTTTTCATAAAGGAAGTAGACTGTTCATGAACGCCATCATATTACTAAGGCAGGAAATACTTTGTTCCCAGTGAGAAAACAAAACGGCTGCTATAGTGACTTGATACTACGTGTGTGCCTGGGAATATGCCATAATTATATAATTATATAGCACATAAGTCTATGCACACTGAGAATGATGACGAGAGAGGTTAACTGAGGAAAAGATCTGTCATAGGAAGAGATCTGAGCTCTGTTAAAAATAGCTTCCAGTGAATTCCTAAGCATAAACTAAGAATTGCTCATAATATCCGGATTATACATCTTGCCTATAACACATACTTATTTAACAATTTTTTTCCCTCATTTCCATGACTTACTTTATATTTTTACCTTTTGAAGGGATGATATTAACAAGTCAGAAAGTTTCAACAAGGCCTGCCAAATCGAAAATGTAAAATGAAATATGATGATCACATTCTTGTAGAGATAGACTCATAGAGACAAAAATTCTGTGTATACTCTTCTTTCTTGTGACCATTTTGTTATTTTATTGATATTTAAGTTGCTGACTTTAGGTCATAAGCAATCAGATGACCAGAATTCTAGAATTCTACACTTTATATCTTACTCCTAAACTAACATGGTATTTTTTTTCTTGGCATAGTTTAAAAATAGGTACTTTCTTAATTGTATGTTCCTAATTTTTTTCTCCAAATGTTAAAATGATGATGTCAAAACTACGTTTCAGGGTTTTTATATGTCTTCAAACTAAGCATATTTTAACTGTTCACTACCCCTTCAAGTTGGCATTTCTTGAAGTGTGGTCTGCTAAAATCATAATCACTGTGGATTTTTATGAAAAATTTAGATTTTGAGTTCTCCCTTTGGTTGACTGATTCAGAAACACTTTAATCATCAAAGACTGAGAAATAATTCTGGAAGTCAAAGTTCATATTCATGTAAGAAGCTTATGAGGAGTCTCAGCTCATTAGAATCTAAACACAAAGTAACTGGTTTTTCCTCGTGATCACTCTGCCCAGCTGCCCTCTGGCAAACGGCCTTTCCTTGCCCCTTGCTGATATGTCTGTGGTAGGTTTCATCAAGTTCCTGAGCTCTGGGTTTCTAAGAAGCAGTCCCAGTTCCCTTTGCAACTTTAATCTTACCAGCCATTGAAAGCTCTCCTCTTCCCAAAAAAGGGGAGACCTTGAACAGGGCTCAAGGGCCCTAGAATTGTCCACGTTTTGCTCATCCTGCACCCCCAACCCTCAAATGGAAGAAAGGGCACAGGCCATGTATGCTCACCCAGGCCTTCGTTGCTGCAAAAAGGATGACAGGCACAGCTAAGGTGTCAGCCCTTCCCTGGGACCCAGCGACAGCCCCTTCCTGGTGGCTGTCTGCACCCCGGCTGATAGTTTGAGTGGCCCGGATGACAGGCCTCTGCATGTGACTGTCCTGATGGTCCTGGGTGTCCTTCCGAGGGCCCTGTGTGCCTCCACACTGCTGCGCTCTCGGAACCCGGGACCCAGCTCTCTGACATGCCCCAGTCCTCACCTCTGGTACCCAGCAGCCGGCCCACCACGGCTAAAGCCCGGCCCCTCCCTGGGACAAGCCCTCACCCCTCCAGAGCATCGCGAGGCCCTGACACCTCCCGTGGCAGAAGGTCGGCCGCTACCCGCTGCCTACTGCCAAGCCCTGCTGTGGGTCCGTTTCCCGGATGAGCCAGAGGCGGGCAGAGGTGAGCGGGCCGCAGACCTGAGCAGGTGCCCCGGCAGGAGCTGAGATGTCAGCCTCCCGTTGTAGAAATCCCCCATCTTTATGAGGGATTTTCTTGAGTCCCCCTTGCTCTATGTGGGAGGCGGTAGTGCCTGGTGAGTAATCACCCCCCTCTCTCCCTCCGGTGTAGGACTTGGCACAGAAACGGCGCAGCCCTAACCTCGTGCTCTTTTGCAGCCTGTTCCCAGCGTCCCCTCTGTGTAGACCGTGGGGCTGGGGCGGCAGCTGGTCGTCACTCATGCGGTCCTGATGTCCCTTAGTAAGTAAGCGCCGGGGGGTGTCGCTCCAATTTCCACAGCTCTTTGCAGAAAGTGGATGCTGGGGGCTCTTGTCTTTCTCTTTGTTCAGGCTGCGGGTGTCACACTGAGAAAACAGGAGCCACCCGGCAACTTCGTGGGTCCTGTGGGCCCAGCGTACTGTTACCCTCTCCTAAATAAAGTAACCATTTCGATTTCTCCTTGAACAATAGCAGGATTTTGGCTAGAGCCTGTCTTTTTGTTCCCTGATATTTTTTGGGGAAAAAAAAACAATTCTGGCAGGGAGGAATGAATTCTTTTGGTTCTCGTCAGCTGCATTGATTTGGTCCCAGGGCACAATAGTGAGTGATCTGTCAAGGGGCTCCCAAGGCCAGACCCCCGGACTGGGTTCTGGGCTGCTGTCCTGGGCCCTCGGGGGTTGCCATGGGGAAGAAGGGAACTGGTTCCTCGTCTGAGTTTACTCTTTGTTTGCATATTGACAGCAAGAAAGGACAAGACAAGAGGTCTGTCTGCAGGGTGACACGTTTCTCACGTGAAGTCACGGCTGTTAATTGTGGCATCTGAGGTCTGCCTACCTCACCCCCTCCTCAGTGCCAGCTTCACGTGACAGGATATAAGAGGACAGTCGGCCCTAAGGCGACTGTTACGGGAAAGGTAGAAAAAATACAGCAAAAACCTCCAGGCGTCCACAAATACTTGTAAGAGGAAGTTCTCTGACTCATGTGCCCTGTGATCTTTCCTTCGTTCGTCCCCGCAGTCCTGACATCAGTGCTTGTTATTAGACCTCCACCATGCCTCTGAGAAATCATGTCATCTGTTTATAAACAGCAGAAAGCAGTTTTGAAATGTTCCCATTGTGGGAACAGGACAAACATTTTGTGACAGAAGCGCCCTCAAGCTCTGTTCTCTTCAGAGTGTTTAGTTACCATGAATAGTTTACTATCTGAATGTGTTTTTCAGCCGGTTAATAGCACCTCTAGTTTGGGGCTGGGCACTTTACGAAGGAGCTCATAGCAAACAGAAATCCATAGTCATCAGGCAGGTGCATGGCGACTGGAGCTATAGGAAGTGATACTCCAGTCTGGTGTTTCAAAAACAAAAGATCGCAATCCGCCTTAGCTGGTGGGCGCTGACTGACAGTCTTCTTTACAGCTTGGGTTAAAAAAATGATGGTGTGAGTCCTCAATTTCATCAAGATCTGTTTTTCCCATGCAATTGTGCCTTTTCGAGGTCAGAAGTGGAGTATTCTCTTGTGATTCAGGAAGTCAAATTTAATGTCTGTGCTTTGAACACCAGAGGAACTGTAATATATCTGAATTGTATCTTTGTTGTTGCTTAGAAGTCATCAAATCCACAGTTCGTCTAGTGTGTCATCTCCTTGAATCTATCTCGTAAGAACAGAGCCGGCTGAGACGTTAAGGAGCTCCGGATTAAATGCTGCCTGTGCTGAGGTCATAAGGGCTTCTGTATAACCCCTCCCAGTGGTCTCCTCTCCGCCCTCTGATGCACTAGCCCTAGCGTCTTTATACCTTTACGTAACGACCCACAAAATATCTGAAGTTACTTAGTTTGGTGACTTATAGTTACATTTGGCTTTCAGGTTTGATAGAAGCAAGGAGAGAGAGAACACAATCTATTTATAAAGGGAAATAAAATATAAACTGGTTGTTTAGCAGATATTCAATATACTTTATTTTATAATACATACAAATTTAAAAACAACAGATTCACAGATTCATAGCATTGAATGACCTTTAGAGGTGAGATAGATCCACTCCTTGCTAACGTTTCTCTGGAGTGTGGCTGTTGGAAGACATTTCCAGGCTCCGGTTGGAATCCCGACCCACAGGGTGACCCATTCCAGTTTTGGAACAACACATGACCGGAGAATTCTCCCTTACAATAGGCAAGCTGGTTTCTTTCTGTTATTTGCATATCAAAGATCTAATTTCTGCATTGTGGAGCAGACCAGGGCAAGTCTGCTTCCTCTGGTGGGCAGGCAAGTTTTTCATCTGCCCTGGGAGCCATTGTGATGACTGATTTTAGTTAAAGTTTGATACCCAACAGGAAGAAGCAGTGGTGATTCATGCCATTCGGGTAGAATTACGCTTCTTGTGTGATTCCATGTGGGGCGCTCTGTGTAGAACCCAAACCTGTCTTTCTGAGGTGGATGACTGAGACCTAGGGAGATGAGACGACTGACTAAGACAGCAAAGCTGATTACTAGTGGAGCTGAGCCCGCACCTCGTTCACCTGACATAGTCCAACTGCTTCCACTGTGTCTCCTGATGAATGTTAACTTGAAATGCATTTGTTCAATCAACGATGGCAGCATGCACATGTTCTAATCTCTGGGAATTGGCAAAGTTTCAAGCAAAACAAACAAGCTATGTTGTACTTCTCAAGAATAATAAAATGTACTCTAAGAGCACCGTGTAAAGAGTTTGAGATCCAGTTCTGGTCTGTCCATCAACTAGTCATGTGGCATCGCTCATGGCATCTCTTTGGCCCTTGTTTTTCTGAGTAGGTGGTGGTTGTGTGCTGGACCTGCCAAGGAACCCAGGCCCAATAGGAAACAGTGCCATGGACGTGGAGGCGGGCAGGGGGAGTGTTTCCGTGCGTACCTAGCATTCTTCCTCATTGGACAAATTCTAAGTTTCCCGCGAGCTCTAAAAGTAACATGTGCGTCTCATCCCATTCAGGTCCTGATATGCTCCTTTCTTCAGTCTGGAGGCAGTGAACTCTGTCACCTCTCCAGTTTTGTCCCAATCTTATCTGAGATCTATTTATGAGAGAAACCTCAAAGGGGAGCTAGGATGTGAACACCAAATCAGAAGTAGAGCTGCGGTCTACAGTGGACTTTAAAATGCATTCTATAATTAATCCAACTAAAATCAGGCTTCATCTGGGTTATTAATTTAAATGTAACTTAAAATTTTAAAAATAAAGCTTTATAGTAATAGTAAATAATAATTGCTAGTCTTTATTAAATAATGATAAAGCCTAATGTCTAGTAAACTTATTTTTTCCAAAGTTTTATTGTGGAATTTTTCAAACATGCCTATCAGCAATTAATATTTACTGTATTTCTTCAGTTTTAATCTATCCCTTTTCCATTTGTCAACACCAATCTCATAATTTTTGCTGCCTTCAAATTAGGTTGTAGTATTACTTTAGAGGGGAGGCACAGAAATATAAAATGTTCACACATACAATCATGTACCACCAACACAGTCAGGATATAGGACAAGGATTGGCACACTATGACCCAGCAGGACAAATCTGGCCCTTTGACAGTGTTTATAAGTAGTTTCATTGTAATGTAGGGGCTCATTAATTACAAAGCCTAAACTACTCATTCTCTGGCCCTTCACAAAATAAGTACGATGGTAGTTGTGGTTTTGTAGATGTCCTTTATCAAATTAAGAAATTTCCCTTTTATTCATACTTTGCTGAAAATTTTTATCATGAATAGATACTGAATTTTGTCAAATGCACATACTCTATCTATTGAGATTTTTGTTTTCAATGGATAAATTACGTCAATTGATTCTTAAGCATTGAAACAGACTTGCCTTCCTGGGAAAAATAGCACTTGATCATGATTTATTACCGATTTTATACATCATTATATTTAATTTACTAATATTGTTGAGGATTTTTGTGGCTATTCAAAAGGGCTATTAGTGTGGTTTTCTTTGTATTATTTTTGTCTTTGGAGTCAGAATAATTCTTATCCCTTAAATGCTTCCTCTTCGTGTACTTTCGTGTTTGGTTAGCCCTGGTGTTATTTCTTTCTTATGTGTTTGATGGAATTCGCCGTGAAGCAACTGGGCCTGAATTTTTCTTTGTTGGAAGGTTTTTAACTATGACTTAATTTTCTTTAATAAGTACAGGACAATTCAGGTCACTCTAATGTCCTCTTGAGTTTAGAAGTTGGTGTCTTTCGGGGAAAATGTTCAGTCCATTTAAGTTGTGAAATTTGGGAGTATCAAGTTGTTCATTACTATCCCTATAATGTCTCTAAGATTTGTATTGATGTGCCTTCTTTGATTTCTGATTCTGATCATTTATATCCTCCCTGTTTTTCCTTGACCATTCTGGCTAGAGTTTTATCTACTTTATTGACCATTTCAAAGAACTAGATTGTTTTCATCGATTTGTCTCAAGTTTTATGTTTTAAAATTCATTGAGCTCTGCTTTAATCTTTTTTATTTTCTTTGTTCTGCCTGTATTGGGTTTACTTTGCTTTTCTTTTCTTGTCATACGAAGTCAGTGAAGCTGAGATCATTTGATTTGAGCCCTTTTTTCTTTTCTAATAAAACATTTAGTCCTATAAATTCTACTCTAATTTTAGCTGCATCACAGATTTTGGGGGGTTGTATTTTCACTTTCAGTCATTTCAAAGTATTTACTAATTATTCTGCAAATTCCTCTGACCAAGAGCAGTTCAGGAGTATGTTGTTTCATTGCAAAATATTTGAGGATTTTCCAGGGGCATTTCAGTATAGATTTATTGTTTATCATGTTACCATAAAACACATTTAGTATGATTTCAACTTCATAAATATGTTGAGGTTTCTTTTATAGTTCATAATATAGTCTATCTTGATGAATGTTTCACATGCACTTGCAAAAAGAAATGTGCATTCTGCTGTTACCATTATTGATAGTGCTGTTTGGAACTTCTATATTCTAACTAAACTTCTGCCTACTGGTTCTATCAGTTACAGAAAGGAATACTAAGGTTTCTAACTATAATTTTGTTAGCTTCATTCATATTTAAGACTGTTCTGTCTTCTCAGGGAGTAACCTTTCTATCCTTGTGGTATATTCCTCTATCTACCTAGTAACATTCCTTCTTCTGAAATATACCTAATGTTATGCTGATATAGCCACTTGAGCCTTCTTTTGATAAGTATTTTGTGGTATTTTTAGTATTCCTCACTTTTAACCTATTGATAAATTGTAATATAGTTGTGTTTTGCATTTTTATCCTGTTCAAACATCCCTGTCTTTTAATTAGTGTATTTAGACCATCTGTCTCATTGATATTGGTGGATTTTCAATCTATCCCATTACTTATTGTTTCTCTTCTTTGCTTCATCTGCTCTATATTATACTTTCCCCCATTTTTGTCTGCCTGTCCTGGATTATTTTAGAGCTCCATGTTTATTTACATTTCTGGCTCTTTATTTATACATTTAAAAATATTTTAAGAGGATACCCTAGGACTTACAATACGAAATTTTAATTTGTCATAGTCTGGCTTCAAATAATATAACTTTGCTTTACTTGGAGCCTAAGAACCTCATGATGAAATGTTTCTAATTTCTCTCTCTCATGTTCTGTGTTACTGTTGCCGTACATTTTACTTCTGTTGTATGTGCTATAAACCACAATATATTGCTACTGTT
Source organism: Manis pentadactyla (assembly GCF_030020395.1). Lineage (NCBI taxonomy): Eukaryota > Metazoa > Chordata > Mammalia > Pholidota > Manidae > Manis > Manis pentadactyla. Next base: position 2,901,221 of record NC_080020.1, read on the forward strand.
CTTGCTTTAGGCAGTCCATTGTCTTTTGGAGCAATTCAGAATAAGAAAAAAATGTCATCTACACTTATTTTCATTTTAACTATTTCTCGGTGTCGATTTTCATTTCTTTTTATAAACCCAAGTTTCTGTTTGGTATCATATACTTTCTGCCCAAGAAATAAACCATCAGCATTTCTTGTGGCCTGGGTCTCAAGGCAATAAACTGAGCTTTTGATTGTCTGAAAAGAGTATTTTATTCACCTCATGTGTTAGAGCTGTTTGTGCTGTGGGTGGTGTTCTGGGTTGATGCATGTTTTTCCTGTCTGCACTTTAATCGCGTCACTCTGTCTCGCATGGTTTCAGACAAGTTTGATGTCACTCTTATACCTCTTCCTTTGTCTGCAGTGTGTCTTTTATTTCCACCCCAACCCTGATGCTTTCACTATTTTCTTCATCTTTTTTAGAACAGTTTGAATATGATGTATCATGGGGCATGGTTTTGTGTATTTTGTGAAGGTGTTTCTTCTGCCTGCAGAGAAGCCTGGACAGACGAGCACAGCACTGAAGCCTGAACGTGGACGTGTCTCTTCCACGGAAACATTCGTGTGGGGCTTTGAGGCGACAGGGCAGGAGCTGAGCGGGTTTGGGTCTCATTGTTGGTACCATCAACCTCGGTGCACCGTACACGTCAGCTTAGGTGGGGTCTGGACCGCAGGTGTGTCCTCCCCAAGTATGTTGGAGTTCTAACCCCAGTATGATGGTATTTGGAGGCAGGGCCTTTCAGAGGGTGGAGCCCCAGGAATGAGACTAGCATGCTTACAAGCGGCAGAGGCCCAGCTCGCACACTTTCCGCCGTTTGAGGATACAAAGAGAGGTCGGCCCTGCACCAGGGAAGAGGGCTCTTACCCTCCATCCTGACCACGAGGATGCCCTGAGCCTAGACTTTCAGCTTCCAGAGCTGTAAGAAATAAATCTCTGTTGTTTTGAAGACACCCGGTCTACGATACTTTATTATAGCAACTTGAACCACGCCAGGTGGGGAAGGAGGTCATTCTCGGACTCGCGGCTCCTCTCGCGGCCGTCGGCGCTCCCTGTGCACCTGTGCCCCAGGCAGGGTCGCTGTCCACGCTCGCTGCCCCTGCACTGCCCTCAGCTTCTGCTTGTCGCCTGGTGTTTGTCAGCCTGGTGATGCAGGGCAGCGAGATTCTGTCACCCTGCTCGGGGGTCAGACTGGGGTGGGCCTGTGGCTGGGGACTGGGGGGCAGCTTCCGGAGGACCCCTGCCCGCCTCGTGGCGGTGAACCTTGGCGATCGTGTGCAGCAGTTTCCTGACCTCCCCCAGGTAGTAGGAAACCTCCGATGATACTGGGCTAAACCCTGCACCAGGTCCGCCTCCTGCTGCTCCCACTGGGCCCAAGGGTTTGGCTCATTAGCGGGAGGAGGCCGAGAAGGGCTCGGGGCCTTTGCTCCAGTACCACCTCCTGGGCACGGGATGGGGGTCGGCGGGGAGCACGCGCGTGTCTGTGACCCGCTGTCCAGGCCGGCTCACTAAGCCTTCAGACGTTGTTAACAAGTTTTCCTGGAAACTTCTCGCTCTCCTGTACTGTGCCAGTGTCTCTTACTCCTGAAGTCGGCCGCAGATGGACTGATGCTAATACCTCTTTTTTAGGAGCCTGCTTTTCTTTGAAGTATGGGCCCCGAGAGTTCTCATCTCTGTGATGGGTTCATGAAAACTCAGGATTTTGGTGTTAATCTGACTTTTTCTTGCTTTTCGTATAGGACAGCTGTGAAACTCCGTGCTACACCGCTGTGCTGCAGACCATCATTACCTAAAGGAGTTTTACTGTTGGCTTGCATTAATGTAGTTATAAAATCATAGTTATCCTTTAAATATTTCCTGCTTCTAGACACTTTGGTATCTCTTTCTCATCATTAGGTTCTAGAAGGACATTTATACAATTTTAACAAGATTTTGGAAATAGAATAACGAAATACAGTGATATTTTATAAGTACTTCTTAGAATCTGAAAATAAAACATTTCTTATTAAAACTATGATCATAATCAAGGAAAGGGATTTTCAGTTTTCCTGGATGTGGCTTTAAAGCTATTGCTAGATACATCTTTTAATGAAGTATCATGAATGTTGTGACTGTCTTTTGTCCAGAACTGAAATGAGGTCTTTGAGATTCTAAGTCCTCACAAAAGCACAAGGAAGTCCCCTCCCCAGTGGTATTGAGTATTACGCTGATTTTTTTTCCCTTTTTCCACGAATCTTTGGTCATTTGGATTTAGGAGGATAAAGGTCTTGAAGTATTCATTAAGTAAATACTATACTTTCCATGAGAAAAATATACAGTTATAGAGGAGTTACAGTTGCATTAAAAAGTTGCACATTCTTATGAGTTTATCAGATGGATAAAAGAAAGTTAAGCCTGCCTTAAGAAAGTCCCCACAATTATCTGAGTGTCTTGAAAGTTATAAAATCTGGTTGAGACTCAATATTACTACTTATAAAAATAGATGTTGCATTTAGTGTAACTATATAGTCTCTTGCAGTTAGAAGATTCTATAATTGTTACATCGTATATCTCTGTTTTTAGCAATTTGAAAATCACATTTACAATGAATTTTTCTATGATTACAGGTTTTATATGGGGAGAAATTAAACAAATGTGGGATGGTGGACTTCAAGATTACATCCATGATTGGTGGAATCTAATGGATTTTGTGATGAACTCCTTATATTTAGCAACAATCTCCTTGAAAATCGTTGCATTTGTAAAGGTAACTATTATTTATGTTGTTGGAATACTGTAAGTCCTGATAAATACTGATATTGCTCCAATTGCTATTAATTTTATTAATAGTTATCTAGAGTATTATCTCTGTGACATTCTTCAGTTCATGATATTATTGATACATAGCTAAAACAATAAAATACATAATATACAATTTGTAGCCATAAAACAAAGTTTAATAAATAATTCAAAGTCGTCACCCAATTTTCCTGAATTTAAATTGAATGATACCTCCAAGTTATTCACAATAGCTGCTCTAGTTACTAATCCTTTCCATTGCTAATGACATTCTGCCTCAAACACTGTTTAAATTTTGGCAACCAAAATCTATTTTTATCAGTTCTAACTAACCGATAAAATTACATAGAAAGATCAAAATATTACTCTTTCAAAGCATTGAAATTATTATTTCAGTTTAAACTAATATAGTTCGATATAATTAGAGCAGAATATAACGTCTCTCTCCTCATCCCATTCAACATGACAGTCCCTGAAATCCCACGCACCCACTACTCCCCAGATTTTGTACAACATCAATCTTACCCTGAACCACATAACTTACATAAAACATTTTTGTTCTGCAGTAACAACCGGGTTTATTTTGTATTCTGGGGGATGTTTTTCAAACCAACATATTATCATCTCCTCCTTCCTGCTTTTCTTATTCCCTCTTTTCCTTCTTTTCAAAAAACTTTTATTTCAAAATGATTAGTGAGTAAAAAATTGAGTGTCTAATAGGACCTCACATGAATAATTCATGCAATTTAGTTATCTGCATTAGAAAATGCTAACGTGTAGGTGAATGCTTATTCATTTAGTCTAGTTCTTAAAAATAGCAGCCTGCATCTCCTTGTACAATGTTCAGCTATGACAAGGTCAGAATTGTCAGAAGTTGAAAAGGCCACAGTTTCTAAAATTTATTCAATTGAAGTGTTTCCTGCACTTACCAAAAAGAAACATTTCCCACCAATTCCATGGAAAGCCAGCTATGCATTAGGAATGGAAACATGATTCAGTCATTTTTCTGATCTGCATTGAGGTTACTGCCCTCAGAAAACTTATTAAGACAGAAGGTCCCGTTGTAATCAAGGAAGGGACACATCTGTGTGGAGATGGACACTGTGGTTAAATGTGCATCTGTCCAATTTGTCCTTCCTTTGTGATGGTCTTAAGTATAAAGTTGTTCTGCACATCTCTGTACTAAAGGTAAAACATCAGTTTATTGTGGCCCCATGCAGTTACGAAATCCTGGCATTTCACGACTATAGCAGTTCTTAAACTTTCAGAAGCAATAAAAACCACTGGAGGGCTAAAGCACAGAGTCCTTTTCTCATCCCCAGGGAGCCTGAATCAGGAGTATTAGGGGGAAGACACTGAGAATAGCACTGGGCTGTCTAATTCAGCAGCTCCGAGAAGTATGGGTTGATTCCAAAAAGAACCTCTTTCAACTATTTCTTATATACTATATATATACAAAGATACATAATATTTTTATACATTTCATTTGTATTGTGTTTATATATTTTCCTACATAAGAACTCTGGTATAAGTGGGTACCCGAGCCATAGAATTTACTAACAGATCCATTAGCAATACATAGAGTAATGGATACTTGGGGATTTTTTGCCTTGATGCTTTTAGATATTCAGTTTGAATTTTCTTAAGTTTTAAATTCCTCATGTGCATCATCTATTTTAATTTGAAATGTAAACATTGTTCTTAATTGTTCATAATTAATACATCTACACCAATGGAAAATTTACATTTAAAATTCAACTCACCCACCCCAAGTGATGAACAACAGGAAAAGAGGGGTGAAAGAAGATGGAAGCGTACCCAGAAATGACCTCAGATGATGGCCAAGAAATAATAGGGAATCTCTGGGAAATATTTATGCACGTTGGCCTTGGTAGTTCAGCTCTGACTGCAAACGTAAAAGCACTCTTTCTTCCCCAGAGATCGGTTTGTGTGACTAGAACTTGAGCCGCGTGGGTGGGGTTCACGGCATGCACGTCAGAGTCAGGCCTCTGTGCACACTGCTTTCCCCCATCACTCCCTCGTGGGCCTCTTTCTGGGCCTTTCTGGGCCTCATCTAGAACAGAAGGATACAAAGTCTACCTTATGCTGCTGGTGTGAGAAGTAAATGAGCTGGTATATTTAAAGTGCCCGTACAGAGTGGGCATGAATTGTTAGCTTTCCTTCTTTCTCATTTATTCCTGCTTCTCCTTCTCCTCCACAGACTAGGAGACCCCAGGATTGGCCTTTCGTAAAGTCTTTGTTATGTCTCTTCGTTGGCTTTATTTCAGTTGAAAAGGAGTTTGTGCTCTAGACGCACACTTGCCCTTTCTTATGTGCCATCTGTGTGATTTGGGGCAGGTTATTTAATGTGGGCCTTTGTTTTATTATCTGTTAGACGATGGTTCATAATACTCAGAAGAGCATTTACTGGGAATTGGTGATGTCATGCCAGTCTATTGGTTTACCCTTCCTTACCTTCTTTTGTTCTATCATTCCATTTTTCACGTTAATTTTTAGTAACTCTTAACTTAGTATTTCAGGAAAAGGTGCCTTATTTGTGTACAAAAATAAACTGCTATAAATAAGGCAAACAGCCATTAGGAGAACCAATCAATAAAAACTGATGAAACTGATGAAGGCACACTAAGAAACCAGGTTTTGCTCAGTTGTCTGAGACTGTAAAGGTGTCTGAGTTACAGCTCCTGCCTTCAAGAGGCTCATGGTCAGGTCGAGGAAGGAGAAATGGGTAAGCGTGTAAACAAGGATGTTACTGTATGCTGAGGTCTAACGTAGGGGCTATGGCAGCATCAGGAATTAAGTAAACTCCACTGACAGTGTCCTGGGATGATAGAGAGGACAGGGTGAGTGGGCATCTATCACATCCATGAGCGTGCATGAGCATTCCAGAGAGAGAAGACACAATGTGCAAAAATCCGAGTGTATAAAGGGAGTCAGTATCTAAGAGGGATCAGCCCAGAAATGAGGTCAGGGAGAGTATAAGAAGGACTTTCCACATCCTGCCATTGAGTTTGTTTTTTTGCCCTATAAATAGTGAGCCATTAATGAGATTTAAACAAAGAATGAGTCAAATGGTGAATGCCTGAAGGAGAACAGTGGACATAGAGAAGTTAATAGAAGGCTGGATTTGAAAAAAATATCATGGGTAAGATCCACGAGATAGATAATTCATTCATTCTGAAGCATGGGGTAGCTGGAATCGTCCTGATGGTCCATCCTAGTAAATAGTTCACCTCCCTAGTATAGCAGGAGTCACCGTTCGTATGATCTCTTCTGGGCTCGTACAAGTTCTGCCTCCTGTCTGAATGCATAAATGGCAGCAATGAGCCAACCCTAGGTCTTTTGGCCAAGGCATGGATCCAGACCAAAAAGACTGTCAGCCCACAAAAAGGGAAACCTTCCTGTGATTGGTCTGCCCCAGAGAGGAACTTTTAGAATAGGTCTGGCAGAGGGCCACACTTGTCTGGTCGGCTCATTCTTTTGCAACACATCTGCCTGTAGAGGATATTTTTTAAAACACAAAAAGTGTCCTAACAGAGGCTCATGGTTTGGGCTCTGATCCATACTTGATCTGAGTACTGCCTATACCACTTCCAACCTGTGTGATTTAGGGCAAGTTTCTTAATCTATTAAGATTTTTTAAATAGATTTTTCTTAACTGCAAAATGATAGTAATCACCAAATCCCTTAGAATGTGAAGATTAGATCAATAAACACATTTAATACTACAGAATAGAGCTTAATATAAGGTTAATTTTCATGGACAAGGCAACAGCATTCTATTATACAGACAAAGACAGAGCCCAGAGGCACATGTGACTTCAGCCTTCTCTGCCTCACACACAAGGCTGTGTGCTGCTTCCAGAAATTCCTTGATTCATTAGCATTTCCCAGTTCATGCATTATTGCTTATTTTTTCTCTTTTGAAATTTTGCTCTTAATTCTTGAAAAAGGAGGTTTGCTAACCATTCTCATGCTGCTCCCTGTGTCTGACATGTTAGTTAATCCAGGGCTTGATGATGTCCCGGCACACTGATCAAATGTTACTTCATCTTCATTAGGACTGGTTTTCCTCCTAAATATTACCCAGACCCTTTCCATATGGAAACTTATCTCATATTTATCTTCATTCATTTGGAAAATGATTAAATCCCCATGTCTCTTCCAATGTGCAGTACAAACAATATTTTCAAAAATCAATATTATTATGAATAAGATCATCTATTTTAATAGTCATGATGAAATTTTTCATAGCATTCTTCTAAATAGTTCCAAGTATGTATCTCATTGATCCCTCCTAGGTTTACCAGCTAGAAAGAAGGCAAATATTGTTTTCCATTTCACAGATGCTGAAATTACAATGCACTCTCCCAATTATGGAATTTTCTAAACATTCTTTAGTTTTATGGCAAAGAGCTACAGAGATTTGAGTCCTAATTGTGTAATTTAGTGTTATCTACCACAGGAGAAGATCATATGTCTTTTACTACCTTTCGCTACTTAATTATCTAACCAATCTATAGAAAATGAAAGATTTTTACCCTATAAATCAAATATTAAAACCAGTATACATTCCCTATTTAATTTCATATGACAAATATTTTCTTTGCATCCATTTAATTTTTACTTAGTTTGGTTGATTACTTCACTTTTATAAGAATGCATCTGAGACTAAAGAGGATATAAAGATGAACTAACAAATTTTTCTCTACTAAAGGAATTTAAGACCCAGTGTCATGATAAAATTCATCTTCCTCTTTTACCACTTCTATTAAGGTGTGTATGGCTCCACCCTCCTCCTAGATCCATAACTATTCGCAAACCCACTGTATTCCAGCTCTATTAAGACACTCACATTTCTGCAAATGATTCATCTTCTCTAATAGCTAGGCTTCTGAATATGTCTACACCTCTTTACCCTAGAATGCCACTGGACCTCCTGTCATATATAAAGCACTTTGCTAGATGCATTAGACAAAGCTCCCTTCACGGAAACGGACAAGTATTCTAAGCAAGAACACTCTGTTCTAAAGGTCTGCTAGGAACAAGTATCTTTAAAGGAACCTGAGTAGGATTGAAGCTTAGGGCAAAACCAGACTGCAGTAGGTTCACACTGGGTGCAAGCCCCTGAGAGGAGCAGGAGGCAGGCACTGATGGCCCTAGAGGGCCACGGGCACTTAGGGTAGCTCTTGACGGCTCTTTCCCAAGGATTGTTCTGTGACCTGGAATGACCAGTGCTGGTCAGCAGGCTCCATGTCCACTCACCTGTGGCCAAAGATGACTTCTCAAGGGAAGGATTAGCATTTCTGACTTAATACTTGCTTTCCTCACTTACTTTAAACCCATAATGACACAAACTATATTTTGTTTGATCACCTCTATGAAGCCCGAAGATAGTGCCCTCAACACTAGGTCCTCAACATATTTGATGAATGAATAACAGCTGAAGCATCAAAATAATTAGAATCTAAGCCCACTCTAGACAAAGGGCCCAGTATGTGTAGAAAGGCATTTTGGCAGGAATACAAGGGTAATTTGGGGACGTTACCAGTATTAAAAGTTTGAGCCAGAGCATGAAATATCCAATAGAGGACAAAGGGCAGGTTAATTTCAAAAGGAAATTAGGACCCAGATTCTAGAGGCTTCATGGGACATGTTGGGAAATCAGGATTTCATTTCAAGAACACTGCAGTCATCAAAGAACGTGAAGCAAGATGGGAGACGGTCTGTTTGGTCCTTTTAAAAGATGATTCTGGAGGAAGTAGATGATCGTAGAGATAAGGTTCAAGACAGGGAGAGCAGTCATAGGACTGAGAGCATCTGTGGAAACTAGAGGACCTTCCTTAGGACAGTGAGGATGCCAGTGACAAGGAGTGGGTACCACACGTAAGATGTCAGTCAGGTGGCTGGGAGCTGAGGAGGGAAGACCTAGGATCAACCTCAAATCCTGCCCTGGGTGATTTGCAGCTGTTCACCAAGATCAGAAACCGTAAGTGGAGAAAGAACTTGAGGATGGAAGATGATGAGTTCCCGTCTGGCCTGTGAGCCTGGGTCGCCTGTGAGACGTGCAGGAGGAAAAGCCAGCGAGGCCAGAGAGCGTAAGATACGACTGTCAGGAAGGGCATCTGGGCTGGATGTGGGACTGACGATTGGCCTCACAGGAAACGCCCAGGGAGAGCAGATAGAGGAGAAGAGGCTCCGGAGACAAACTCAGCATCTGAGGGGCAAGGGGGCGAGAGGAACCGGCAGGAAGAGGCGCCACCCAGGGCTGGACGCAGAGCTGCAACGGGAAACCCAAGTGCACATTTTGTGAATAAGTTTTAGAAAACGGAACCAAGGAAAAATTATAAATTCAAGTTTAATTTTAATTCCTAATAATAGGTGTAGAAAATGCATTTAGGAACTGGGGTATATTGCAGTCTTCTCTACAAATTGAAAGAACACCACGGTTTCTAAGAATTTTAGAAATTGCTTCGTAAAACAACACCCAGATTTAAAAACCTAAGTTACATGCATGTGTGAATGACCAGAGAAAATGTAAATAAGCAAAACTTCAAAGAATGAAATCAAGGGATAATTACCGAGTGTGGACATCTCTATTTATTCCTGACAGGAAATGAGGTTTCTGGATCAGAGAACAGGCAGATTATTTACTGACATAACCATCTTAGCTTGGTTCCCCACGCTCCAGTCCCCACAGGCCAGCAGATGAGAACCAGACGTACCCTCCACGCACAGGAGCTTGTGCCACAGGAGAGGAGCCGGGAAACTGGGATCTGAGAGCTTGTGCAGTGCGGTGGGTCCAGCCGCCCGTCCTCCCCCTGGCGAAGGAGTGAGCTTGCTCAAGTGAACAAAGTCTCTCTGGGGAGGCAGTGGTCCCTGGGTTTACTGTCCTTAGAATGTGAGCAGATGGTTTAGGGAGGTGTTTCCAACTCTCTCAGGAGTCTCTGTCTTCAATTTGTAAGGCTTATTTGCCATTCAGACATCCTCCAACTCAGATGCCAGCCATGACTTGCTTAGGCAGCCCTGACCCTGCAGAATCGTGAACATACGCATATAACATGTGTCCCGACAATTAGCGGGAGCTCTAGGCTCTGAAGCCGACTTGGGTGATCACCCTGGGACCGAAGATCACATCTCACCGTATGTACAATGGGACATCCTTCCTTCTGTGACTTGGGCATCCCAGCTCAGATAATCTCCTAAGAAGGGTTCGGAAGTACAGGACGTCCACAGCACAGCTGCGCTCACTCTGTGGTGGTGATTTCTACACCCAGTGCCCTCAAGCTGCCTGTGATGCCAGGACAGAAAAGCGCCTCTTCAGAGCTGAGACAGCACACAGGGATCCTTAGAGCTTGAACCACACGTAACCTGTATGCATCGCTGGTGCCGTCAGCCGCAGATGGAGTTCATTGCTTTGTGTTCGTCTCAGAGCGCTCGCGTTACAATTACTTGGCCCCTTCATGCTCCCTAGACTATGAGTACTTGATGGCACAAAACGTTTCGTGAGCATCTATTACCTGCAGGGCATGATGTTAAATGCTCTGAGAAAGTCCAAGGAAACTATCACATCCTTAAGAATGCCTAAGGATGTTTCATATTTTGTTCATTTCAAGATATAATCCTAAACCATATTAGCTTTAAAAAGTGAGAGAAATACAGAATTAACCGTCAGCAGAGGGGAGATGTTCTCTACTTAAATGTGTGACTTTTTAGTTAGGAAAGGAAGGTGACTGTGATCTTAGTCCTGGAAGGAAAAGGTGGCATCGTACGTGGGGGAACCCAGTAGAGAGAACCATGTAGTGTTTGATACCGCAGACCCTCCCTCTGATATTTGTTATAATGAATTTTTGAAAATCTTACCATTTTTTATTTTTTCTATATCTTCAATCATTAGCTATTTTATGCTGAAGTTATGCATGAGAATGTTCAAGAAGAGTTATCAGGATTTAAAAATAGAAAATAATTTCCTTCTAGTTTGAACTTGATGGTTTTCAATTGTCACTCAAGCAAGAGTCTGAGTGTTGGAGAAAATCAGGAGCTTCTGATGTGTTTTCTCCCAAAGGAGATTAAAAACTACTGTCTATTAGTTTCAGGAGACTTAATTCACATTTGTAAAGGTCTTGGTATATAATGCAATAAAAAGAAGATGAAAATATTCTGGCAGAACTCATACAAAAGTAGACTTTTTTCCTGACATCATTACCAGAAAAAAGATCCAGTTTCCTAGACATATTTCTTAGGTTGTATATAAAGAAAAGAATCCAATTTATTGTTTGGTTCCTATACGAGTTTAACTACTGGTTTTCATAATGCAGTATTTCAAAGAGCATGTTTGACCCTTTTTTTAAAGAGGATACTACTTGGCCTCAATAGGACCATTTTGCTCTTTTTATTTTGCTCAATATCAAGATAATTCAGAACTGACAGTTTAAGTCTTACTTTTTAAATAATTGCTAAAGTTTGCATAGCAAATATTTTCTCGAATCACATATTTTACCTAATTAAGGAATGTTCAGATAAATATCACATTATATACACATTCAATATGAAAATGTTAACAATTATTTTAAAAATTACTAACAATTATATAAAAATGAACAATTCATTGACTTCCAGGGTGATTTCCAAGATAGACTTTATCTCTGTTTAGGACATAAGAGATATAAAACATCAGCAGTTATGCCCATATTGGTCATTACTGTTTCCAAAGCAGCAGACCACCGCCTTCACACATTGATATGAAATTTGTGTCCTACGTGCATTCATCTGGAACTGGCAAGTGCACCCAATATGGTCCATAAAGCCGTTGGTTTTGTTTGAAATGCAGTCATTTTCCTTTATAACGTAGCTTTCTTTATTTTCATGGACTGCTATCTTTTCCCAACTTGAAATCAGATTTCTTTCCGATGTACTATTTTCCTTTTCTTTTTTGGAAGTTCCATTGGAAAGGTCAAGGACAGATATTAATTCACTGATTAACAAATACTACAAGTGACGAGGACAGACCAGGAAGGTCGCTTTGATTAAAGCTCACAGATTGCACACTGCCCCAGCGCACTCTCACTTTCCGTAGATTAATATTGCTGCCACCGTCACGGAGGACACCAGCTTCACAGCACTAGGCCATAGGATCCTGGAGGGGACGTGTCGTGTTCGCACATGTGTGTGTGTGTTTTATTTTTCTCTTTGCTTCTCTCTTTTCTCCAGTACAGTGCTCTTAATCCACGAGAATCTTGGGACATGTGGCACCCCACTCTGGTGGCTGAAGCTTTATTTGCTATCGCAAACATCTTCAGTTCCCTGCGCCTGATTTCTCTGTTTACCGCAAATTCTCACCTGGGGCCTCTGCAGATATCTCTGGGAAGAATGCTGCTGGACATTTTGAAGTTTCTGTTCATATACTGCCTTGTGTTGCTAGCATTTGCAAATGGCCTAAATCAGTTGTACTTCTATTATGAAGAAACAAAAGGGTTAAGCTGCAAAGGCATACGATGTGAAAAGCAGAATAATGCATTTTCAACGTAAGTGCGGACATTTCTGTTGCTAAGGTTATGCAGAATTAAAGTGTATCACATGATGAATTTGCACCATGACAAAGCCACTTTGCACAGTGGTTGCAGAGAAATTGTGCTCCGTGCAGAGGACAGAATTAACATGGCTTTGAGTCCAAATGGATCCTTCTGACATTTGAAAAACATGCAGTACATTTATTTTAAGTTGTCGTAAAATTGTCTCTTCTCCTAAATGACCTCATGTGAAGGAAAGCCATCTATGCTTTTTTTAAAATGTGGAATAAAAAGGAAGCCTGTGGCCTACTGACAGTTTACAAGCATGCTAAAAGACAGAATATATGTAAAATCAATCATGTAAGAAAATTCAAGTGCTTTTCAATGTTTCCTCTGTGTTTTCCAGACACTAATGTCCCTTCACAGTCTGTTTTATTCTCTAGTTCCCTATGCAAAAATGCAAGCTTGTAGAACTAATCCAAAACAGAAACCCAAGGCTAACCTAGGCCCCTATTATCCACACTTAAGTCCCTGTGGCCTTACACCCGATGAGCAATTGGCCTTGTGCGGTGCCGGCCTCTGGTAATTCTCAGTCAGGTCTGCCGACAGCACAGGTTCACGACCACCGTGTCTGGTGCCCAGACACTCCCTGGAATACACCTGCACGGATGGGCCTGACGAACGGAGAAGTTAGCTGATTTTCCTTAAGCCAGTACCCACGTGGTCATTTTGTAGTGACTCCCAAAGTCAGACCCAATTATGGGCCGTCACAGAATTTTATATAATAAAAGAGAGAGCAATAATTTCTCAAGTGGGAGGAAATCAGTAATCTCACATAAACTAATCCCTTATGGCTATAAAATTCTTATTAGTTCAATTCAGCATCGGTTTTGTCTTTGATCCCAAATATATAAAATTCCCTTTTTATTAATTGACATCCAATTATTTGCACATAAAATTTTAATCTCAGCGCAAGCTGCCTCAAACCCTTTCAGAAATAGATGTGATGCAAACCCTGAACTCATGAAGGAAACAGGAAGTCATCCCAGATCCCTGTGGTCGTTTCCCTCCTTGCCCCCAGCCTCTTTCTTCTCTCCTAAGCAGTGTCTTCCAGCCCGACCAGCTACTCAGCCTCGTGGTGGTCAGCCTCCTGTTCTTCTCTGACCCCGGCCAGGAGGGACGCAGTGAGACCCCTAGTCCTGTGACCAGCGTGGCCGTGGGCTGTGTCTCGGTTTTGAGGATCTGAGCTTGGCTTTCCCCACTCACTCGCCCTCCTTAACTCGGTGATTTGCCCTTGGTAAGGGATTTACAGAGGCCAAGCCCCACCAACCTCCCCTCTATGGGCTAGACTTCTGGCTCTGACAGCTTCCTGGGCGTTCTGTGCAGGGGCCTGCATCCCAGGTGTCTGGGCCGAGCCCCCAGCACACCCTGCCTTTCACGCGCCCTGATGCACACTGCTTGCCCAAACCACCCCTTCTGTGTGCACTGCAATACCCTTCTGATTCCACACTCTGTCTTCCCCAAAAGTCATCCACACAGCGCCCAGAGCTGTACTACCTCCCCTGGGCTTCTTCCATTCAGGGAGCAGCTCTGCTCCTCAGACATCTGATTCATCTGCAATTAACAAGGTTATACCGAACCCCATCCTAATTTATGATCCCTAAGACCCCCCCGGGAGTCCACTTGACCTATCACTGCTTTTGTGGTAAGTGATTACGTGTTACGAACTAATTTTAGTGTCTGCCCAAGGACAGCATCGCTAGAGAAATCTGATGCAAAATATTTAACATAGATCATATTCTAAAAGCAGATATATTGAATTGCTTGGGTTATGTATTATTTTAGTGCAGCTGCACCAATGGGTTCTTCTATAAAAGCAACAGATAATTTAGTATCTCCATTATTCTAGCTCCAAATCAGTGAACCCAAATAAATCAGGTGTTCTGCCGAACTCCTTTTCAGGTAATTGAATGTAAATCTGCAAGAAACAAATTAGTTTTCCTCCAAGGTGCTCAAAACTAAGAACTATAATAATAATTCCTAGTACTATTGCTGTACTCAAATGTGCACAATGTCCTAGGCAGGCCCAAGTTCCCTGTCCCCTGGCGGCTGAGTCTGTGTCATGGATTTCAGTCACTGTGACAGGGTGTCTTGATGGTGCCCTCAGGGCTCCTGCTGTAAATCTCATTTCTGTGCTTTTGTTGGTCTTTGATTTTTCTTTTTATAATCCTGTAACTTCCATAAATTGCAACCTTTTTTTTTTTTTACTAGCCCCTAGCTCAGAGATCACATTCCATATGAGGGTTAAAAACCATAACAATTCATGTCCAGTGCCTAATACAGTGCCTGTCCTATACTATGGTTAAAAAATGTTGCCTACTCTGCTTCTTTTTATCATCATCAGTAGTAGATACCGGAATACCTCTCGCCTGGATCCCACAAGGTTCCTCTCTGTTACGCATTCACTCAGGTGCAAATATATGCTGAAACTTTGAACCCTGTTTCCCAGTAGCTTCTGCTCTTTCAAGCCAGCAATCCTGAAGAGAAGCTTAAATAAGACGCTTTCTCTTACCCTTCGTCCAGATGCATTTGGCTGCTGCTTCCAACACACCCTGCAACTACCCTAGAAAATAGCCAGAGCTTCCGAATCACCATCAGCGGACACTTTTCTCTTTATGTCTTATTTCCCGTGTCTGCATCATTTGACCTTGCTTAGCACTTCCAGTCTTGAAGTCCTCTCCTCCTTTAACGTCAGTGTTACTATGTTTTATAGTTCATTTCTTACTTCTTGCATCTTTCCCACTGTTGTCTGATCATTACATTTCAATGATCATTTTAAATAGTGATCTGCCCCGTGACTCCCCTCAGACCTATTGTAGTTTCTCTATGAAAACTATATGCTCACGGGTTTGGCCCAAAGAGGGGATCCCTCTGTTGCTGTCACTAGCACCAAGCTCTCTTCCAAGGTCCGTGAGTCCGGCTCCTTTGGACATCTCTCCGTGTGTATCTCCTAATATTTACACCCTCTGTGAACACTCATCTGGGTCTCTAACAAAACTTGTTCTTCCTCCTCCTCAAGTTCCTTTCTTCGCACTACCAAAACCCGCCTGGATACTTATAAATCAGAAGCTTGTGTGTTGTCCCCCATCTCCCCCCCACCGGGTGGTCGGTCATGTCCACTCCTATCACAGCCTCGGAGTCTCTCCCTTGCTCGCCGCCCCTGCCTGATGCCAAGTTCCCCTGCCCCCGGCCTCTGCCTTCCCTTACATGTCTTCCTTCCTGTTGCCTGAGTGACCTTCTAAACCAAAACCGTGGCACTCCTGTGTCTAAAGTGTCTCGTGGTTCCTCAGTCCTCCCTGGATCCGTCAGTTCCTTAGCCCCGCACACCGACACTCAGTGACCTGCCCTCGCTTCTGTTTACAGCCGCATTGCTCTCTGTTCTCCAGTGATGCTTCCGTCTCATCGGCATCTCCTACTGGTCATCAACCCCCAAACAGGTCATATTCTTCTCTCCCCCCGAAGGCTCCTGTTCTGCCCTCCCACCTTGCACTGCTTGATTGTTCTCCAAAACCCACTTCGGGAGCGCCTTCCCGATGCCCTCAATACCGTGAGGTCCCGCTGGGCACAGACCGTGAGCCATGCCTCTCCGCGCATTTTCCCACCTGCACATGGACACTTCATCCTCCTCTTTGAAGGTTTCCAGAATCCTTTTTCTTTACCATGGGAAGAACTGACTATTACTAAACGAAACCACATGTCTAGTCAGTATTCTTACAGCTGTAAACTAATAGTCTCTGGGTAAGGAGCTGTCCTAGGAAGGGAGGGGCCTTGTGACAGATTCTGTCTCATTAAGAGAAACCCTTTTGCTTACTGAGCTGTGCTTCTCGTCACTGGAACCAGCCATTAAGTCTTGCTTTATTTATTTTGAAACCACATTATATCTTATAAACTAAGAGTAAACTACTCAGACGTGTC
This sequence comes from Manis pentadactyla, assembly GCF_030020395.1. Lineage (NCBI taxonomy): Eukaryota > Metazoa > Chordata > Mammalia > Pholidota > Manidae > Manis > Manis pentadactyla. The sequence goes on from NC_080020.1 coordinate 2,917,519, forward strand.
TTGTATTAATGTTTCCTCAGCTGTCCTTATCTCACCACAGAATCAGGGCAATACTTGTCACATAAAGGCGGTCTGAGACACGATGCGGCTCATGCGTATGGACAGTGTCATTGTCGATGGGGTTTGGGAATAACTAATTGTGAAAATATTTCTAGAAGCAACGTTTCTAGGCTTTGAAATGTTAAATTAGATTTATTTCTTTAAATCCGTATAAGAAAAGAATAATTAAATAAGAAACGCCCAAGTCTTGATGCCACAGTCTTAATTCATCTTAAAGTAAATATATTTTGGCAAAGTGGAAGTGTTCTGTGCATCTCCCTTCTGACTCATTCCACTGAAAAAAGGAAGAGGAAATAAAAATGAGAATGAAATCCTGTGTCAATCACAAAATCTCGTCTTAATTTGAATTTTCTCCTTTTCAAATTCTAATTAAAAATGTAAGTGAATGCTTTGTTGAAGAGTTAGATTAGGATGTTAGGGATTATAAGCATCCCTGATAATTAGTAATTCTTATTTATACAAAAGCAAACCAATATTATTCAACCATAACAGTTCATTTATTCTACATCACTGTTCTCATTTCAACATGAAAAAAAAGCCACTGTATAGGATTTAAGCGGCAACATTTTACATAATTTATTTTATCACTTACATTACATAACTCCTAGCTCGCTGGCTGGCCTGCTATTGATGTCAGGGGGAAACCAGCCGAATTATATTTATATATACGGAGTGAGACTATATACTAGTCAGAAAGAAAGAACAAAGTTACCTCACACTGAATCCAAATGACACTGCCAGTAATTTTGGAAAATGTCTTTAAAGCTACTAAAAATAAGGACTCATGGCCTTGGGTCACATTTGTTTTTTTCCTAAGGAAGTTTTCAAAGAATAATTTCTTGTGACCTTTGTCTAGGGCCAATGAATCATATTAAAATTTTCCTGAGACTATGAGCATCTGACTTCTGGGTCGTCTTGTAGGAATACATGCTCAGCTCGCTACCTAACACACATCCGTGCTGGTAAGCCCAGGTCAGCACCCCTTACCACTTGATGAAGATTTGCCCCACTGTTGAACAGCTCCAACAAAATAAACCAATAAACAATTACATCTCATATCCTATAATTAGAATTTAATTATACAAGTAAAAATATGAAATTGTCTTCTTTTCAAAAAAGAGCAATGAATTCGAGAAAGAGGCTCTGAATGCCAGTGAGGGTCTCCTGACTGCATGCTGCTTATGCAGGCCAGAAATTCATGGTCTGTCCTAGTGGCATGAGCCTGGCACACAGATCGCACATGGCACTAGAGCTTTTCTATCATCTGAGCCAGGGTTGGGCCAAGCCTGGCTTCTGGAAGAGCAGGAGTTGACCCAGGTCTTGCCCATGGGATTTTTGACTCTAGAAACGATGTTCTCATGATCCAGTTGCTTCATGTGTTCCTCTTCAATGTTCACTCATTACCTGGCTAGTTTACCCTCAGCTCTCAAACCTTGGGCTTCTCCTGACTCCAGGGGCCCTGACTCCACACCTCAGCTCTGGTACTTGAGCCCCATTTGGCAACTGCCACAAAGGTAAACTTCCACAAAGCGGAAATATGATGGGTTGGGCTCCCCTCTTCCTGTCAGACTGCGCCCCTGTCCACTGGCCTTGCAGGAACTGGACCTCCTTGGGTCACTTCACCACTGAAATCTGTCTCCTTAGTCACCATGCCAGGCATGAGAGAGTTTTTTATTTTACCCTGTAATTTGGCTATGTTCTTATTTTAACCATTTGTCAAGGGGCATAAGAGTACTGTTGTCTTTTTATTACATTAGCTGAAGTGTTGTCATGGCCCTGCTGAGACAATTCTTATTTGAGTTCAGACATTCTTCATCTTGTCCCATTTCTTAGAGCAAGTTCAGGAAACGTTATTTTCAATAAAATCATCCAAGTTCTTTCATTGGCAGAAATGAGTAAAGTGTTCCCTGAAATATAAAAACACTGCAACTTGTGTTACCTGCGCTTCCTGAAACATTTTGCCGTCTTATGAGACCCGCTATGGGCACTTTTAATTGTGTGGAAGTCCATAATGATAATGTTACTTTTAATCCCTCTACAGCCAAAACTTACATCAGGTAAAAGAACTGACATTTTTTAAAGACTGAGCTTGAGGCTCTCACTTACTAGCTGTCACTCAGAGCCCTCGGTCAGGGGGTGCAAGGTTTCCATGGAAAGGACAGATAGTAAATATCTGGGGCCTTGCGGGCCACGTGTCTAGCTGCTCGCCTCTGCCATTGTAACAACAAGCAACTTCAGACAGTAATGCATAAACGAATGAGTATGACTGTGTTTCAGTAAAATGTTACAGACATTGAAATGTGAATTTATATAATTTTCACACATCACAAAATATCACTTTTCTTTTGATTTTTTTCCTTAAGTTTTCTTAACTCAAAGGCCATACAAATACAGGCTTCAAGTCAGATTTGTCGTCTCTCCCCTGTGAAAAACCAGCTTTCAATGCTCTTGGGAAAATTAAAATGTACTTAGGAAAATCAACTACACCCTTTGTGCTAGTATGATGAAAATGGTTGTCTTCAATTCTTTTTATTAAGTTTAATTTTGTGATTCTTTAATTCTTTTTCATTGTGTAATTGCTGAATTAATCAGATACACATACTTGTATTCCAGTTCTATTGTTCTGTCTTACTGTGTAGCAGTTCTACTAATATGGGCCTTCATGTCATTTTATTTTTATTCCAGGTTATTTGAGACACTCCAATCCCTGTTTTGGTCCATATTTGGGCTCATCAATCTGTACGTGACCAACGTTAAGGCTCAGCACGAGTTCACGGAGTTTGTCGGTGCCACCATGTTTGGGACGTACAACGTCATCTCTCTGGTTGTCCTCCTCAACATGCTAATAGCTATGATGAATAATTCTTACCAACTTATTGCTGTAAGTCGTACCACTTTATTTTCACCCATTATTCCCCTTAGACTGCGTTGTTCCCAGCTCTACTCCGTGCTATGATCAGAGGCGACACAGTCTGTAATTGCCTATTGATGACACAGATGGGGATTAGAAAACTAATGGTTAATTTGATGTTCCTAAGTGGTAACGCACCACATTTAGCTACATGCTATAGTTTTGTCATACTACAGATGACTATAAAATAAACTAAATCCATCTTGCCAGGCAGTCATTGGCTGTGGCAAGTGCAGGTGAGTATGAATGGTAAAGAGGCAGTTCATCCCCAAGGCCTTTGGACTTTGCATTATCTCTGTCCGGGTAACCATGATCTTCACTTAAGCAAATGCATGCCAGCAGGACAAGGGACCAAAACTAGCCCAGAGAGGGATCTGATGGGGAAAGCCACCAGGTTTTTAGCTTCTCAAACAGGAAAAGCAAAGTAGGAGTAACCCCTGAATTCTGTAGCAGAACAGACAATACCATATGTGTTTACTTGCAACTCTAGAACCCAAAAAACTTAGCCTACTTATCCATTCATTCAACAAATTCTTATTGAGTATGACTCTGTTGCCAGCTACTGTTCTAGGAACTGGAAATACAGCAATGAACGAGAAAGACAAAGCCTTTTATCCCCTTGAACTTACATACCAGTGATGTATGTCCACAAAACAAACCCACATTGGAATGAAACGTATTTCTAAGTCTCTCATATTTATACCTTAGACAAGTAGCATTTCATAAACAATTACAGGTTGCCCAGTTTCTCCATAAATAACTACAGTTATAGTGCATCTTTGACTCTACCCCTAAACCTCTTGAGTGTTATTACTTGGGAGGCAGCATTCTGAATTTTACTTAAACCAACTTGATGGAGGTAAACACCTGTCACAGATGAAAAACGGCCGAATACATAAGAATAGATGGTTTTTATTTACTGATTCACAGACTGAAGTATTCCCACTGGAGGTGACTAGGTCCTAGGATTTGCATGTGAATATTTGTATTTGTGGAGCTTCATTTAAGCATTTTACAAATCTGAAACTTCCAGATAGTCCCTATGTGTTTGCTTCAGAAGTTCTGTATTCTTCTAATCAATACATTTGTAAAGTGTGGATTCTATTTTCCAGATCACTTTTCCAAAAATATTAGGAAGCCTCTAGTGATCAAGCTGAATACAAGAAGCTGTAAATACAATCTGCATCCTGTAAAACGTATAACGTATTAGTTTGATCAAGAAGAGAACCCTGTTCAAGAATAGCATGGCAGATTCTGTTTTGCTTCTCTGTGGGGTGTGTCTTTCTAGGTGGCTTCTAACAGAGATCGGAATGATCTTCAAATTTCTATTTTTGTTCAGCCTAAACTCTGAGGCTCCTTGAGAGTGGGGAGCAGTGAGTAGGTGACCCAGCCCTGCCTCCTCCATCCTGTGTGGGATGCCTCCCTGCAGTGTGGACATGCCACGTATTTGATTGTCACCTGTCCCAAAACAGCAGAACTTACCCCGAGGGGCTTTCTCTTTTTGTCCTGTTACCCTCAACTCAGAGCTTTAGGGTAAAGCATGAGAAAAAGAGGAAAATGTAATAGTTGAAAGGCAAAAACAATCATGCATATCTAAAGCCTGCTTCTCACTCACTCATGTATTCGCTAATCAAATATTGATGTGCACCGAGCATATGCCAGACATTGCTTGATCTTAGGGATACACAGAATAATGAAGTCCTTGCCCTCAAGAAAAAATTTAGTAGTAGGAACAAAAAAAAGATCAATAAATAATTTCAACATTGGGAAAAGGAATTTGAGAACATAGATGGAAGTAGAAAGAGAGGACCATACACGGGCTGGGAGTAGAAGGCAGCTGAGATGGATGGAAGTCGGGGCAAGCTTCCTAGGAGAGGCAATACCTAAGCTAACTTTTAAATATCGACTCAAAAAGTTAGAAGGTGGCTAGCAGACGCTGGTTTTAGTCATCACCAGCCTGGAGTTTTGCACCTCCAGTTTTTCCAGCCACAATAGATTTTGTCGGAGATGCTCCCAGAATCCCTGGGACAAAGGTCATGAACAAACGGGAGGTCTGGTTTATGACAGCAGTCAGAGAACAGAACGAGGTCGGGATGATCCTTGATTTGTGGCTCCCTGAGATTCAGGAGGAGCAGCAGCTCTTCACAGGCCAGCACTTTAAGTGACTGCGCTTTCATTACCTTAAATTGATTCTACTGAGTCCTAATCCCCACACAATATATACTTGTCTACATTAATGCAGAATCTATAAGCTTGTTTAAAAAGAAAGATGGGGACAGAGGGAGAAGTAGAAAAGAGGAAGAGGAGAGAAAAGAGAATCGAGAGCTTCTGTGCTTGCATCTATTGATCAGTCCATCCAATCAGATACTTGCTGAGCAACAAAGGCCGTACATTGTCTGGATATGGTGATCGTTGCGGAAAAAACAATCTGTCTGGAGTCCAGACTAAAATCCGTATTGTTCAGAGTGGAATCGTATATACAATGCATGCATTCATTAGCACACAGCAATTTAGGAATGTTAGAAGGAAGCAGAGTCTAATATTCTCCTACTGTAAAATCTGTTCTTACAATATTAATGGGTTAAAGTGAACTATTTTGAATTCTTAAAGTGTATGTATGCCTAGTTTCTACCACCTCCTACTTCCCAGATTTTCTGCTCAAATCAGATTTGTGGCTAATTTAAGAGGAGACTGACTGCCCTATATCTATTTGCCACAAGTGTTTCTTAGTTTTTCCAGGAGATTAATAAAGTGGAATGATTTTTAATATATGACGGGAGGGATGGCTCAGGCTTGTGAGCAATCACTTGGCCAAGGTTATGTCAAAATTCAACGCTGTGTCAGAAGCCGCATACCAACATCTGTTAGAGGTACTTCTCTCTGAGTGTATGGGTGCTGCCTAAAGGGGGACAAGAGTTACTCACATGGGAACATATCAGGTAAGACTTCTGCAAACGCAGAAGGCTACACCCATGAGCATCTGTGAAGGTGGCCTTCTCCTAGGATGGGGTTCAAGGGCCGGGGGAAAGACACAAGGCCCCGTTTGTGGTCAGAATCTGCTGAAACTGAGCCTCCGTTAGCCTGCAGTGCAGCAAATGAAGACTCGTCAACAAGTCCTAACTAATCCCTGCAGGCTCTTTGGCACGGGATTATTTTAGATGTCTGTTTCCCGAAAGAGAGAGAGATGAAGAGTGACCAGGGAGCTGTGACTCCCAACAGGGTGCGCCAGCACCTGAAACGTCGAGATGACTGCCTCCAGGAGCCAGCGGTGCTTTTATAAGCCATTTAATTAATGTTCCCAGAGCCACTCCGAGTCAGGCTACAGGATCTCGGGGAGGGTTTTCACCTCGCTAATTCAGAAACCTGTCAGCACTTGTGATTTTCTCCCGTTCAGGACCATGCAGATATAGAATGGAAGTTTGCACGAACCAAGCTGTGGATGAGTTACTTTGAAGAAGGCGGTACTCTGCCTACGCCCTTCAATGTCATCCCGAGCCCCAAGTCCCTCTGGTACCTGATCAAATGGATGTGGACACACCTATGCAAGAAAAAGATGAGAAGAAAGCCAGAAAGTTTTGGAACAATAGGGGTAAGAACACAGCATGTTAGTATTCCTCCTTTTTTAAACCATGTATTTGAGGATGTTTGCATTCTGTATTGAATATTTTTGCATTTGTTGTCTTTTTGTTCTTACTGGTTGTATTTGGGGACCATTTATTGCACAGCTACGGGGTCTAAGGACACTGAATAGCTACGACTGACTCACAAACCCATTTCCTACATCAAGGGCAGTCCCTGTTTTTTTAAACTATTGAAATACAGTTTACATACAATATGGATTTCAGATTAACAACTTAGTGACTCTTCATTATGTACATTATTAAATGCTCACCAATTAGCATCTGTCACCACACAAAGATCGAAAAATAGCATGTGCTGTATTCCCTGGGCTGTACTTCCATCCCTCTGACTACAGTATTTTATAATCAGTCACTGCTATTTCGGTGGGAGCCACGCTTTACGCAGGCCTGTCCGAGACCACCAGGCAGGACCAGGGAACTACCGTATCCTCTCTTAGTACTTAATTTCTCGCTTTCTTCAGAACTGTAACCTCAGGTCATTTTGGCGTTACTTAACTCACTGCTGTTTCTGTCTCTGGATTGCAAAGGACGCAAGCGTTCAAGCAATTCCAGCAGAGAATTCACGGACTTGGCTGCAAGCCAGGCCATGGACATGGGACACACGATTCTTCTTTGTCAATTTCCTAATTTTCAAAGTTCTTAAGTGGTGTTTTGGGAATTAATACCTTAATATTCATCAGTCATTTTGACCTTCTCACAAAAATGCCTCTGGAACTATTCTAATATGCCTTTATATCAGAATCACCCAGGAATCATAGTTATTTAATGAAACATTTTAATTTGTTTTCAGTTGTATTTGACAAAGCTAAGTGACAGCTAGTTACAGCCTGAGTGGCCCTCTCGGTGACGCCGTCGCCACTTGGCCTGGTTATAGGCATCAAATGGGACTTTCTCCCTGAACGTGGCATTGATTTTCTGTCGTTTCAGTAACAATTTTAATTCTAAAGAGAAATTGACTGGCAGGAGAGTACAGCAAACAGATGTGGGCAGGAGAGGCAGTTATGTTCTTCCCATAAACTGTCTCTCCATGAACTTGGGGACTGAAGTTTGGGCGAATCTGATCTTAGAAACCGAAGTCAGATTCTGATGACGTCTTACCGTGAAATCCTCATACCAAAATCCTCATACCACCTCATAGACTTTATCACCGACCTTAGAAAGAGTGAAATTATTTCACCCCAAATGTTTGATTTCTCTGTTCTCTCTCTATGCTAGTAACCGAGTTAGGAACTGGGTGATGGAGGGAGGCCCAAAGGCATGATGTCTGTCCTTGAGGACATCATTTCTAATGTGAGAGCCATACATACGAGAAGATACTGCTCTAATGCACTTTACGTAATAAATTTAATATTATAATGTAGTTCTATGCAATATGCTATAATGGTGCAAGAAATAATTCATGTTTTCCTTGAGAGAAACAGGAAAAGCTTTCAGAGAAAGCAAACTCTGGCTTGCTCCCTTCCACATCAAAATAACTTGTCTTTTTTCCCATTTTATTCTTATATTCATAAGAAATGTATTTAATCAATCTCTGAAATGATATTAATGATCAATTCTATCATATTATGTTATCTCTCATAGGCTTGTTTTGATTTAAAACTATTTCTGGGCCCAGAAATAAAGGCCACACACACACACACACACAAGAAATTTGTCTTCAGTACTTTTACGCAAGAGCAGAGGCAGTCTTGAGTTTGAAGATACCAGGAAACTTGCAAGAAAATGTGGGGCCCTGGCCTAATATGTTCAGCAAGTCATCTATGCTGCCACTAAAATAACAGAGAATCACCCTAAGAACTTGACTTACAACACGGCTCTCACTCCCCGGGATCATCCCACTGTTGACGCATAGTTAGAAATATGTCACCTTCATTTCTTAGACCCAAAAAAGAGTTTCTCATCCATTTGGGCTCTGCTATTAAAGCAGTGATTCACGCCTATTAGAGGCTGAGGGCAAATGGCATAAATTAAAGAGATTTCTTTCCTATACATTACCAGTCACAAAAAAACCCACATTTTTTTTTTGTCTTTACCTCTCCGTTTGAATATTTTGATCCAAACTGATGCACAGACAGATCATTCACAATTATTTGTGACCTCGAACCATCATATTTTCCTTAGCCATGCAAATTTTACTAACCTTTGGTACTGGACATTTTGATGCTTTGGGAATTTATGACAAACTAAGAATACTGGGAGGCACGCCTCTCTTCTCCGTCCGCATCGCACACCCAACTGTGCCTCTTCTCCACCAAGCCAAGGCTTTGATCAGTCTCAAGGCTATGAACTTACTCTTTATCCAGACTGTATTTCCAAAATGAGGAGGACACAATATTTTGGCTTGCATACTCTCAGTTGAGTTTTATACATTTAGATTTCAGATGGGAAAAAAAAATGGTATGTGTGAGATGAGAAAACTGACAAGTAACATAAGAAGGCTGTAATATTAATAGAGGAATTTGATGAGAAAGTAATGTCAAAAGGTAATCCATTTTTTTGTACATCTATTTCAATGGGGTCACCTCTCCTGAGAGTTTGGTGTGTAGGTATATGAAGATGAGGAGCTTTGCACATACACGTTCATTAAAAGGTGAATCACAGTCAGGCCCTTCGGGTAACCCAGGCGTGCATAGAACACTGCCTCACACCCAAGGGCCTCTGAAGGTCACTCAGCTCACCCGCTTCCTTTAGGAAGAGCTTGTTCACCTTGTCCGGCATTTCGGGCCCGCTGGTGACAGAGCTGGGCAACCACCTCGTTCCCAGTGCCTGGTGCCCTGTCCTGATGCCCCGAAGAGTCCCACGTGCCCGTGCCAGCGCCGTCCGCGTGGGGTACTCATCCTCCGATTTCCTCAGCCCCTTCCACGGGTCCTGTCCCTGTTTGCGTCTCTCCTGAGATTCCTGTGTCTCCAAGGCCTGTAGAGCAGGCTGACTCACCTACTGTCATCCCAACTTGCGTATATTTTACGACACCACATTTCTGAGACAGAAAATCGAAGCTAAAACTGGAGGTCGCGTTTCTCATTCTTTGAGGCCTTTTCTCTGACTCCCCACTCGTGATTCCCTTGCTTGTGATCCCCCCAGCAGCGGCCTGAATGTGACCCGTGTCCCTTCCCTTCATGCGCCCAGTCCGAGCCCTGGAGCCAGTGCCCCTGAGGACTGCACCGCCGGCCACCCTCCAGGGCCCATCGCTGGTGATCTTACCTTGCTGTTTATAGCTTTGGGTAACCCTGATACAACCGGCCCCGAAAGCTCATTAACTCCCTCCCCACTCTTAAACTTTAGAATACCTTTTATGGGTGATTGGGAGTTTCAGGTAAATTAACCTTTCATTTGGATGCTTTATGGGGGAAAGCATAAACGAAGCAGAAATGCTTTATTGAGCAAGACCTTTACTGTAGGAAGCAAGCCCATTATTAGGAAAGAGCTTGTCTCTGTGAAATCATAAAAAATCCCACCGCAGGGGCAGTTTATTGAGAGCACATCACAAAACAAGAAACATGCTATAGTTCTTGGTTTTTGATATTACTTCTTGACTTTTTGCTTAACCCCATTTTATCATGAAATACACTTCTCAGAATTAAAGCAGTTTCTCAAACTTTAGTGTGAACTGGAATCAAGACCCTCCATTTTAACAAGCAGTTCCAGCTTGTAACTTGAATCAGAAACTCCTTTTGTTTCACAAAAGCATCGATGTCTAGTCCAGCTTTTTCAATTAAACATCGTTTGTAATTGTTGCTCACCAGGTCCAAATCATTGAATTAAAGTATAAATATGTGAATGCATAATTTCACCAAAATATTTAATTAACCTGAAACATCGTAATGCTCTAGACTATAGGTTTCTAAATGCAATGCTTAGATTAATAGGCCAATACACTGAACAACAACAACAAAAATACCAGGTCTTTTGAACACATTTAAAAAATGATTTTAGATTCTTCAGTTTTATGTTTCCCACTTTCTAGTTTCTTCTTTGGCTCACACAGTGGGGAGAACCTGAAACACCATCTCCAGTAGGGCCCTTTAACATCAGTCAACTCCGGGACTACAGATGGTATAGTCATGCCTGACTGCTTATCCCAGAAGTATGCTCAGTAAAGTCACTGGAAGAGAATTTGAAACGGTAAATAGATGAGTGCCCCCCCTCATCATTAAAGGAAAAATGCCAATGGCACACGCCTTTCAGACCTCATTTTTAGTGGTAATTTATCACAATGTATTGTTCCTCAATCTTCATGACCCTCAGTAGGCCAACTGATAAATCTTACAGCTATGACTTTATTCAGCCATGAGTCTCTCTCAGTCCTTAATTTACTGCTGTGAGATTTAAGGACAAGGCCTTCTCATTAAGTTTTCTTTCCAAGTGGGGATGTAGAAGAAGGAGTGGCTTGACAGTCTTGGTATTTCCAGACTGAGATCCTGAACACTTAGTTTGATGAGGCGACATTCAAGCATCGTATGTAGTTTATTTTTGTATGCTTAGGAAGTGTGTTTATAAAGAACAATATGTGGCTCCATCTGTAAATGAGCCAAATGGCAGTTTTTAAAAAGGGAGTGCATCCCAGAATGGCCCCTTGCCTTTTTACTTGTATTCAAAAGGAGAAGAATACAGAAAGCTGCACCCCTTAAGGGATTCACTGAGCAAAGCAAGAAATAGAAGGCATAAGTCATGGACTTAAAATCAGCGATGGAGCAAAGCCGGAGTGGAAATGAGAGAAAACCGTGCTGACAACTGGCTGCAGGGAACCAGCCTGACGTTCCGTGGTGGACCGGGAGAGAACTGGAGAGAAAGAGTGAGAAGATGTCAGAGGATTGCCTGGAGCCCTTTCTCTTATAGCTGCAAGACCCTCCCTGCTCTAAAGCAACCTGACGCTGCGTGGACTGTAGAGTTCCCTCACAGCCACAGGGGCTTCTCACTAGTGGGGTCTTTCCCTTTATCATTAGTTCTATGATGCAGGTACCGCCATCGTCTTGTCCTAACCAATTGGAGGCACCCTGCAGACGGAGTGTTACACTAACATGACACACAGGCAGGCCCTGGGCACTGGGGTTGAAAACCCAGGCTTCTGAGACAATTCACAAAGATGACTGCCAGCTTCAAGTGCACATCTTCCTCCAAAATACTTTTCCTAGACACCAAGTTAATGAAAGAAGGTCCTTGACTGGGTAATGGGGCCTGTTTTTCCTGTCTTAAACACAACTGACATCCAACCTAATTTTTTAAAAAGCTGTAAAATGCAACTCCAGAAATTCCTTAAAAATACTGTAAACACGAGCTCAAACACTGAGAAATTTTTTATTCATAACCTATGTTGTGAATATTCTGCCATGTGATATAATGCTCCCTACATGATTATTTTCTAGTAAAGATAGAGAACACCTAGTCATTGCAGATTACTTTATGAATCAAAGTTTACCATGTGAATGGCTTGAAAAAAAATAAATACCCATACCTACTTAGATATCCTTTATTGTATAACTTTAAAAAATATAAATTGCCAGTTCTCTTCTTGTGACAGTTATAAGATGGAACGCCTTCCATTGTGATAGTAAATCCCTTTGAAGCTCAGGTGATCTTTACCCAACAAAAAAGTTGCAAACATGGTAAGTACGGTTGCCGGTAGCTCTGGTATATAATATTTCATGTCAGTAATTGCCAAAAATTATCATCATGTTATTGTAAAGAGTCCATATGTCGTAATAGATGATCTTCTTGAATATATCATAGTGAATTGTGTCTCCCCAAAAAGATATGCCAAAGTCCTAACCCCTAGTACCTCAGAATGTGACCTTATTTGGAAATAGGGTCATGGCCGATGTAATTCGTTATGATGGGGTCATGCCAGAATGGAGTCCTTCAAGAACATGACCGTGTGAAGACACAGGGGTGCAGGAAGAGCGCCCCGTGAAGGCAGAGGCAGAGATTAGAATTCTGCTGCTGAGAACCACAGAACCAAGGACTGGCAGCCCCCCCAGGGAGCCGGGAGGGGGAAGGATTCGACCTGAGACTCAGAGGGAGTGTGTCCCTGCCGCCATCGTGATTTGATTTGAGACGTCATGCCCCCAGTGTGTGGTTCTTCATATGGCATCCCTGCAAAAGTCAAACAACAGACACCGTGCATTCTGTGGTTATTAGTTTTTATCCAAATAAATACGGATCCTGTATGTTAGGGGTGCTGAGCCTCAAATTAAGATGTGTTGGGAGAAGGGGATGAAGTCACAGAATACATAGCAGGCATGTTCAGATGCCTTTTAGTATCGACTTGACACAAAGAGCAGTGATTACAGGGCGAGTTGGTCCGAGATCCTAAAGCTCACATGCCCTGCGAACGTCGTGGTACTTGAGCTACTCACTCAACTCTGTGGCTGTTGGTCTCCTTACTTATAAATGAGGCAGTGAGACCCGACCAGCTCTTTGGTTCTAATAAGTAACGTTTGTTCTTAACGTCTGTGAGTCAGTGATCATGTAGTGAAATTTAAAATGCCGTCTGCTTTTCCTTGACCTCTGGTTAGACCCTGGGAAGCTGGAGAATTTAATTAATTATAGTGCCAGCTTAAAAAGCTAACTAAAAGAGAAAGATGGTCCCTTTGCACATTCCCAATAAATATATTCACAATTCATTGATGATTTCATTGTCCATGTTAGTTTTCCTTTATAATGCCAAGGAATGTGGGCTTGTGTTTGTATCTACCACGGCCCCTATGCATACGATGCTCGAATCTTCTTCAGTCCTGCACATCTCTAAGGATGTACAACAGCCAGTGGTATTCCCGTGCAGTGTCCCCGGACAGCTTCTCCACATTGGAATTCTTTCTTATTCTTTAATAGCACCAACATCCGAGCAGCCGAGCCCCCTGTCTTCTGCTCCTCCGCCACATTCCTACCGTTTTGTGACTTTTCCTGGCTTCTTCCCATTCGCGCTGCCACCCACTTACCCTTCAGCTGCATGATGGTAATCGCGTCCCGGCTGATGCCGTCACTAACCGATTGCCTCACACCCATCCTTCCTACCTAACACTGCTTCCAGGGGACTCCCAGGGGTAGACTTCCATCACACGTTGCTCAGTGAGTGAAAGACCCCAGGTGCCTACCAATCCCTGAATCCACTGTGCTGTCTAGGATCCTACGTAAAGGACCCCGCTGCCTCTCCGACATGACCCTGCTGTCAGAGCACGTCGCAGCCATCCTGGGAGCCGCCGTGACATGCCTCGTCTCCTCGTGCACCAGCATGTCCACTTCCCCCTCCCAGGTCCCTGGAACATCGGTGCACCTCTGCCTGTCAGCGTTCCACGTTGTCCAGCCTGAAATCCCGTTCCCTGTTTGAAGGATGGTGCTGATTCTTTCCTTCATTCAGTATTACTTGCTCCCTTTCCCGGACTCAAACACATTCTTCCATTCTACAGGTCTTCTTTTGTATTTGCTCTCTATCTATAGAATATGTGCTCCTGGTATTCCACCTAATAGACTATAAGCCATTTAAGGACTACAAGTGTGTTTTATTCATCTCTGGTTTCTTGCAGGTCTTTGCCATGAACATGTAGTCACTTAATAAATATACCTTAAACTGGCCCTATAACCTAAACTTCATGGTATAGGAGCCCACAAAGGAAAAATCACAGAGGTCATAGCAAAATCCAATGTCATACAGAGATGTTAATAAAACTTTTGGTACCCCACACCACAAAAAAAGGTAGACTGATTAGCACTATGCATCTGTTGGATTGGCTAAAAACCTGAACAGTGACAACATCAAAAGTTGGCAAGGATGCGGAGCAGCAGGGACTCTCATTGATTGCTGGTGGCAATGCAGAATGGCACAGTCACTTTAGAAGACGGTTTGATGGTTCCTTACAAAACTGAATACACTTTTACCATACAATTCTACATCTGTGCTCCTTGGTATTTACACAAAGAAGTTAAAAACCTATGTTCATACAAAATTCTGCACCAGGATGTTTGCAGCAGCTTTATTCATAGTTGCCAAAACTTGGAAGCAACCAAGATGCTCTTCAGTAGGTGATGGATAAACAAACTGTGGTACAACCAGACAATGGAATATAATTCAACACTAAAAAGAAAGGAGCTATCAAGACAGGAGAAGACAAGGAGCCAATGTAATTATTGCCAAGTGAAATTAGCCATTCTGAAAAGGCCACATACTCTATGACATTACGGAAAGGCAAAATTATGGAGACAGTAGAAAGATCAATGGCAGCCCAAGGTTAAGATGGGGGGGGGATCAAAAGGCAGAGAACAGAGGATTTTTAAGTCAGTGAAAATATTCTGTATGATACCACAATGATGGATAAAATGTCATCACACATTTGTCTGAACCCACAGCATGCGCAACACCAAGAGTGAACCATAATGTAAACTATGGACTTTGGGTGATCATGATACATCAGTAAAAGTTCATCAGTTATAAAAAAAAAATGTATGGATGGTGCTAATGGGGCAGGCTCTGCATGTGCAGGGGCAGAAAATATATGGGAAATGTCTGTACCTTCCCCTCAATTTTGCTGTGAACCTTAGATTGCTCTAAAACATAAAGTCTTAATAAAACAAAAATGACTGCCTACAGAATTTGTGTTACATCTACCCATATTTACTAGAACCACCCCCTCATTCCTATTACTTAAATACAAATTTCTCACTTCAAACCTCTAACTGCCTTAGCCTAAAAGCATCCAACTCTCTAGCTAAAGAAAATAACTCTCCTCAAGCATGAAATGCTACACAAATCACACAAAGAGAAGCAATTGCCTCTAAGTCTGTTCTTTCACTTCCTCGGAGGTAATCGTGACACTTGTCAAGCTATCCACAAGTTTTATGATTCAAGAATATTTTTTCTAAACTTTGTTAAATCATAGTATTACGCAGAAAGGGGAAAATTGGAAAGAGGATGGGAACTAACATTAATTAGTGATAAATGCCTTAAATCTCTTATCTCAATTCATCTTCAAAAACACCCCATGAGTTTATCTTTACCTTGCAGAATAAAAAATGGTGGAAAGGAGAGGGCTTTGGAGATTAGTTCTTAATTCTCCCTTTGCCAACTTCAAACCCAAGTGGGGACGCCTAAGTTCATGTTCTTAACATCACACCACACTACCTCCCAGAAGGTAAGAAAGCAGAAACAGGCATGGTAGACAAGAATCAGTCCTATGATGCCAGCCACAGAGGAAGAGATCAAACAGCCACGAGGGATAACTGAGCTACATAATGTCGAGGTCATCATTTGGTGAATTTATTATATTCCTGTTTTGTTTTCTATATTCAGAAGATGGTTAACTTTATCCATTCTTATTTTCCTAGGACATTAAAGTTCAGTTGGCTGATACCACCTCACAAGACTAAAAATAGTTTTGTAGTATTACTATGTGGAAAAAAATGTGTTGGCAAAAACAATTAACTATATTAACTTCGCCTTAAACATGGGCTATGGATATTTAATAGCTCCTGATAGTTACCACAGAAAACTTTCTATGTTGTCTCTTTCTGATTGACTACTTTGCTTTAAAAACAAAATTTCCCTAGAAAAATAAACCTGGGTTATTTTAAAAATGTAATCTTTGATCTTTTAGTATTTGTATTAAAATTTAAAACTTGGTTATAAGCAGTTGATTCACAAACTGCTGAAGGAAAGGATGTTTGTACTCTTTTCAGTACTAAAATACATCATGATAATTTTCACTTATCACTCAATTTTCTGATTTTGTCATCCTTAGTTTTAGTTTTGCATTAAGGAAATTTAAAGTTAAATCATGACTTCAGACTGCTCTCTGCCATGTTGTATTGGCATTTGAAAGACTAAAACAGAGCATCAAAATGATATAGAACCCCAAAATTTAAAAATTGAGTCTATTATTAAATTCTATATTGCATTTGGAGTTTCTGGCTACATCAATTATGGAATCTGGATTTCCTGGTCAATATTTACAGAGGGTGTTGAAGAAGTTGGTGTCCATTTTGCTTTGGTTTTTCTGTTCACCTGAAGAAAATTTAAGGAGACCTGGAAGGCTTGTTTGTTTCTTAGGCTTCTTGTCTTGGATTTCAGCTCAGCTGGGTCCCAACAGGAGTCACATACCCCCACCTGCTGGCCCAGTCATGAAATTCCCATGCTTTTTTTTTTCCTCAAAATGTTCTAATTTTGCATTGCTTCAAATTTCAAATTGTCTTTTCATTAACAGCACAAACATATTTAACACGTGTTTAAGATTCGCATAAAAGTGCATGCTTTTCAAAGAACTAATGGTCATTAGGAAGCTAAGCATTATCTCATCTGTTCCTAAAGGTCACTAGTAACCATAAAACAGAATCTATTTTTATGGCCAGTGAAAATGACATTTTTTCCCTATTCCCCCAAAGAGAGAGAAAAGAGTTTTTTGTGAATGGTTTGATTTTTTTTCTAATATGATTTCACAGTGAGATATGTATAACTCTCTTCAAAATTCCATTTTATAGGCCTTTGATTAAGTTTCTGAAGAATTCCATTTTATAGGCCTTCCTTCCTTATGAAAGAAAGATCAAAAGACTTATTTAAACCCGAGATACATTATGTCTTTTGCTTTCTCACAATTTATCAAATTCATTCTTTTATTACAGAAATAATTTTAGAGCATTTGGAGTTTTCTTCCTTTAAAAGCAATACAAATATTTTTTCAACATGCATAAAATTGGGATTTGATAGCTTTTTTCCCCTAACATCTGTAGAATACCTGTAAAACCTGAAAAATACATGACTGTAGCGCCATTTATTATTTAATTCAAGTTACAGTGGACTTCTTTCCCCATCATTAAACAGCTCTTCCATTCTGCACTCCAAAATCACTGCTTTGTGCCAGCCCTAGCTGTGTTCTCAAACCATCCTGACCTCTTCAAAATGATAGCTGAGACTCATATTTATTTAAATTATTAATTAATGAATCCTGTGTTCAAACAGAATTTATTTATTTTTGCTGAATCCAACCATCTAGTTAAAACAGCAACCCCCTCTTACTGTACATCTGATTCAAAATAATGTTGGGGAGTTCATTGTCTAATAATATTCTGATTACATATCGCATATCATGGCTAAATTCTTAATCTTGCTAGGTGGATATTTGTGAATATGTTCATGTTGTTATAATGCTAGCTTTTTTTCTATCAAATTTTTATCTGTATTTTTGTTTCTTATTTAATATGTCTCAGCATCATTCTAAGTGATTTGGAGTGCGTATCAACTATGATTACCTAATTCTCCATCACTTTATATTAGAAGAAGTAACATTTCTGTCTTTGTTAATTTGTTATATATATATTAAATGCCATATGGATTATCACCTTGCACTCTGTTGTATTGGTTCCTCATTCTTTTGATTCGTGGGAAGTACTCTGTAGCTATTGTTCATTGTCCGGTATAATTCCCACTTCAGAGAAATGAGGAAAAAAAGTTTCTTGATTAGAAGTACAATGAATTATCTTCCAGAATGGTAATATATCAATATAACCAAAAGGTAAATATCCCTTTTCTTTTCAGAGGCGAGCTGCTGATAATTTGAGAAGACATCACCAATATCAAGTAAGTTATTCTTTATTATAGCTTGTAATTTGCAACAAAATTAAATAGTCCCCTCTTTACAACTGACTCAAGAGAGGAATCATATCTATGCATTGACTAACAATTCTGTTGTTTTAAAATGCTGCAGGAAGTTATGAGGAACCTGGTGAAGCGATACGTCGCCGCGATGATCAGAGATGCCAAAACCGAGGAGGGCCTGACCGAAGAGAACTTTAAGGTAACTGTTTTCGTCTCCATCACCCAGAGGAGGATTCAGCAGAGCGTGGACCCAGACACGCAAATTTAAAATCACAGCTAGAAACTCAGCCACAGGTTCCAGAAAGCCTGGGATTCTTTTGATTTCTAAATTAAAGCCCTAACTGAATAATAATAATTTAAAAAAGTGGTGTAATTTCTTCTCAAAATACATTGTTTCAAACATACTTAATCTGAAATGTCAAAAGGATTTACTTGGAGGCAGAGAAAATCCTAGTACCATGTGGCATTGACTTGATAAGCCCAGCAATACTCTCTTGGGTGACCTTTAGTTTTGAGAATTCAGTCTGTTTTCTAAACATTTAGTAGCCAACACACTCAAAATAGCAACAACGAAAACCTTCTTTGTGCTTCTTTGTGTTAAATGATTCATGGTGCGTTGGGAGATCTGTTGGTGGCAGGCAGTGAGCACGAAGTCTTCCAGCGCTTGCTGGGGGTCAGGTTAGGGCTGACAGGTTCTCCAGAATAGACAAAAAGATGAGTCTCAGAAATGCCGTCGGGATTGCCAGGAATCAGTGGCTGACCCAGATATGGGGATAAAATCAACTCCCAGGTGGTCAACAGTGAAAGGAACTCCCAAGTCTTGGAAGGGTAGATGCACTTATCCTTTGAGATGACCCCTTGGACAGCACCATGGGCCAATATTGAAAATCTTCTGAAACACATCTCTTAGAGTACAAGGTGACTTGACAGCAGATGAGAATTTCAGTGAGGAGGCCTTTGAAACCTTAGTCCCAAATGAGCCCAATGTACCTGATTGCACAGTGTTGGAAAAGAAAACACCCTTCTTCACACCAACCCCGAGAAGGCTTGTCCCTACAGCGCTGCGACGAGGAAACCAGCAGGCATCAAAATGACTGCAGTCCTGACGGGGACGGCAGCAGAGTGGAGCCCCAGTCTGAGGCAGACGGTGTCAGCCCCCTGCGCCATGAGCAAATGATGTTGCCTGGTGTTTTAAGTCACAAACTGATCTCGTTTTGCACTTCACTTAGGAACTGAAGCAAGACATCTCCAGCTTCCGCTTTGAGGTCCTGGGGTTACTTCGAGGAAGCGGCCTGCCCGCCGTGCAGGCGGGGAAGGAGGCCTCCCACCCGGCCGACCCGGGCGAGAGGAGCGACGGCGAAGGGGGCGCCAGGGACAAGCGGCGGAACCTGAGCCTCTTCGACCTGACCACGCTGATCCACCCGCGGTCGGCAGCCCTCGCCTCCGAGAGGCACACGGTCAGCAACGGCGCGGCCCTGGTGGTGCAGGAGCCCCCCAGGGAGAAGCACCGGAGGCTGAACTTCGTGGCGGACATCAGGAACTTCGGGTTGTTTCACAGACGATCCAAACAGCACGCGGCCGAGCGGAGCGCACACCCAGTCTTCTCCGTCTCCGGAGAGGTGGCCCGGCGACAGGCGGACAGGCGGCCCGAGAGGGGCAGCCAGCTGGACTCTGCAGGGTTCGCCCCCCGGGGGGACCTGAGCATCCCTGGCCTGGGTGAGCAGTGCATCCTCGTCGACCACCGAGAACGGAGCACGGACACCCTGGGTCTGCAGGTAAGCAAGAGGGTGTGTGCGTTCAAGTCGGACAAGGAGGACACGGTCCCCATCATACCCAAGGAGAAGCGTGCGAAGGAAGGGGACTCCAGCCTGGACTATCACGTGGCGGACACGGTCACCCACGGAGAGTACGTGACCACAAGACTATGACACTTGAAGGAGAAAGCGGTCATCATCCTATACATATTTTCCATAGTGGTCTGGGTGGGGGGTGGGGGGATGTTTAAAAAGTAAATTTGCAAATGCTGACTTACACTTTATAGCGTTCATCCACAGCGTTATATTAACATGTAACATGTTTGGATAAGGCGAAGGCTACCAAAAACTCTTCGTGGCCTGCTTTGGCTTCCACAGATTGTTTCACAGTTTTTTTTTGGTTGATAAATAAAAACGCACCTCATATTCTTGTATGGTTGCAATGACCCACAGGAAATTTTTAGCTATCTTTTTCATAACGAATGCAACTGGTTCCATGTGGTAGGTGACTCCTATTATAGATATTTTTATATGTAAAACATAATGTAGCTGATTAGAGCTTTTCATAATTTTTTAGGGTCTTGAAAGATGGTTACTTATCAAGGACTTTCACTCGATCCTACCGTTTAGCTTTAAAACACAAATAATACCAAATTCTTTCTTAAGTATGTGTACAGACAGTACACCATTAGAACAAACATGGAGACATGAACAAATCCTCTTAAAATGGAAGAAAGGTATACTTTGTAGAGTTCTAGGATGCCCACGTTTTCCTCTCAGTAAGTAAAAGAAATGTCTGACATAATACATTTTGATGATTGATAATTTTTTATAACATTTTGTCAGAAAAAAGTTTAAGTTTTTTTTTTTAATGAACTTTTCAGGTTCAACTGCTCATCAGTGTTAATGTGAGGCTTTATGAAACATGGAAGTTCAAGAATATGGCAAAAGTTGTCAATGCTAAAACGGAATAACAATAAATTAGAATAATTTAAGTACCTTACAAAGTGAGATGATTGCATACTCATAACATCCAGATGAAAATGAATTCATTCAGACAGTCTAAATCCAAAGTTAAATTCTGTTTTTAAGCAGGGCAATACTGTTGCCAGTTCAAAAGAAGTCCAAAAACCTAGTAGTTTCCTCTTCTTTCTCTACTGACTGATTTCTTTAAAATTAAAATCCACCAAAAAATCATTATTAATTTTATTAATAGATATAGATATGTAGTTTTCCCCACAGGGACAACATTCTCTAGTTCTTGTTTCCTCTGTTGTTTTCAATATAGTTAACTTCATTATACTCATTTGCTGAGCTACTAGAAGGAAACTGTTTTCACCTGATATAAAAAAGGCACTGGCAACTTTTTCAAGCTGAAATTATATAACCTGTATCTATTTAAGCCACCATGGAAACAGAACTCGCCTCACACATGCCGTTAGTATTTATTTCAAATCCATAGAAATATGCTGAGTTCATTTTGCTGCAAAAATTACCTCCATGGACTAGACAGATTGGACAAGATTTAGCATATTGACTATAAAGTGCATCGTGTCACAAAACCTAGTTTCTCACTGCCAAACACCAAAAGGAGGGAACAGCAACGACAGTGCCCAGCCTCTGCTCTCTGTGTTCAGCATGTGAACCGCTCGGAACAACCACTTGAAGTAGTGACTGTTCTTCTCCCCACTTTATAGGTGAAGAAACAGGTGAACCCTAACTAGGCTGAGGTTCACAGCTAGCGATGGAGCTGTAATGTGTCCAGGGCCACGGCTTTAGCCCCAGTACTGAAGAGCCTCTCAGAACAGAACCAGACCAAGCAAAAAACATGTGCACATGTAGGCATTATTCTTGCCACTCCTGAAATGCTGTATTTTGAGTGAGAATAAGTTTGGTAAATGACCTAAGTTTGTGTTCCTTCTTGTGAAGCAAGAAGAACATGCAGAATTCAAGGTGTGATGTATTTGATTCTTTAGATTCAATTACATTATAGAAGTTAGTAGATTTTAAAAAAACATATTTGATATGAGATATCACTGTTCAGCTTGACATGCTGGCTTTTAGCGTTCAGAAAAGCCAGAGACTCTGAGATGTGGCTCATTTCTCACTATGGTTTGTCTTAGGATTTAGAAATGGGCTGGGTAGGTTTGAAGAACTACAACAGCTCAGTAAATGTCCTTTATGCTTTAAGCACACCTTTATCTCAAGTACATTGGGACTCAGAATTAGTCCTGGGGATAGCGAAATTCTCAAATTATTCTAAATTGGACATACAGTAGTGGGGGAATTGTATGTCTCATCTCAGTACTTGGGATGTTTTCGATGATTCCTTTTTTTCTGCCTCTGGGTATTTTTTGCAGTTATTTTTCTTTGTTTTTTCAAAGTAAAGACCATATACATCAGCATTACATATACTTAACCAGAATTTAATCTCAAATGTTCTCTGTTTCTACAAATAACACCACCAATAAAAGCGACAACGGTTTTTTGCCCTGGGAGCTTATTTATATCAGGAGTTTGGGTGCTGACACTTTACAGGTGAACACAGTGGTTAACGGGGATTTGAAGCCAGGAACACCCTGCTTTTCAGTGTTCGGAAAAGGATGCTTTCTAACAGTCCTCAGATGACACTGACAGATGCATTTATGAGTTTGAAGAAAGTACTGGATACTGTTAGAACCAGATGTCCTAGAATCGAATATTATTCTAAATATGTAGTGATACTAGGTAGCATTAATGAAGAGAAACAGTAGGGGAAGAATAATAAAACAGAACAACAGCACGATTGCAAGTGAAGGAATGATGTTTTCTGAGATCCTTAAGTGAGTAATTGGGGTCTCTTTCCATTTCTATCTACATTTTATCAACAGAAATTCTCAAACACCAAAGAGAGAACTGGCATCACACCTTCCTGTGACCCTTGCCCCCCTGATACTGCTGATGCTCACCTTCATTTATTTACTTTTTCTTTTTTTGCCAGGGTTGGGTGGAAGACTGTCTAGAAAATTCAGTTTAACTTGAAAAGAATTAGGTTACATTCATAGCACTTCATTTATCATAGATACATTTTGGAAAACCCATTTACAAGAAAGAAATGCCATAAAGATGTACCTTACTGTCTGTGGTAGATATATTCCTAAAAATATCTGTACCAATAAGTTCTACATTAACCTCAGTAGGAAAACTGGCTTATGTAAAACGATGTTTTTTTTGTAAAACGATGAATTATTTTTCAAAGTGATAGAATCATCCTCAAAATGTAACTGTTTCATAAGTTGGATATTTGTATATCAAATTTTCTTAAATTAGATATTTTATTTACTGGCTGGCAATTAAATTCTGCAAAAGCATACTCACTTTCTTGCCTTGACCCGGATAGCAACTTGACACACTTTACTAATTAAATACACAAGCCCAAACAATGACATTTCTTAGTTAACTATTGGGAGGGTAAAGGAAGAAACTGATGAAGATTTAAGGATAGGAAATTTATCATATTATTCTCAAAGAAGCAGTCAATTTTCCAGCCAAGGTGGAAGGAATATAGGTAACAAGTGATATGAAAATGCATGCCCCTAATATTCAATAATTCTGGGGATTAGATGCATGAATGCTTGTCCAGTCCCCCGGGGATTACTGATGAGCACACATCAAGGACTGAAATCTGCCCCTTCTTAGTTCATGCGTGTGTTGTGTTTGAAGTAGAACCTTCAACAGTTGACACAATTGCCAGTTTAAACGGGTTAGACATTACCCCTGAAAATCGGCCTAGCAAAAACCATGGGTGTCTGCAAATATGTTTACAATGACTCAAATGTTTAAAAATCCAAATTTATGAATAGGTTTCACAATTTTGAAAATTCTTTCTGCAGTTTGGCCTTACTTAATTCTTTTCTTAATTTTCCAAACTTCAGACCTCCCAGTGTAAGCACAGAATTTAGAAATTTAGTATCTCTGGCAGTTTCTTAAATTCAACTTCAAATATACTATTCCAATTATTTCAAAATGTTACAAGGCATTTTGTTTACACAGTGTTACCACATGACTTTTAAAAATGTTTTAGAACCATATTAAATAAGTTTGCCATAGATAATGGGAGAAACTAGGGCTCAGGGCACCCCTGCAATTATCCCCATTTACCCAGCTGCCCAGTGGTTGCGTTAAAGCTTAAAGAAAGAAACTCGGATGAGCCATCAGGTCATAAGTGACTTGGATGATGAGTTTTTATTTCTGTGGAATTTTGTTTTCTTTACCATCTCCTGCAGTATCTAATACTTATAGTTGTTCAAACTTTTCACACAAAAATTCAGAATTAATATATTACCTGCATTTCCTACAAAATGGTGTTCACAGATTTTTTTTAAGAGCTAGTTCTTCAATGTTTTCTAAATACACTGTTCCTCGTTTTTGCTTTAGCTGTACCTTTGTAATAATTCTATATGCACAGTGGTAATAATTATAGGTATTAAATAATATTAAGCCTTTTCAACTGAAAAATGATAGAGCTGAGAAATATGAAGCTGAACCAAGACTGAGGCCACGGGCCCAGGGCCAGGCAATGCCGCGCTCTCCCCGAGCTGTCTCTGCCAAGGAAATTCATCCAAAGCCATCAGTGTGTTCCAGAGCTGCACTGTCTGTCCAGTACGTTATGTGCACTGACTTCCTTTCAGGCATCCGTGTACTTAGGCTTCATTCACTCTCAGGAATAACTCACTGGGTTGCTTCAGCATTCAGAATGCAAAACGCCCTGGTGGTCTGGGGAAAGGCAGAAAGCTGCTGACTTTTCATAGCTGCTGTGGAGTGACTGCAAATCGGGCATTTCATTCATTTAAAGGCCTGATATTAGAAACTTCTGGCTGAAACTGTTCCATCTAGCTCTAAAATACTGAAGCTTGCTACATCATCTTTCTATGGCTAGAAGTACCAAACAAACAGGAAAATGGAAATGCAGAGAAAAATAAGGGCACCATACAGTATTCAGTAGGCAGTTATTTCTTCTGTTTTTTTTAAATTTTTCAAAAGTTTTGAATCAATACAGATTCATATGCAGTGTAAGGAAGAATACAAAAATATCTCATGGACCGTTTATCTCTTTTCCCCCAGTAGAAACATCTTTTAAAACCATAGTGCAATATTTCAGAATACTGACATAGATTAAATCCACAGATCTGGTTCGGATGTCACAGGTTTACTTGTAGTTGTGTGGCAGGCTCGTGTATTTAGTTTCATACAGTTTGATCACATATAAAGTTTGTGAATCTACAACCATAGTCAAGATACAGAGCATTTCCAGCACCACAAGGATCTCTGCAATGGCCCTTTTTTACCATTTCGATCTCTGAGCCCCATAATCCCAAACCCCTAAAAACCACTAACTTGTTCTCCACTTTTATAACTGTGTCATTTCCAGTTCGCTATAAAAGAGGAGTCATACGTAGGTAATCTTTGGGGATCCATGTTTTTCAACTCAATATAATTCTTTGGAGATTCATTCAAGTTGTTCCATCAATTAACCATTTATTCCTATTTTATCACTGAGTGTTATTCCATGATATAAAAGTAACTGAATTTAACCTTTTACCCACTGAAGAATCTCTGGGCTATTTCCAGTTTTTGGCAAGTACAAATAAAGCTACAATGAATATTCATGTATACTTTTTCGTGTGACCAGGACTGTAACTGCTGGGTAGTGTGGCAGTTGTACGCTTAGTTTTATAAGAAACAGCCAATTTGTATTCAGAGTGTCTGTATCATTTTTACATACTCACGAGCAATGTTTGAGTTGATTTCTCTGCATTTTTGCTGGCATTTGGTGCTGTCACCAATTTTTATTTTGTCCATTCTAATAGTTGTGTAATCATTTCTCCCTGTGGTTTTAATTTGCATCTCCCTGATGGCTAACGATCCTGACCACCTTTTCTTGTGTTTATTGCTATTATATGTAATCTTGGTGAATTTTCTGTTCATGTCTTTTGTACATTTTAATTATATTATTTATGTGGGGCTTCTTTTAAAATGTTTTTTGAGAGTTCTTTCTAAATTCCAGAACTAGTCTTTTGTCAGATAAGTCTTTTACGAATATTTTCTCCTAGTCTATAACTTGTCTATTCATCCTCTTAGCAGGATTTTTACAGAGCAAAACTTTTCGATTTTGATTAAGTCCGATTTCTTAACTTTACATTTTATGGCAATTCTGAGAAGTCTTTGTCTAGGCCTAGATTATCATGAAGATTTTTCTCCTGTTTTTTTTCTAAAAGGTTTATACTATTATGTTTTATAGTTAACTATATTATTTTTCCCATTTCCTTTCTTCCAAGTCCTTGAGCATGTGTACAAATTGACAAAAGGAAAGCCATCTTGAAGGACTGGGAACACATGCACATACAGAGAGGGAATGATGGAGGGGGTTGTTGACAGGCAGTAGTGAAACTAGGGTAACAGGAAAAAGGCGAATCATTTCTATGAGATAACAAATGATTTAGTTACCCAGAAATTACAGTCAAACATTTCTGGAGCTTGGAAAAAAAAGGCTCAGATAATATGTCAGTTCCATTCCATTTCTCCCAAGTTCCTGAATCAGACAGAGAAGCAACGAAGAATAAGAAAACTGCTGTGATCAAATTGAAAACCAGAAATAAAATTAAAAAAAAAATTCAAATGCGCCCTTCTTCATGAAGTCCAGTTGCTATTAGAAAAAAGCCTGGGGTTGCCAAAATATCAGATTCTCTGTTTTCTGAAGAATGATCACTACATCTGAAGCTAGTATATAAGCACCATTAAAACAACCAGTCATTGGTTTAAAGTGCTTCTTTTTGGTTTTAACAGTGCACAACAACAAAAAAATAATTTGGACATAAAAGTAATATAATTCATTGGTGTAAAGTTAATAAAACTAGAATAATGAAAGTACAACTACATAACTATATATGAACCATTAAAGTAATTTAGTGCACAAAAAATAAAATAATTGATGAAGACTTTAATTCCCATGTTAATATCATTTTGAGGCTTGCATTAGAAAGGAAAATTATCACTAATGCCTACAAAAATTATGGACTAGAACTTTGGCTTAGTCATTATGAGAAATAATATCAAAATATTTAATACTTTGATTTGGAAATATGGCAATTAGCTGAATAGCTTAATCAATAAAAACAATTGGGTTCTCCTATAAAATTCAGAGTTGCTAGTTTTTAAAGCAAAAGTTAGAAATTGTATTCAATTTGCAGATGATAAATGGGTAATTACTTTTTCTAAAACAAAGCAAGTCAATACAATTCTAATTAGTTTTCTGTTTTATCTTTTATGAAGCTGAATATGATTTATATTCAATCATCATGTATTTTCTGACCCTTCTTGATCATCTGAAGAGTAACTATCTTTTTAAAATAGTTTTGAGAAATAAAAAAACCTGGAAATAGCCCAAAGATTCTTCAGTGGGTGAAAGGTTAAATTCAGTTACTCTCATATGATGGAATAACACTCAGCAATGAAAAAGGAATCAACTGCTAATTGATGGATCAACTTGAATGAATCTCCAGATTATCTGAATCTTTAGCCTTACTTTCAGTTTCTATCACCTTCCACACACCCCAATTAGAGATTTGGCCTGTGGTAAACAACAGGGATGAAAATACGAAGACTTCGTTCCAGGGGAGTTCATCAAGGCATGTCTGGAAAATCCCACTTACGTTCTGACGGTGAGACGTTAGAAACAGTATTGCTCGCCAGGTAAATGATGCTCAGCAATAGAGTTTGTCGACAGGATTTGTTTTTCTTCATCCATGACATGCCATGCGGAAGGAGACTATGTTGGTTAATGAGGTATGTATTTTAATTTTCTTTGATGTAGAAATGTAATAAGAAATACAAAAAAGACAGTTTTTAATTTCATGCCTAGAAGAAATTTAATTGGTGATACATTGATCAATTAGCATCTTCACATTTTTATACTCAGCCACGTGGTAAATTGCCTTTTGCAGCAATTATTTCATCATCCATAAGCATTGATTAAGCACATGTGTTGTGACAGGCATTGCCATACATGCTGAGAATAAAATCATAAAAAGTCACTGAACTGAAAACAAGTTAATCTTCTGGAAAAAAACAAATTCAATGTGGTAAGTGTGGTGTCCCTGGGAAGCATCTAGAAGGTGCACCTAACCCAGCTTGTGTTATGTCTATGTCAGCTCCTGAGAGTGAGCAGTAGTTGCTGAGAAGTTGGTCAGTCTATCCTGGACACAGTTGGGCGTCATGAAAGAATTTCATGCAGGAGCTTGTCATGATGAAATTCTCTTTAAGTAGAGATATGGACACGATCATGTTCGCACTACAAAATTAAAGAGAAGTGAGTCCTATCCATTCTGAAAAACAGTATTTTAAGATTTGCTTCTTGGTTTTAAATAGCCTGACTTCCAATTTACAGATGATAAATGGGTAATTATTTTTTCTACAACAAAACAAGTCAATACAATTCTAATTAGTTTTCTATTTTATCTTTTATGAAGCTGAGTTATGATTTATATGCAATCATCATGAATTTTCTGGCCCTTTTTGATCATCTGAAGAGTATCTTTTTAAAATAGTTTTGAGATATAATCCACATCCTATACAATTCACTCGAAGTATAAAGTTTAAAGGTTTTTAGTATATTCACAGATACGTGCAATCATCACCTCCATTTTAGAGCATTTTTGCCACCTCAGAAAGGAACCGTGTACCCTTTAGCTGTCATGATGTTCTCAAGGCTCATCAATGCTGTGACACATGACGATACTTTGCTTCTTTGTATGACCAAGTAACATTCCATTGTACGTACAGACCACATTTTGTTCATTCATTTGTCTGTTGATGGGCATTTGGGTTGTTTCTACCTTTGAGCTATTATGAATAATGCTACTATGAACTTTTGTATTCAAGGTTTTGTGTGGATGTATGTTTTCATTTCTCTTTGGTAAATATCGAGGAATGAAATTACTGGAATCACATGGTAACTCCGTGTCTAATTGTGTAAGAACTGCCTGACTGTTTTCCACAGCAGCTTTACCATTTTACATTCCCACCAGCAGTGTACGAGAATTCCCGTCTCCCCACATCCTCACCAACACTTCTTCTCTGATTTTTTTTTGTTCTGCCCATCCCAGTGGATGGGACGTGGTGTCTCATGGCTTTATTTGCATTTCCCGGCAGTTAATGTTGTTGAGCATTTTTCATGTGCTTATTGGCTATTTGTATAACTTCTTTGGAGAAATAATTATTCAGATCCTTTGCTCATTCTCAACTAGGTTATTTATCTTGTATTATTGAATTTTAGGATTTCTTTGTATATTGTAGATGCCAATCCCTTATCATATATATGACTCGCAAATATTTTCTCTCTCTCTGTGGGTTGTCTTTTCACTTTCTTGATGGTGTCTTGTGAAGCACAAGATGATGAATTTCAATTTATTTTTCTTTTATTGCTTATGCTTTTGATGTCATATCTAAGAATATTTTGTCAGTGTCATGAATATTTAGCCAAATGTTTTCTTGTGCAAGTTTTATGGTTTTAGCTCTCAGATTTAGGTCTTTGATCCATTTTGTTATTTTATGAATATGCAGTGACGTAGGGTCCAACTTATTTTTCTGCAAGTGGCTTTTGCAAGGTTTGTTGAAAAGATTCTTCTTTTCCCATGGAAAGGTCTTGGCAACCTTGTCAAAAATCAGTTGACAATGGATGTACATAATCAGACTTATTTCTTGATTCTCGGTTATATTTCCCGGAGGTACATGATTATCCTCGTACTGCTACTGCACCGTCTTGATTACTGTTGCTCTGTGGCAGCTTTGAAATCAGGAAGTGTGAGTCCTGCTGGATTCTTCTTTCTTACTATCGTTTTGGCTATTCCGGGTCTCTTGCATATGAATTTCAGAATCAGCTTTTCAACTTCTACAAAAATATATATCTGGGATTCTGATCTGGGATTTCATTAAATCTATAGGTCACCTTGGAGAGCATTGCCATTTTAAGAATGTTAAATTTTCTGATCCATGCACATGGGATCTTTCCCCACTTATTTAGATCTTCTTTAATTTCTTTCAACAGTGTTCTGTCATTTTCAGAGTATAAGTTTTATACATCTTTTGTTAAAGTTATTCCTAAGTATTTATTTATCCCTAAGTATTTTTATTATATTTGGTGGTACTGTGAATGGAATTGCAGTTATCCAAGATTTTGAAAAGTCAGAAATTATTGACTCACAAACACATGAAAAGAAATTCATCAATGCTAGAATTACATTACATTAATTAAAAAATGGATAACATGAAATTTCTTTCCCATTACCTTAGAAACATTACCTTAGAAACATTAGCTAAATAATGAGGTAGTCTCTGAGGATACTATCTTGTTTATTGATAAAGCTATTTAACTGCTCAAATTGTTTTGAAGGTGGTATATAAAAAAACCAAGGATGAAATAAATTATGTATTTAAGCATGAAATTCTTCATTCTTGTTCAGATTTCTAGTTAATGGTCTCATTTGAATTACCCCCATAGCATCTCCACAAATTTTATCAATTTAAATGGTAGTGTGGTTACATGAGTTAACATGTTTGTGCTTATACCTAACCTAGCATTACCATGCATCTCACCACACCTAATGGGAACACTAACTTCCTGCAGTTCTTTCTTAGGAAGGAACTTTTAAAGTGTACTGAGTTTTGTGTATATATGCCCTGTAGTGTGTTGACGCTAATTTTCACTAAGTGACAATTACAGGAGACCTCATTTATGAATATCTAATTATAATCTTACTGATCAATGAGGAGTGAGGTGTGAGGAAGGAGCTTAAAATGCTTATTACTATTTTTCTTATTTGCAATTTTACTATACTTAGTAATGGGCTTTCGGCTAATACAGAAAGTATGCCCATAAATTCCATGAGTTTATAGAATAAAGCCTTTTCATGACCTTATTATATGGGACAGGAGGAAGAATATACCTGGGTATTTGGGAGGATTAGTGCTCAAGGTATTCCTTAGATGAGTGCTCACCAGACTAACTGGTTATGCTGGTTGAAAAATGAGATGGAAAGGAAAAGATGGGTGACTGTAGTGACTATCTCGGAAAACCAGGCCCTTGACATCTGAAGACTCAGATTCCACTGTGGGTGAGGAAGAAGTGAGGAGGGAAACGTCAAGACCACAACTGTCCCTCCACAACACTTGGCACCCCTGGCCATGCCTCACACATTGGCCTTCACCAGCTCCTTCTGTCTCTATCAAGGATGATTTCAGGCGGAAAAAAACAGTTTGAGGAAATGTGATATAAAAATATTATAAATGTATAAATACAATAGTCATCCATGGATACAAATATTCTGATGTGTGTGTGTGTGTGTGTGTGTGTACATGGCACAAAAATATGTGGGAATTTGGCTATAATCATGTTTACTGAATGAAAATGGCCAGAGCCACCCCTCAACACAAATTTGTTGGCCAGAATCCTCTGCTTTCACTATTGGATTTGGAAGCAAAATGTTCAATTTCCTGCTTTATCCTAATGTATTTATTGGCTCACTTGTAAAATGAGAAAACAGCAACTTACTACTCTGGACCAAGGAGCTCATATTTATCATTATGATCAAATAAAATGGAAAAAGAAAGGAAAAGTATTTTGTCAAGTATAAGGAACCAACCACGTGTGCGTGATTTCCTTTTCACTGCATGAGGATGACAGTAAGGAATTCCAAAGAGTTTAGGATTAAGTGGTATGTAAGTTCCTCTCATATAAGTCAAACCAGAGAAAACCAAGCAAATCATGTAAATGAGCTGCAGGCCATAAGACTGCATGGCAAGCTAGTCTAGTATAGTAGGTATCTAAACAAAGGAAGTGTGTCAAAATGCGGGTGACAGCCAGTCTGGAGAAATGCTATGCAGAAAAGGTAATGGAGAGTCAGAGCCGCTGATCTGGGCCTTTCTAGTTGCATGTTGCCCTGCAGAAGGAGGAATTAGCCCAGGGGTTCAGGTCATTCAGGCCCATGGAGAAAGCCCACCCGCTGTGGAGTTAAATGAATGGAGGTTTCAGTAGCTGCGTACTTCTGATACCATACCTAAAATTTGATTTTCTAATCCTAGTGAAGTACCCCATTAAAGCTTTATT
This sequence comes from Manis pentadactyla, assembly GCF_030020395.1. Lineage (NCBI taxonomy): Eukaryota > Metazoa > Chordata > Mammalia > Pholidota > Manidae > Manis > Manis pentadactyla. Next base: position 2,949,605 of record NC_080020.1, read on the forward strand.
CTTGGAGCAAATGCACTGCTAATGTTGAACCACGAATAGCTGTATTTTTGTGACAGCTATAACCATGGAAATAAGAAGTAGGCATCCTGATCATAGACAGCAAGCTTCTGCACTTCAGTAACTCGAGCCTGTGAGAGAGGGCACCGAGCTGCAAGGCTGACAGTTAGACTTCAGGGCCTGCCAGTGAAGAGCCAGACACTGAACTACAGCCAGTTAATCAGCATGAGGCCAGCTTGTGAGATCTCCTGCGAGACAACCGGCTGGTCTTTCCCAAGGTGCACCCATCACTGGGCATATTTACTATTCTAACGTTCAGAATTACTATTGTTATGGCCAATCTCATTCGACACATTACATTGAAGACCTAAGTTACTAAACAAAAAAGTTTTAAAAGATCGCTCATGTGATCTACTTGGGCACAGGTCAGATTCTGAAATTTATAGAAATAAGAGAAAATGAATATGCAAACAGAACCTATGCTTACCCTAGTGTTTGACTGAACAGCCAATTCAAGCTGGTGGTAAGAAAGCTGGAGGAGTCAAGAGGCAAGCTCACATCTCTGGCCTGGGTAGGTGGACGCCCAGGTACGAACATAAGAAGAGGAAGAGACTAAATAATAACACCCAAGGCCAGAAAGATAATGGAAAATCAGGCAATATAGGAAAGAAAAGCATTTTTAGGAGAAAGTGGTTTATGTTGCCAAGAGGTCAAATAACATAAGGCTAGAATATTTCTAGGAGCAAGAATGAAGAGCAGGGTGGGTGACAGCTAATTAACATGACAGTCACAGGGTAGAGTAGCAATATGTTGAAAAGTGTATTAAAAATGGAAAAAGGTTCAGACTCCCAATGTTTTGCTCTCAAGATCCATGGGATGTAGAGAGTCACTCACAGCCACAGGACAGGGCCACGCGGGGCAGGTGTTTTCCTCATGTGAGAACCAGGAATTCAGGATGGAAAAATTGGTGGAAATTATTTTCAAAGTTGTGGTGATTTTCTAAAATGCATTTATTTAGCATGAAATAAGTAAAGAAATAATTATTTCAGTTTAAAATGGAACAATTTAGGGAAGATATCATAGGGGAAAATAGATGCTGGGAAGACTGACATTAAGAGTAGTTCACTATGTAATGAGGATATAAAACAGGGTGTTTCTGGTATGTTGCAGGATTTCCTAAATTAATTGATTTCTTGAGTTCCTGGTGGATTTGGGAAGAGCGTGGAAGCATTACTTTCATCACTGTCCTTTCTGGGAAAAATTAGCCACACCTTTGATGAACTGTGTTTCTTATTTTTTTAGACTGATTAAAAGAAGGCAGCACAGGGCGCCTCCTTCACGTGCCTTGTTTCTAAGGGATTGATGGGTGTGTTTCTGACAGAATCTGAGCCCCGGTGAGCAGGCATGTAATTAGAGATTAAGAGCCTAACCAGGACCCTAAAGAGCAGTAGATTTATTCATTTCTTGAATGAATAAAAACAAAAACATTAACTGAAACCAACGTTTTTTGTACCTGGAGAGTTGTGGCTGAAAACCAGTGAAGAATAAAACAGAGATTTGTTAAGACAGTAATATAGACTTATTCAAAAGAGGCGAATGGATCCAGTGTGATTTTTATCAGAGGTTGATAAGTTAACTTCTAGCTCTCAATTTTTATGATAGTTTTCAAAACTCCCTAGGCCTGTTTAAACTTTTTCCTAGCCTGAAACCTGTTTATCCAGTGCTTTTCTGTGTATTTTCTGTCTCTTCCTTCCTAAAATACTAGACCATAAAGCAGGAGCTTTATCCATCTTGTTCAGTTTTCTGTTTCAAGTGCCTAGAACAGTGCTTGGGCTAATAGGGTGCACCTAATAAATATTTTTGAATAAAGTTTTGAATGTGACTAGCTTCACTTACCATCCCAATTTCCCCTATCAATAAGAAAGTAGGAGGATAAAATATATATAAACTCAATGGTTTTCTAAAATCACAATTTTGATAGAAAGATTAACAGAAATGGAGGAAAGAAATGTATTTTTGAACACTTACTTATAATAGGAGACTTTCCCACATATTTTATTTAATGTAACTCATAAACATTGTTGATAGATAAGTTCTGTAGGTAAAGGAAAAGGGGATTGAGAGTTTAGTACTTTGCCCCGTGTCAGATGACATGCTTGTGGAGTAAAATGGATTTTAACTTACGAACCTCACTTCCAAGACGAAAAGGAAGAAGAGGATGGATGGTGAAGAGAAAGAAGACAGAAGAATAATTAGAAGAAAAATGAACACTTCTTGGTCTTCCTCATAATTTTCACAAGAATTAGGTAAAATAAACACAATTTTAAAGGTCTTTTAACTCATAATTTTTACAAGAATGTGATGAACACTATTCCCATATCATTCTAAATGGATGATCATGGAGTTTTTTTGTCATTTTTTCCAAGTGATTCACAGCTAAAAAGTGGTGGAGTTCGGATTTGAACTAGGGTATTTTTAGTCCATGATCTTCTGATTATATCCCAGCCCTTGACAGTAAAAGAAAAACGCAGAATACATTCAGTTTCATGTAGAACTCAGGCTGCTTTCCAGAAAACTATTTGGACTGAGTTCCTACAAACATGGTAAGTTGGGGGACCTGGTGTTCTTTTTCATAAATCCTCAAGGTTTGGGTAACTGGAGTTACATTGCTTGCATTTACATATTAATATTATACCAAAAATAAAAATATGGAGAAACTATGATTAGCAAGCGAGTGTCCCTTACACATCTGCTCACCGTCACAGGTAATTGTTTCTGCCCACACTGGTGAATGGATCAGAGAACCACTGCATAAACACCAACAAAAAGAAAGACTTTTTCCTTGTTTTCTGACTCTAGAGAGCATATAGATGTAGAGTCACCATGTTAGCCTAAAGAGATCCACCCTGAAATGAGCCCCCGGAGTGAACTCCCCACGGTGAAAAAGGGAGCGTGGAGTGACATTAAATGCATTTTTCACTAAAGATGTATTTGAATCGCTGTGTTTTTGGTTAATAAAGGCAGGGCAGTTTTAACGGGCTGTTCTGTCGTTTCTGAGCTTCCATGCGCTTTTATTGATTCCTATCACCACCAAGAACGATCACTGTGGACTCTGATAAAGGTCTCCATGGTCTGATCGTGGGGTACGTGATGCATACAATAGCAGCAGATGAAAGTTCCAGAGCTGCAGAAGCCAACACGAGCTTTGTGTGCAGGGGAAACAGTCGCACCAACAGAGCGTCTATGATCATGACATGATGCTCACAAAGGTTCACTGAATGAATTTGATCTGAGAACAAAGTTAACAAATGCTGCTTCTGTTTGCTCCTTAAAGTACCATAGTCTTAAGATTTCTGTTAAGAAATTTTTAATGCACAAGCTTTGCCTGACGAGAATAAAATGAATATGATCTTGCCACATGTGGGATGATTTCAGCGGCTGAGCAGACTTGGTTATTGGCTGGCTGGAAGAGAACCCACAGGGGCACAGATGCTCTCTGTCTGCTCCTCTCTGCTCCTGCCTTCACCCTGCCACTCATGGGCGACCAGGTCTCAGGACCGACGGGGGCTTGTTCCTCACGTCAGAACACTCTCTTGACTTGATGCACATAGAGAAATGATGCAGTTGTCGGTTTGAAGTCTTCTCACCCAGGTTATTCCATCATGATCCGTTTATTACCAGCCTCTCCCTCCCTGTCAAGAAGCAGGGGACGTCTCTGAGGGAACTCTTACAGAGGAGAGTCACTGTAAGGTGTGTGTCCAGGTCTCAGTCCTTTGCTTGTCAGCGTGGCAGGGAGAATCGCCAACTTCGGTCAAGGAGAGGGTGGTCTATACAAGGGTGACTTCAAACTGCTTTCCACCTTCCTACATACACTTGAGTGTGAGTTTGTGCGTTGGTACATGCAAGTCTGGGTTGCAGGCAGGGTGTAACCCCGGCCTGGCTCCTGGTGCAGTGGAAATTGTCAAAGGTAATTCTTCCTGGTGGGAAAAAGTTTAGCAGCAACAAGCTCTGGCGGTGGCATAAGCTTAATGTCGTAGACCCGAGAGATGCCCCTTCTGTTGATAAGTACCGTGAAATTCCCTGTAAGAAATATCAATGCTAAATGTAAAAATAAAAGCCACAAAATATGATTCAGGCACTACTTTTAAAACTATTCGTTTTAAATCTTTCCTAGTAAGTGCTGTTATTCCCATGGTAAAGATAATGAAATTGAGGGTCAAAAACGTTATAAGGTTGCTGTCATCACACAGCTGGTAGCATTGTGCCATGATTCAAGTCCTTCTGTTTCATGTGCTAGTTGCCCGACTGTGACAATAGATCGTCACCCGTTCTGTACATTAAGAACAAACTCTCTGCCTTCTTCTTTTATATTTTTGCATTCCTTGAGCTTCCAGTCCTCCTCTCGTGAGGTTTTGGCTGCTAATAGAAATCCAGGCTTAAATTTGAGAATGCTTCTAGTTAGTGAAAGGAATCTCAGAAATGTACAAAGTTGCAGGTATCTGTCTTTCCTGCAGTTTCAGGGAGAGACGCCATTCTGAGTCACAAAACCAGTTCAAAGAATCTCACCTAAAGCAGGAGAATCAATACCACTTTTTTTTTTCCTCTCCAGGATGGACACTTTGTGAAACTGTATCGCTCTTAACTTTCCGTTTGCTTTGTTTATTATAAAAGGACCCTTGAATGTGCGGTTGGTATGCCATTCTCTGAACATCAGAAGTTGTTGCTTTGACCTACAGAGAAGTAAAATATTTCTAAAAATTCTGTCATCATAATTGATTATCTCACCTAATACATTGTTCTGCAGTAATATTTGAATTGATACACTCCTGAAACGTGCAAATTTTATAAAAATTATTCATACAAATGATAGAGAACCATTGGCATTTCTGTCTTGTACCAACATGTATGAATGTATAAATCTTTTTTTGAACTCCTCATTTAGAGGAATATTTAAGAGCTTTTATCTCATTTAAATTAACAATATACTATAGTTACAGAAAGACTCATTGAAATCAATTACTCCAGCACTCTAATTTCAAGTAGGTTTTGTGAAGGGAAATTATATTTACAGGTTGCACAGCAAGCTAAAGGTGGAAACACACTGGAATCTAAGTTTCCAGATTCCTAAGCCAGCATCTTAAGTCCTACCCACATGAGCAACCTTGAGGAGTTATATGGAATGGCACCTAATACTGATTTAATGCTGTATTTTGGAGTTTCCTGTATAAACCTCTCATACTATATAAGATCTGGTCGTGGTTGTGCAGAACTTGATGTGGTCCTGTGGCAAGCCAATACTTCATAGCTATAATTACATCATAGCTATTGCAGGCTATCTTGTGGTATGACAGGCAAGATATTTATACCAAGTCAAATTCAGGAATTTTGAGAGTAAATTTCCATACTGTAATAACTCATAGCCTTTCATCTCCTGTTGAATCTGCTCTGGGTACTACTGAGCCCCAATGACCACACTAAAAAGTTCACCACAATTGGGTCCCATTTATCATAATTTAGTTGGCAGTAGCTTATTTTGGCTAATCTAATGCCATGTATAAAGTCAGAAGATTTTAGAATTCCTCCAGGATCCATCATTTAGGCCTTATTCTAACTTACCTTCACCAAGAGCTTGTTGCCTTAGCCATAAAATGGACTTAATCATAGCACTAGGCTTACTGAAGTATGAGAACTGAATGCAGTCAAGTGTTTGAAAGTTCTCTGAGGTGCAGAAATGTGGTAACCAAGCATAGGCTGATGGCTGGCCCTCTTGCTGAACCCAGAGATGCCATGGAAACAAGGGAAAGGTTGAACAATGCTAGGGTCCCTCTCACACAAACACATATACATACATAAGCACACTGAGAGATTCCTGGGGAAGAATATGTTTATTTTCAAGTGGGGGTTTACAGACAGAGTGTTAGCCCAGGACATTAGAGAAAGAGCATAGGCTAAAAAAGAGATTTCTAGATATCTATCACCAAGGGAACAGTTATCTACAGTGTCCTGTAGGCATAAGTGTGAATTAACATTCAGCAGCCAGAGTAACAAACTAAATCTGCATATAACTACATGGAATGATTTTTAAAACATCCCATGGAGTAAAAAGTATACATACGGATAGCAAAATACTATTTGTAAAAGTTCACAAAATAAAAGTATAGATTTTTTCCTGCCACATACATATACTTACAATCAACTGAGTTTCTGTAAGCATAAGAGGAATGCATGTAGGATGGATTATAAAAAAACAAAAACAACAATAAAACAGAACAAGGGGCAGCACGCTTAAGCTTCTGTAGGCTGATCATGTTTCATGAAATCATTATCTCCAACCCACTCATTCCGTGTTGGAAGAGAATGGAGGAGTAAGAAAACAGGAAGCTAGAGGGCACTGCTTAAAATGAGGCTCTGCTCACCTGTCTGCACTGCTGGGACAGGCAAGGGTCCTGTGGCAGCGACTCAGAACCATCTCGGTGATATATGTAATCAACAAACGTAAATTGTCATTTTCTTTTAATGATATTTGTACTCATACTCACACGCACACACTAATTTCCACTCATGTCTTTACTGTCTGCCTAGATAATAAAGGTGTAATAAAGAGACTATCAGTAGTTTGACTCCATTTTTAGAAGATTCCAAGTGCCAACTCTCTCTTTTCCCCTCTTGACTCACAGATGCATAAACCAATAAGAAAGCTCATGAGCACCGTCTCTTTCTCGGTGCTGGTGGGAAATTCAAACCAAGTGAACACTGAGCCCACACACCTGGGGCCCACACCTTAACTCCAATAAAAGCCAAAGTTATTCCCCCTTCCTACCCTCTCGAGCTACTTTTATACCTTCTTGGGGGCCTACCTGCTTCCCAAAGAAAGCCTCACTATGTAAGTCATCAATAATTTTCTCTCCTTTATGTGCTGTGTGGCATCATCAGCGTTGACATCCAGACCAAATTTCAGTAGCAGATTGATTCTGTCCCCCACTCAGAACAACCACAAGTCAAAAGGGAAAAAAAAATACACACAGGCACTAATTTCCATTCACACGGTCACTGTGACTGGGATGCTGGCTAAGGAGTGGGCACATAGCAGAAGGAAGCCGCTCAAGAGAGATTCTGCACTGGCTCCCGTTATCCTTCCTCCCAAGATTACCATTAACACTGGAGGCAAAAGAAAGACATTTTTATAATTTTATCTCAATTTCATTTTGAATAAAATAAAAATAGCACTTAAGCAAAATAAGTATTTTATAAGCCACAGGGAATGTATTACTATGGTAACATGATCCCCAACAGAAATAGCAACACTGATCTTGACATGCTCATAAGATCAGTTTTCTCTTGATATGCCACAGCAGCATACAGATAAGACTTGTAAAGACCTTAAACAGAACACCGAAGCTATAACTTAATGCAACCTCGTAATGAGGTTATATAAAGCCTTATCCTCAAAGTCGCCATGCAAAATAATCAGAAACATCTTTTGGGGCTGTGCAGCTTACATGTTAATAAGGAGTATAAGCATAATTGCCTTTGTAGGGCACACCAGTAAAACAGAAATCCGGTCAGATCCTCCTTACTTTTAAATCAGTGGCAACTGTCTATTTCTTCTGGCAGCCAAAAATAAAAAATAAAATAAAAAACCAAACACAACAGCAACAAGCGTCTTGTATCTTTCTGAATAAAATACTAAAAAGAGATTTTTAAAACTCAATTTACATCTATTTCCAGTTACAATTTACATTTAAACAAATGTAGACCGTCTGTCGTGTTGGTACATTTGAATAATACTCCTATATGAATGTGTGTGGATATATATATGTATACACTGTTTTCTCTTTAATTTGGATATGCTCCATTTTGAAGACTTGTCAGATTAGCATCTCAGGGTCATGGTGACCTAACTCTGTGACCCTCACAATACAGTTAGGTCAGTCCTGTAAAGTTATTCAGCGGTAAATTAATTTGCAACAAAATTATTCAGCAAACACTTCCTTTGTCCACTCGGCCTGCCCTTTCTCTACATCTGGGCTCTCTACATCTGTCCCCAGAGTGGATTTCCTGAACAGATTGAGAAAGTACGTATTGTCTTCCCCCCATAGGGGTCTTGATCCTTTATCTTCCAATCTTCCTTCACCTACTTTACAGTTTAAAAAGCTCTCTTACACACAGTTCCCTCCACCTTCCACAAAAAATAACTCTGGGCCTTTTCACTGTTATGTTTGGTGCTATTGCACAACAGTTTCTTGAGATCAGTCGCTGTGCCTGTCAAGGTGGAAAAATAGGTATCTCTCGGTGCCTTTCGAGGGCCTCACTGGACATAAATAGTGACTTGGCAATTTTAAGTGAGTTCATTTCTGTTAACTTTGAAAAGACACAGGATTTATTTCATTTGGACATTTACTTAAAAGCTCCCTCCAACTTTAAAAATAACTCTTGAAATATCTCTAAGGAGTTGACAGGACAGATATTATTAGCTGATTATTTAGCTAAGGATATTGAAGTACAGCGAAGTTAAGTGATTTTCCCCATGTTCTCACAAGCTCATGACGGATAATCAAGGGTTCAGCCCAGGCCACCTGATCTCCCAGTGGCGGCCTCTTTAAAACAAACAACACTGTCTCTCTCTTTACCCCAAATCTTTAAGTTTTAATCTCTTTAAGTCTTTTTACTTTTATTAATATTCAGATCTCTCTTTAAACTTCCACAGTAATGTATGAGTTTCTGTGAAAAGAATGATCCAATACACAGGTTATAGAGAAGAATGAAAGAAGAAAAATGAAGAGAAAATAATCTCCATGAAGGTATAGATTCAGTATTAGTTTCATAAGTGTACCTAAAGTGGTTTTTTTTCCTAATTTTTCTTATCAGAATCTAATCTCAAACAGAAAGATCATGAACTCATTTTTCCCTTTAAAAATAATCTGACAACAGATTAAAGTTTTACTCCTGCTTCTCAGAAAAGGTATACCTTAACAGATGAAATTCTTTAAAAAAAAAAAAAGACTTCTGTACAGTAAAATTTCAGGTTATATCAAACAAAAGAGGACATTAAAAGGATGAAGAATCTGGAAGAGAAAGAGTTTTTCTGGTGGTTTCTGAGAACATAGCCAGAAAGAATTTTCCTAGGCAGTCTTGTACTCTTTCCTCTGCTTTAGATTTTGGTTTGGGTCACTCCCAGTTCAGTCTGTAAGCGAACCCACATCACAGTCCACCTGACCTGCGCACCATTCCGCTGAGTGAAGTTGTATAACACGATCTGAGTGAAGAGCAGTCCTCAGAATCTTCTAGTCTAATTGCTTTATTTTGAACTAATCTCCAAAGACACAAACAACCTTTATACTGAGCTCTAAGTATTTTATCCATTTAAGAGTTTTTACATGCTGAATTAATTAAAAGCTGAAAGTACTGGCTTGAATAACTTTAAAGGAACAAAACCCAACTGATAACACTTCTGTGTCAGAACCACCTGAACAAGTGGTTCTCCATCCTGGCTGCTTATTATTGTTTCTCAAGGAACTACTGATGCACATTTTTCTGGGGTGGTCATCTGGCTATTTGTTAAAAGCTCTTCAGATCATTCTGAAGTGCAGCTACGTCAACCAACACTGATGGGGATATTTCATGTAATAGTTCTTCACAGGCCAAATTAGCTGGATGTTGGTCAAAATATCCTTCCCTATGTAAATCTTCACATTTTTTAGGGTTAATACTGGATATATAGATGAGTTAAAGTCAACTTTTAGAATGTTAGTTACTAGAAATTTACCAAAAAATGTTTCATCTGGTACATTCCAGATTGGTTAGTTTGTCAATAAAATCTCAAAGGAATTAAGTTAGTCATGCCTGAATAAGCTATGAAGGAAATGCATCTTCTTATAGCTTTGAAAGGAAAACAAATCACTTATTTTCATTTTACGAAGACGTTAATGAAGGGCTCTTACAGTGAAACTAATAATTTGGAAGAATAGAAATCTAGAACATCTCATGGTGCTAAAAGCAAAATTAAAAGTGTACTTTTATTTTCGAATTTGTCAGATTTTTAAGCTAGAAGAGCATGCATATAATACCTAAATAAAATATAAATGTTGTGAGTGTGTTCCCGATCATGAGCACAAAATCAACAAGGCACATAATTGGGGATGTAGTGATAAGAACCCCCCACCAAGATCAACAATTAGACAATTCTCCGTGAACAAAAACAGCCTTGGGCATGCACAGGAGTCCACAGAAACTTGAGCAACACCTTGGGCCAAAAGTCCTGAGAATCACTGCACAGGGAGGGAAGGAAGAACAGCCCCTCTGTGTGCATCACACCCGCCCCCCTCCCAGGGTGACCCTGCTAGGAGCCGAAGGACAGCACCCAGCTAGGAAGAGCTCCCCTCACTGAGAAAAAGAGGGTGAGCAACAGCCTCCCAGCCTCTCGGGGCACCACAGCAAAGAGCTGTCTGGGCTCCCATCCAGAGGTCAGGGACGCTGTGACACACGGAGACAGCTTCGGGAATGAAGGGAGAGCACAGACTGCCCATATCACCCACACAACGGGAGCCCCTGCAGTTCTCAGGGACCTGCTCTACAGGGTGAGCCATAAGTTTTTGTCACTAAAAAACCCAGAGCCAGCCCAGCCACTGTGGACCCCCGGCAGATTTCACCAGTTTTTGTTTCTGCATTCACAGAGGCCAGCTACCTGAGTCCCTCTCCATCCCCCCTCACCCCGATCCCTGATGCCAGAGCCCAGGATCCGCAGCAGGAGCCATCCAGGTCTCTGAGGCTGCATGGATGCAAGGTGCAAGCCCAGCCCCCCCAGCCCCCCCAGTGCCAGGCCCTGTCTCTAGTCACTGGCCTGCACCAGTGGGCTCACCTGCAGCTACGCCCCTCAGCGTGCACCTGCGTGCCCCTGGCCTGAGCCTCATCACTGGGCTCCACTGCCACACCCACGCCCGTGTAGTGACAGTGCGAGCCCATGCTCAGGGCCACAGCGGCTTGCGTTCTGGGTCCAGCCCTCTCTTCTGCCACCGACCCGCACCACTGAGCTCCGCTAAGCCCTCCAGTTGTGCACCTGCATGACTCCAGCGTATTTCCCTCACTGGACTCCACGGCCATGCACCACCCATGGGGAGACCCTGAAGCCACAGAGGTTCACACGGACAACCAGGACCCCCGTGGCCGTCTGATCACCCTCAGCTGGCGCGGGACCTTCCTGCTGGCCCTGGCTTCTACCAATACAAAGGAGCTGCACCAGGGCCCTGCTGCTACACAGGCACCTGCAGCCAGGAGTGTGCACACCGTCGGCTCTGCCCACTCCCGTTGCCCGCTCGGCTCCTAGCCCCAGGGCCTGGGGTCACCACTGAGGACTTCAACAGCCGCTGCAGCCACTGTGAGTCCCTGCATCACATGCCAAGGGCTGGGCAGCTGCTGATCTCAGCCAACGAGACATCATGCCACCCAGGACCCAGAACCGCCAGGTGCTCCTGCCCTTGCGCCCTGCCCCCCTAAACCCAGGGTCACCACAGTTCCAGGTGCCCCCCACCGTAGACAAAGGTCTTTCCTTACCAAAGCCAGTCCCTAAAATCTATAAGAGGCCACTGCTTCTTTGCACAGACACCCACACATGGCAAAATCTACAAGTGGGACTACATCAAACTAAAAGGCTTCTTCTGCACAGCAGAGTAACAATCAACAAAATGAAAGGCAACATATGGGATATGGGAGAAATATCTGCAAACCATGCATCTGGTAAGAGGATAATATCCAAAATCTATAAATAAGTCACATAATGCAATAGTAAATACAAATCCAATTAAAAATGGGCAGAGGACTAGAATAGACATCTTTCCAATGAAGAGATACAACTGGCTAATAAGCACACGTAATGGTGCTCAACTGCACTGACCATTAGAGAAATCCAAATCAAAACTATGGTGAGATAGCAACTCACACCTGATAGAATGACTAACATCAAAAAGACAAGCGACAACAAGTGAGGGTGAGGCCGTGGAGAAAGGCAGCCCTGGGCACTGGTGGTGGGGACGTGAATTGGTGCGGCCGCTAAGGGAAACAGTATGGAAGCGCCTCAAAAATGTGAAAGTAGAACTACCGTATGATCCACTTCCAGGTATACATCCGAAGAATGAAACCATTATCCCAAAAAGATAACTGCATCGCCGTGTGAGCTGCAGCATTATTCACAGTGGCCCAGACATACAAACAGCCTAAATGTCCACAGATCGGTAAATAAAGATGTGGCATATATATTATATATAACATTCATATAGTATATATATAAATATACATCTTACATATATTTATTGTATTATACATTATAGTACAGAGAGTGGAATATTATTCAGCCACAAAAACGGGTCTGTGAGATCTCTTCTTGTATTTGAGTTGACTTGCGACAGTTTCTGCCATGAGCACACACAGCAGAAGACCTCCGTGCGCGCTCTGAGGGCAGCTCATGAAAACCCGTGCAGAGTCTGCTTGGTAGGCAGAAGAGCTGAGCTGCCACGTACAAAGCCCAAGTCCTCCATGGCTGCCATGCTGGAGGGGCCACGTGGGATGCTCCCCCTGACGGCCCCGGCTGAGCTTGGCCTTCCGGTCATCCTTGGAGGGGGGACAGGTGCGCGAAGGCACCATCTCGGAGGTGCAGCCTCCTCCAGTCAGAGGGGTTCCAGCTGACAGCTGCTGGAATCACTGCAGCCACTCTGGTCTTGCCATCTGCAGCCACAGACATCACGGAGCAGGATGGTTCATGCGCCGCCGTCCTTGAGCACCGTCAGCATCCCTGACCCACAGAAACCATGCGTACAATACCAAAGGTGCTATTTGATGCCACGAACTTTGGAGTGATGCTAGGTATCAATAGACAAATGAATACCCAGAGACAGTAAGTGAGCTCCGTCCCTTTAACTGTCTTTTTGTCAAGGTAGAAATAGGTCAAATGTGGGTCAACCTGGGCAAACGATTTGTTTTGGGCAAGTGCCCTCGGCTATTACTCATGTAAGGACAGGGCAGGGGGAGAAAAAAAACGGAGAAAAGGTTTCTGCATAGTAAAAATATATGCTGATAGATACTGAAATACAACTGAAAATTTGACATCATGCGTTTTGAAATCGAAAACCCCAAAATATTCTTTCAGGCTAAAGACTTATTAACTTACAACGTCTGTGGTTTTTTTACTGCTTGCCTCTTAAAGTTTATTACTGCAGGAGTACTATCAATTCCCACCCAAAACGATGGCTTCCTGCCATACTTCACTTTGTGTTTGAATTCCAAGCAGAGCTAATGCACACGAATATGTCCATTAGGATGAATTCTTGTTATTGTTATTATTTTAACCGATGTGTGCATGCTTAAGAGTTCACTTGGCTTCAACTGAAAATGATTTGCTCTAGGCAAAGATGTACAACTGTGTGTGTATTTGTTTCTGTGAAACTTAAAAGCAGACCTAAAGATCAAAGGAAGCTTCCATTAATCTTTATAGGCCTCTTTTTTAATCTGGAGAAGAGCCATAATATTAATCTCCATGTCCACTTGAATAATTTTGTCCCCGAGAACTTTTCCTAATAAACTGTTCATCATATGATGGAACAGTGGGAAACAATGATGTCCGAACCCTGTGTAGGTCATGCATGTAGACATGACCCGAGGGCCTGTGACTTGCCTAATTCTGCTTTTTCCACAAATATGGGTATCTCTGGGAAGAAGAATGAAAACAAAACATGTTGCACATTTATCATAAAATGAATATCAAAAGTGAATCCCTTTTGGTTTTCCCCCACAGTACTAACACAAAATCCCAAAACTCATTTGCATACAAGAAAATTGTAGTGAATAAAAACCTTCATCAGATGCTTGCATTTAGAAAGTGAAATTTTCAAGTAAATTTGCACACAGAAAGCAGGAACTCTCATGACCTATGGGGAAAGCAAGAAGAAAGAATCTAATGGTAACAAAATTGAATCTCTGCAACTGGAAATTAGCCATAAAAGATCAATATCTGGAGAAGCAGAGAAACAAGTTTATTTTAGAGCAGAATATATTCAGTGTCTTTCAGGGTGGCAGACAAATAATGGTAAAAAAATGAGAAGTCAGTCTACTCTAGTTGATTTTTTTTCCTTGGAAGAAATGCAAGAAGCTTGTCAGATATGGAGAGGGAGAGAGAATACAGACCATGAATTACAAACACTGGAAGTAGAATTTGAGGACAATGGTGCCATGGACAAATAAACAGAGGAATATCACCAGATAGAGGTCTAAGTACTGGACCTGACAATATTTGTATTTCAGAGGGAAAAGGTCCCAGGAGGTGATGAATGGATGATTATGAATTATGGACATAATTCAGACCACTTTGCTAACAGGCCATTATGGGCCAGTTGGGGTGCTGAAATTCTCGTACTATAAGGCATGGACATCTACAGAGTTTTTTAATTGCAATAATTATCTGTCGGTAATCTTACAGTCTGGTCTGAAAGAGTATTAGGAATTATTTGTGAAAGGAGAGACAGATGGTGACTGGGATTTGAACTGTCTCTGAAATAAGGTTGTCCAGATCTAACCAAAACTCCCAATGCTAACAGGATCAAGCCCCCCAGAGATGAGGAATAAAGGGCATATAAACGTGAGGGGGAACGCGTGAGTGAAATCAGCTGCGAAGTGATTATTCCAATCATTTATTTGAGGTAGAAAAATACATCAGAATTTCTTATTCTTGTCACTAGACTATTCTTGTCTACCAGTGTATAACAAACACGACAACAAAAAACCCAGATGAAAAGGGGAGCAATTCATTGCTCAGCCACATACATACAAAATACAAGATTTTTCACTTTTTATCATTTATTGTGGTCAATCTAAATGTGCTATAAAATATTTCATGTAAGAGGTAAATTATTATTATTTGCCTTATTAATCTTCAGTTGTTTGGCATTTTGATATGCAAGTAGAATGTTTATGTTTTTTCATGTGAATTTCATACTAATTATTATTTTAATCAAAATGCAAAATCGATAGTGTCTGTGCTTCTAGAAGCATATATTGTGCTTTCTCCACTAGATGTCTCCAGAGAAATACAAGTAAATATTGCTACGGAGAAACGCTGCTCTTGAGCACCCAGCTTTAAAATTTCAAAAGTATCCAGCTCATTTAGGGGCAAATCATTACACTGATTACTTAGTATGAGTGTGATCTATCACCTGACAGGCTTGTAAAGGAAATGAGTTTAAATCTGTACAGGGAAGACAGCATACTAGCCACACAGCAAAGAAACTCCTCTGTTCGATTCCTAAATAAATTAACATTAAATAGGCATCATTAACGTTTACTTTGGGGTCAAGTTATTCATCTCTTTCTCTGAATATGATTTCATTATCTTAGATGTGTTAGGCCAGACATGCCTGGAAGATGGACAGAAGCCGAGGAGAAAATGCTTTGGAAATACAGTCGGGGGAACAGCTAGGGAGGTCCCACTTCTTGAAGGTGTTACAATGTGTCAGCCACAAACATCTGAGCCCATGTGCTGCCCCTGGAATTTTTTAAGCCAGCCATTGGTGGTCAATTTTATTTTAGCCTGATTTTAGCTAACATTTTGAAGAGGTAAAAAAAAAGAAAATCACAGAATTTATTTTTTGCTTAATTTGAATTCCTTCTACCCTTGGCTTAGTTCAACGTAATCTATTCCTTTTAAGAAAACAATTTCTCTTACTCAAGGGCAACAGGATCATCTGGCGTCTGCCAGGGCTTCTGGTTAAAGGGCTGCAAACCCGAGTGCCAGGAAAGGGCGAGACCCCCACTGGGCAGGGCGCTCGGATGCCGCGGGGCGGGACCCCCAAGGATGTGTGGCAGGAGCTTCCCAGGCCTTAGCACGTTTCACAAGTTCTAGTACCTGTAGTTTTACAAAGAGCCCTGGAAGAAAGCGAAGTGGTGCTTAAGAAATGTTTTCAAGATCCCACAGACCACATGTTAAAAAGCAGGGGTTTAGTGATAACCTGGGACAAATAACTTATAACCTTTCGGGATCGTTCAAAACTAGGGAAATTCTGCTTTAAAAAATCTGTTGAATCCATCCATGTCGGATCCTAAAGTGTAGGGCAAGTTTCATGCTGCTCATGCCCTGGTGACAGTGCGACATTCTGACGACTTCACAGCCCCCGGGGGCTACAAGCCTTACTACAAATAACCACTGGACAATTTGCAAACTAGCAGTGAATTGGCAACCTAATGAATAGGAACAAATGTCTCCATCTTTCAAACACATTATTTTTCTTTGGTTGCATAATAAGCCATTTCTTTTTCATTAATGACTTACATTTCTGGGTCAGACCTTACAACCCCGAAGGTCAGATTTAATTGTCAAGATGCCAATCTTCCTCCAAACTGCTAAGAAAATTCCACAACCAGCCCTGAGGCAGGGTCCATTCGCGGAGCAGAAGAAAATGGGCCTTTTGTGGAGAGAAAGAGACTGGCCCTTGATGAGGGGAAAGGAGAGAATGTTTCTGTGTTGAGATTTTTTAATCTTTTCTCTACAACCTAGACTTCCTTTTGTTCCTGTTCTCTGGGCCTGTTTCCTCCCCTCCCCTGCCCCGACCTGTCGCCTCTGGGGTGTCCCATCATGAGCTGTCCTGAAGCCAGGGTCCTGGCTGGCATTGCCTGGCCTTCCTCTCTCTCCACAGTGTCAGGTCCTATCCCCCTTCTGGGCACGGCTCGGCTTTTTAAGCAGCAGTGGTTAATGTTTTTATATTTCCCCTAAAATTTTCCTTTGCTTGGAATATTCTCCAGCCTCTAAATTTACACATAGTTTATCTGTACAATCTGGCCCTCATTTCCAAGATCCTCTTGATGGTGTTACTCATCCTAAGTGTAAATATTTGTTGTGCTTGTTGACTTGCATGGGACTTAACACAAGTTCCAAATATGATGCTCAGAATGGATTGACTTCAGACTCCATTATTGGAAGCTCTGAAAAGCAAGATTCAATGACCTTGTTTTTAGTATAAGAGCATCTATGATGCTTTTTACAAAGACGAAGGCTGTTGTCTTCCGTCGAAAGGGAGCAGTCCTCTTTTGAAATACGAAGGCATCTCATTTTCCCTGCTTGCCTCACGCAATTATTTGTCCGTGTAGACTACTGAAGGAATCAGGATGAATGGAAGCCATTGATTCTCATGGATAAAATTATGGTCGCAAGGAACAAGGTCAAAATTGTTCTTGAAAATACTCAATGTATTTTCAGTTTATTGCAGGCGCTATTAAGACAATAACGACAGGAAGTCACTGATCCCACTTTCACCCCTACACTCATCAAGTCTATCAGTTACATTCTAGACTGTATTTAAAGAATTATTTTACTTGATACATATTATCCACAGCCATATAGTCTCTCTGTACCTCATTCCTTCCCCTCCAATCCAACCCCATTGGATTGAAGCAGATTTCAGCTTCATTACAGAAAAGCGTACACACCGTTGCAGCTGTCTTAAATGAAAAGGGTTGCATCAACAGCAGTGTACGTCCCAGTGAAGAGGGGGTCACTATTTGTAATGGTGATGTTGGCGAGATCCTGCATTTTCAATTCACTTATTCATCTGTAATTCCAAAATTCCATTCTATGTCCTAGAAGATAAGTAATCTGTACTGTAACATTAGCCAGTCTAGACTTGAAGATTTTATATAACTATGTTAATCAAGAATGCTCTAACAGCTAATTTGCTTGCATGAAGTAGAACTTATTTTCATAAAACAGTCATTCCATCCTACTCAATAAGCAATTACTGACCACACACCAGTTGCACAGCCTGAGAGTAATAGAAACCTATTATATAAAGCACACAAGTAACACACAGGCCTGAGTTAGAATAATTTCATTCAGAAAAATAGAAATCATAGATTAATCTTCTCACAAGGGACTTGGAAAGAATATAATTTATCTCTTATGCCATCTTCTTTCCAGCTCTCCTCTTGAATTGCTCTTTCATTTTCTATACCTTAATACCAAGATTTTAAAATTGCAAACAGGCCTATGAATCCTATTTCAGCATGCATTGTTTCATTGAATACTTTCTTAATAAACTAGCAGCAAGCTTCGGAATTATTTCAGTGCCTCAAAGCAAAAATCTTTTGGCCATTTCAGTGTAAGTCTTCTTACAGCTCGGTCTCCTCTGGCCCAGTGCAGCTCCCCTCCAAGCCCTTTCAACTGGACAACACGGTGGGTCTGGGTAAAATTCTCCATCTTGCCAGTGGGGCAACAATACTGATGCGTCACCAAGGAGGGGGCACTTTGCAACATCTATTCAAATGACTCTTTACTTTAGCAGAGCGTGCAACTTGTTTATGCAAGGAGCACTTTGCAGTCACCATTTCAGCTTCTGGGTGACTTCTGACATGCAGATTTCTTTTATCCAAAGTGTTCTGAACATTGGACACGGGATGGTGTGGAGTGGTGAGAATGTATATTCTCTTGGCCAGGAATTGTGTAGTGTAACATTAAGAGACTTTAGTTTACTCTTGATAAAATAAGAAGAATTCTGGCAGTGCCCCTGTATCTTCACATGCATTTACTATCGCTACAGTTAGATTAGCAATACTTGTTCCAATAGAGGCTGTGGATATTTTGTCCAGTCCTTAGCAGTAGATACGCTGCCTAGAAATGTGCAACATCATGTGAAGTATGTCATGAAAAGACAAACGTTTCTCTTTTCTGCTTCATTTCAAGAGTTAGGGAAACGTGCCAGCAGGAGATTTATGTTAACTCTATTTATTCCTTAATAACTGAAGAGAGAGGTTAAATGGGAGGTATCTTGCTAGCTTAGTAAGACTGCAAGGAAAATGTGACCTCTCCTACATGCTTCATCAGCAAGTGAGAATTCTTATTTCATATTTTACGCAAGTTTTAAACCTTTTAACATCTGTTTTTAATCAGGAGTCATATACTTCCCTTGTGATTATCAGACTTACATCTACCTTTGCTATCTGCTGAAAAAGAATGACCTTTCAGTTCTGATGTGAGCTGGATGCGACAAGATGTGGCAAGATCATACAATGACCTTACTGAGCACAGAGACGTATGCTCTGGAAGGGAGGACTGCAGAGTATTCCTTAAAACCCAAACTAAGTCATTTTCCATTAAAAACCCTGCAAGTTCCAACAGAATAAAGCTGAAAGACGAACATGCAGTGAGTCAGTTGTTAAAAAGACAAGAGTAAATAGTATAAAAATAAGAGCAACTGTCTTCACAATGAGAAGACAAAGAACCCCCATCTGTTCGGTAAGCATAACGAACAAAGGCAGATTTTCACGGCTGACCACTTGAAATTGCTGAAGTTTTCTGGAGAGAGCTCAGATTGCCAGGTCGCACACTCCCTCCCACAACTCTGACATGTATATAAACCCTGAGCTCTCCAAAGTCCACTGCCAGTTCTCTTCGTGGACTCACTGCAACGGAGAGACTAAAGATGATTCCTGTCTTGCCCACATTTTCTCTGCTCTTGCTGGTTGTTGTTAACCCTGCAAAGGCCAATGGCCATTATGACAAGATCCTGGCTCACAGCCGGATCAGGGGCCGGGATCAGGGGTAAGTCAGTGGTTTGGTTTTACAAACCTTTTTCTTCTTCCTTAGCTTGTTATATGTACAAGGGTACATAAAGCTCCTCATGTATGTTTCAGGGCTTTTCCGTACTTATTAAAAGTAGTAAGACAAAGGGAAAAAAAAGAGCATTCCTGATGTATATATGTTTTAAACTTTAAGAATTACTGTCAAAATAACTTGTGTAAATTGCTTTTTATGAAGCAGTATATAATTTAAATCTAATTAGCAATATTTAACAGGGCATTTCTTTATCATTCAGTTTATTGGTAGTGTTTTTATTTCCTTACACAAAGAATGAGGTTTTTAAAATAAAAGAATCTGTGGTTAAAGTCTCCCATTATGAAAACAGCTTTGAAATATCTCCGGTGATGTGGGGGAACAGTTCGTTTAAGTTATGTATAAAAATTAATAATGAGTAATGTAACTAGTATTCTAAATGTTTTGAAGCATTTAAGAATGTTTTGACATTTGCATTCTGTAAAATTTGCAAAGATGATTTCTATTTCTTAGGCTAAATATAACTACAAGTTAGTCTTTTAAAATTATCAGACATAATTTAATTTAACCAACCCAACCTTTTATAATTCTTTTTGAAATGGATCTTGGCACTTCTTCCTATGTCTTGGAAGGATTTTCATATGGCTGAGAACACCCCTTGCCTTACAGTGCAAGGAAGACTTCCATCTCTTCAAGAAAGAAAAAAAAAACACTTCAAATTCTGGCAGAGGATGTTCTGATCTATTAGTTCCATTCAAAGAAATAAATTTTCCCTCATGCAGCCATATTATTTAAGTTTAGCCCTCATTTATCTCTGTGATTCCTTACCTAGAAAATTACAGAGTACAGGGTTTTTGGATAGAGAACACATTTCTTTTGCTCCCTGGTACCTCATTGTTCCAGAATCCCAAAACCACTCTCCACCCAAATTGAGCAGTGATTTAAAGAGTCAGTTTGATTTAAAATGAGTCAGTGGATTATCAACTAGTAAAGGTAATAAAACACATGAAAACAAAATTATGTTAAACTTAATGCTTATTGACTATTCCTATTAGATAAACTTTTGAAACAGCGGCATCTCACTTCCAGAGATGTATGATTCTCTCACTCTTTCTCTCCCACAGACTTTAGTTTTTCCAGAGATTCAGTAGGATTGGATCAAGATTCATATCTGTGCAAGACTAGAATCACTTCGTTGAAAATCAAATCCATGTGTTTGTTTTCTAACCACCTGGCCTGCAGGTATGAAAACTAGTTGTCATTAGGTCATTAACTCTATTTCTTTCTCTCTGTCTTCCAGGCCGAACGTCTGTGCCCTTCAACAGATTTTGGGCACCAAAAAGAAATACTTCAGCACTTGTAGGAACTGGTATCAGGGTGCCATCTGTGGAAAGAAAACGTAAGTCTCATCTTTTTCTTAATTGGCCAAGTCCAAAGACAGCACCGTGCCCTTCCTTGGACATAGGCACCACTTTAAAAAAAAAAACATTTTCCAAAATTGCAAGCTTTAAAAGAAAAAGAATGGATCAGGTATGTGAATAAATTCTCCCTGCAGGTCTCCCTATGCCAGTGGCCTCCCACACCCCCAACTCTGTGTGCCATGGAGGCCTGAAGTGGGTGAGTCACAGGGCATCTCCCACATGCAACTTAGTGTAGGAACAGGGTGAGGGATTGACCGTGCCCTGGATTCCCCTGGTCTGGCTTTCTTTCATCTTGGGTCAATTAATCCCCATGCCTCAGTTTCCTCATTTTATAAAAAAACAAAAATGGGCCCGAAGAACAAACTGATTTGAAATATCAGGGCTTCTGAGACACAAATTAATGTCTGTCTATAGTCCTTTGGAAATGATCGCAAGTACTCCAGTTTATTCAGATTTCATCCAGGCTTGAAGTTGGAAGGGTCTGAAGTTTCATCTCTTCCTTTAATCCAGTCAGTCCGTCTCAAAGGGACAGATCCCTGGGCCCAGAAAAGGCAGTAAAGCCCGCCACTAGATTCACCGTGCATCTCTTCAAAACTTAGTTACGTGCTTCACTGGTTAAACTGAAATTTGGAAAACGTTTTTTATTACTTCATAGACATGCTTATTGGTTTTTCAGTAAATATTGGTCCGAAAAGTACAGCCCTGGGCATATAAAGGTGAGAACTACTCACGTGGCCCGGATTCTTTCCAAGTGAAGGAGCTGAGTCATACACAGAGGAAGTTACTAGAGCAGAGAGGTCAGCGACGCCACCCCGCCCCCGTCTAGAAAGCAGCGCGGGTGACTCCTGCCTGCTTCCCGTTAACCCGGGCCCTGCCCTCAGTGAAGGAGGCCGAGGGCCGCGCGTGGACGGAGCCGGCTGAGGACACCACTGGCAAACGCCAGGTACTTGAAACAGGTGGAAGGACCGGAGGGTTAAAAACTTACTCCTGACTTAATAATATAGGTACAAATACTAAATGCGGAATCACCTCCCCTCTCGGAGCCTGGGTTTCTTTACCTGTGAAATGTGGATTTCATACTTCACAGTTTCTGGAGGTAAAAATGAACTGATGGAAGTGAACTTGCTAGGTCACTAGCTCACACTACCAGTTGTCC
This sequence comes from Manis pentadactyla, assembly GCF_030020395.1. NCBI lineage: Eukaryota > Metazoa > Chordata > Mammalia > Pholidota > Manidae > Manis > Manis pentadactyla. Next base: position 2,971,761 of record NC_080020.1, read on the forward strand.
TTACATGTAAGCTATGTAAACAAGTGGTGCACGTAGGTAGGAAGAGCAGTTGGGACCAGACGCTTGTGTAAAATGCAAGGGTTGCTCTTCATTGCCAAATACGAATCATGTCTTGAAGGCATGTGACCCGAGCTGCCCTGTGCTTCTTCAGGGTGACCAGGTCTAGGACCCCTCAGGAGGCTGCTCTTCCTGTCCATTGCCTTAGCAGAGTTTCTCCTGATGGGCTTTTCGACCAGGGCATTTTTGCTGTTAGCTTGCTGACATGGGCTGGACTGCAGAGCCTCTCACACAATCCCAGGGCAAGGCGCTGGTGACAGCGATCTCATCCCTGGTGCTGGCCAGGCCCCAGCTGGGCGTCCAGGGCTCTGAGTCTTCTTTCTTTGTCTTTCATACTCTTTGTTACCTTGAGGCATGTTTGGAATGCACACTAACTATGTAGGAAAGGACTTGCTCTCTGAGATATTTGGAAGAAATCATTATTTCTGGAATAATACATCCTTTCTGGAAGCTGGGGATGTCTGCTATAATCTTTCTTTAGCCATCTAAATATACTGGAGATGCCAAGCCTTGGACAAAGCATATACCAAAATTCTTTCTTGTTCTCTATTAAAAAAAAAAATGTCCTGCTTTGAAGCCTGGCTTTTTACCAGAAACATAACAGTGTCTCCTTTGTTAAATTATATAAGCTTATTTCCCTCACGTAGCTTCATTTTCACAAACACATTTACATCTGTGCTCTGAAATAAATGTAAATGCTAGTTGCTAGTTTCAAATAACCAAATAAACCAATAATATTTATAGGAAGAATGTGTGATTTGCCTTCTGCTTGCAGCTGCTGACGTTTCCAAAGAAAATTTCTTCAGGACTTTTCGTGACAGATGGCAGAAATGTCTGTCCTCTGGTTCGCTCTGGGGACGTTGGGGAAGGAGCCAGGCAGGTCTTACGCAAACCGTGGTGTTTCCTAGGTTGAAGCTATTTCCCAAAACACATACTGGTCCAGTCATACAGGATTTTGTAGACTTCCTTTCAGTGACACTTTCGGCTGGCATTTCCATGAGAATTTAGATACTTTTGAGAAAATGAAGATACATCTCCCACCTTTAAAGATGTGCACAGTAATGACTTTTCTGTGTTCTTTTTGGCCCTGCTGACCGTATGGAAACCTTGAGTTTGGTGTAGCATATGTTTTCTGCTGAAAAAGACTACTTTTTTGTTTTTAAATAGCAACTCACATAACCATCTTGTTCAACTATCAACTGAAATTGGAATTTTATCCCATCTGGTGTGTTCATTCTCTACAGTAAAGGTGTTCCTTAGGTCATATTAGCATATATTATAGAAGTTTTGTTACAGTAATAATTTCCTCTTCTATTCACATTTTACTTCAAGGAAGCATAATTAGTACTGGACTAAATAATATATAGTTCATGTTTTATTGTTTGTAATATAGACAAAGCTAAGGTTTAAGCAATTCGTAATCCCTTGGAATACAAATATTCAAATTTATTTATATGGGAATCTTTACAATAAAATTGCTACAGGGGCCATATTAGGATTTGTATAAGGTTCCCATATAGTTTGTATATGACGCTGACCATTATCGATATTATTTTAAAATTAGAGAACAACTTGAAAGTGACATTTCCCCCTTCATTTTGCCCATATTTTATCTATAGACTATGTGTATGTCAATATTCCATGCCAGAAACCTTCTTCTCATCCATGTTTCATATTTCACTCATACATATGCATATCCATAAATAACTGTGCTATAAAATTTACATTGAGAAAATAGAGAAATAGGAATCCAAGATGACAGGCAGGACCACAAATCATGGAAAATCAGTGAAGGTACCTGGTTTCCATTTGAACCTTATTTACATTTTTAACTATGTAAGACCATATCTAAAGTAAAAACATTCTACTTTTTGAGAGTTCTTATTGTCATTTTTATCATACCAAGAAAGAGTTTTTTATTTCTGTAATTTGTGCATTATTTTAATTAGCAATGGAATAGCTTTTTGTGATTGGAATGGGTTACTGTATTTCCTGATGTGTCTAGTTGCTAATAACCTTATATTAATAAACATTTCTAGCTATTTTTAAAGCATCATTTTATTTGAGCTTCACAACTACCCTGTGAGTAGGTATTGTAGCTACTTCATCCACATTCAATAGCTGAGGAAACTGGGACTCGAATTTGTTGAATGACTTGCCCAAGCTCACACCTCAACCCAGTAGCAGAACTGGGACCAAACTCCATTCTTCTGACTCAGGATCCTGGAACTCTTCTACTATATCCTGAGGCTGTCGAGAGAAACCCAAATACTATAAATTCCTTGGTGTTGGGAAAAAAAAAAAACTGATTCTAGATTCCCAGTAATTCATGACAATACATAACAGGTCTTTGCTAAATATGTGTCAAAATGCATCCCATGGAGTTCCTTGTTTTAATCTTGAGTTTCTCCCAATGCACACAGGACTGTGTTATACGAATGTTGCCCTGGTTATATGAGAATGGAAGGAATGAAAGGCTGCCCAGCAGGTAAAATTTCAGACGCTGAGTTAAATGAGCTTGTTTTGTGTGAGGAAAAGGTGGTGGGATAGCTCAATTTGCAGAGATGCCAACTGAGGGTGGGGAGGGGGGTTAGCACCACAATAAATCCAACATAGAGCAGCCATACCCTGGTGTCATTCATGAGTTTGCTACGGTGATAAAGCAGTAAAACATTTCATGCATTTAATGCTGGACTGTACAACTTAGTCATATGTATAAATTAGACTTAGTCATAGGTATAAATTAGTTCAACTTCCCTTCAAGAATGAAAACCCCTTCTATAAAAAGCCTTTCTTTGAACTTGCCTTGAAATGTGGAGCTGACTAGCTGACAGGGCATCATCTTCTCTAACTGAATAGCTCTTATTTCGGAACGTTCTTCATACTGAGACTTGGTTTCCTACAACTCCGCAAACTAGAGAAAAAGTAGCTCTTCGACCTCCTCTTTGAAATAACGGCCATTCAGATATTTCACACCAGCCATCATGCCCTTCCTCTAGCAGAATCTTCTCTGCTCTGGGCTCATGGTCCCCAGATCTTCTAAGTATTGGAGGCTTCACCGTCCTGGACACCAACCCATTAAAAGCCTCCAGTCACTGTTTTTCTGAATGTGACCCCGGCTGGTGTCTACAATCCATGTGGGTCTGAGCAGCGAGAATATCAAGACAAATATTCTAGTTTGGGGGGCTCCTGAACTTTGGTTAATGTCATTAGTAACCATGGCGTATCATTAGCTCATAATGAATCTGTCATCAATTAAAATTGAGTATTGGTCTGCTCTCAAGTCAGGTCTTTCTCTAGAATTTGTTTTTTCAATGAATTAGGCATAGGACTTACATGCAACTCTGTTACATTAAATCCGTTTATTTTGACACATTTCTCCCATCCTTTTGAGGTCTTTAGTCCTGATTTTATAACTTAATTTAACAGTGTGTCACCTAGTTTTGGTATATCTATCACAAATGTAACAACCACTTGTACAATATAATCCAAATCATGATAATTTTCAAATCAGATAGGGTTAAAAAAATAATCAGTTGGCTACATCAAATTTCTGGTTGAAACTCATATATTAATCTTTCTGCTGAAGTTCAGGAGAAATATTCTGGAATACATACTTCTATTTATTTCCTTCCTGAAATTATGATGAAAAGAAACAAGCTTATATATTTGTTTTGGGAACCCTAATCTATAAATATTGTATCTCTAAACATAACAATATTATACCATTTAAGAGCTTCAAGCCAACATGAAAGAAATTATTTTGCTGTTTTCAGTGAAAAGTGAAGAGGAACTCTTTGTTTTCTTTTCAGGAAAATAATCAGAGATATTTACTGATAATGGTAATTGAACTATTATTGAGATAGCAAGATTGACATCTAAATAGACTAAATAACAAGATCTTGGCTCACAGCCAGATCAAGGGTGACAATTTTAAGTTCATTTCCTCTCAACACAAACCATGTATTTGTTTTGTGTCTTCGATAGTATGTTCTTATTTAGCACTCAAAAGCAACTTCCATATGCAATTGATGATTCATAGAATTCCACTGTTAAAATTATCAGTTAAGTGTATTGGGGCACTTAGTGGAAAGTTTACATGATTATGAAATAATATTCTTGAAACATTACCCAGAGCACTTACTCCTTTCTTGAACATTTCAGTTTTGCCTATTGACCATGTTTACGGCACCCTGGGCATTGTGGGAGCCACAGCGACACAGCGCTATTCTGACATCTCAAAACTGAGAGAGGAGATCGAGGGAAAGGGGTCATTCACTTACTTCGCACCGAGTAACGAGGCGTGGGACAACCTGGATTCTGTAATTCATTATTTTTGTTACTCTAATCATTTTTGCTGTTACTGTTTTCTCATTTTAACTGGTTTATTACCTTTGAGATCGATAGGATTTTGTATCTTTCTATTGTACCTACATGAGGAGACATACAAGGATGAGCTGCTGAGTAGAAGGGGGAAAGCATTTTAAGGCAGCCATAAATGGAACAACTCCCCAGCAGGCTCATAAACGAAAAAAAGGCATTTCCCATTATTCTATTACTGCTTCCTTCTTTCTTTTTTGATTGTGGAGAAATGTAGTTAATTTTAGATGACACATCTAATAGAAAAGTAAGAAGTCTAGTGGAATTTAAAATTTATTATAAGCCATATTACACAGATATTAATTAAGGTATCTTAATTGCAGATAAATGTAAATGACTGTTCAGATATTGCCAGATTCATAAACATGTGTGTAGATATTTAAATGAAGCATTTTAAGTGATGCATTTGATTTTCAGACTTTTTTGAGCATAGCCTGATTTACAGTACACTAAATTATGGCTTAATTTCCAAATCTGTGAGACTGGCATAGAAATATATTCCTATTCTTCTACTTGATATGAAGAGGAATTGATAATTACTATGAGTCAAATAATATTTACTACAACTTAGGTAGATTCCTGCAGATGTTATCTTGCTACGTGAACTGTGTGGTTAACTGCTTGCCTTATAAAACTCTCCTGCTTGTCTTTGAGCACATCTCTCACCACCCTTCTGTTCCTTTCACTGATTCATCTTCTCTTTGACTTCAGAGTGGGTCTCATTAAAGCCTCTTTCAGAAACTAGACTCTGCTCCTTACGCACATTTCTGATGGCTTCAGCTATTACTTTAGCGCATTTAACCAGGAAATCTGTCTCTTGTATTTGTTCTCCTTGGAACCCCAGGAGAATACTTCTAATGTCCACCTTTTCTCTCCTTGGATACACCATGTGCATCTTTACACAAGAAGTTGTCTAAGACATATGCTATTTCCTTTCACCCCATAACCTTTCTCTCCAAATTGCTTTCCTGCTACATTTTCCCCATAATTGGTAGCACCAATTTCAGTGTTCAGAACTGAAAACTGTGAGTCATCCTTATTTCCCTTCTCTCCAATTCTTACCAGCCACTGTTAGTCACCCATATCTCTGTTTCCTCTGCCTAACACCCTTATTTCTGCTATGCATCTTCACCAGATTAACCATCCTAAAGCCCAGGCTAATCACTACATTCCGATGCCGCAAAATCTTTGGGGACTCCCACGGCCCATCCGATTCATGCTTCACTCCAAGCAGCTAAGTCCTCAATGATACTGTCCCACATACTTAAAAAAAATTTTTTCCTAATGTTATCTGAGAAACATAAAAGCATGTGCCAATCAAACTGGACAACTTCCGCTCCCCCACATTTATTCTGTGTCAGCACCTGGACTTGGAATGATCATCACACTGTCCTATGCTTTCTACCCTTGAAGGCCTATCTCCAGACTTGAATAGCTGGCCTTCCTCATTAACCCCTGAAAGCACTTTTCTCTCCTGGCCTTTACCTTACTAGGTTTATTTTACCTGCTGCTATATGATAAGCACCCTAAAGACAGAGACTTCACCTCTACTTATCACAGTATTACCCATAGCACCATGTATGGTATAATATAATATTATGGTGTTGGACCAATAAAAAGGTGCAGGATCGTTGAATTCTTGAATTTGTTATGGAATAAACATGAAAATCTTGTGAAAGCTCAAATATTATATACAAATATAATGCCACATTTGCTTTATTTGCTACTCAAAATACTTTAAATATCTGATAAGTTCATATGCCAAGTCTTCATCTTACATCAGATATCTCTTCATCAGCATATTCATTAAAAAAATTTGTTTTGTCTCTTAAAACTTATCCAGGGACTCTATCAGATTCAGGACCCTTAACTCTGCACCTGAACTTACAAAATTCCTTAACCAACTGAAATAATATAATTGTATTTATATTAATTTGGTTTGACCATCTGGATAATGCAGTGAGAGAGTAACAAGAGAGTAGAAATAGAGCAGTTATAAGAATTTTAATAACGAGCCACAATAAAATAAACTTCTATCATTTCAATTTTTCCTAGGATATCCGAAGAGGTCTGGAGAGCAATGTTAATGTTGAATTACTGAATGCTTTACACAGCCACATGGTGAATAAGAGAATGTTGACCAAGGACTTAAAAAATGGCATGATTATCCCCTCGATGTATAATAATTTGGGGCTTTTCATTAACCATTATCCAAATGGGGTAAGTTGCATTAATAAAAAGCACATAGCTGAATAATGTCACTCTTAATTTTTTTCTGTAGCTTTTATATAATGTTCCCAGAAATAGCAAAATGCTAGTGAATGTAAGTGCCATAGCATGACCATCCCCTATAGCCAGGGCACGTGTGTTTCTAATTCAGTGACTGATTTCTACTAAAGCGTGATTATGAGGAAGAAATTCAATGGACAGTTCACCGACAGCAGACTTAGCTGTTCTGAAAAAGGAAATTTTAATAGTTGATGTGTTTGAAAAATAATAATCAAAGAAAAAATAACAGGAATTCATCAGAGAAACATCAAAGAATAATCAGAGAATGAGTATTCCTTTATTCACCCTCTGGCCACTAGACTGATTTAGGTCCTTACACATTTGGACGAGTCTTTGTGGGAAACTTCCAACAGGGTCATAGGGCTCTTTCAACAGTCATATTTTCAGGGACAAAAAAGGTCAGCTATGAGGCAATAATCAGGAAACCACTGGAATAGAGCAGATCATACTTGTGCAATAATCATTTCTCTCAGAATGTAGCTTAGGACCAATTAGACTTCTTTGTGTGAATCATTGACCTACATTAGAAATTGCTTATGACCATCTCTGTAAAAGGAAGAGAAGAAGAAAAGCAGTAACTCAAATGCAAACACGCTTCTGCCTTACTTTTCTAGATGTGTTAAGTAAAACAGGACTTGGCTTCTCTACTGGTTCTGTTTTCTCTTAGTTTCCTTTTTAGATGTAGCCATATATAAGTCTTTCCTGTCAGCATTCACATTCAGAAGATTGCATCCTTCATGTTACATTTACAAGTATAAATGAAACACAGGTAACGGCCTTCAATCTCAGTGGTCGGTGGGTAGCTCTGATTTCTGCACTTTGACCTTTCCAAATAACTCTAGGTGGTCACTGTGAACTGTGCTCGAGTCATCCATGGGAACCAGATCGCAACCAATGGTGTTGTGCATGTCATTGACCGTGTCCTGACACAAATTGGTACCTCAATTCAAGACTTCATCGAAGCAGAAGATGAACTTTCATCTTTTAGGGTAAGTATAAGAAATAACAACAGATTGTCTTGCATCATTGAAATTCCTCCTCTTTTCCTGTCAGAATCTAACATCAGAGAATGTGCATCCCTTTGTTTACCCTCTGGCTGCTATACTGATTTAGGTTCTTGTGTGTTTGCACAAGAGTCTCTGTGGGAAACTTCCAACAGGGTCACTGGACTCTTACAACAGTCAAATTTCCAGGGACACAGAAGGTCAGTGGTGAGATAGTGGAACTTGCTCTCACACAATAAGAATGCTATTTTTAAAAAACCTGGCAGACATGTCACAAATACCTTTCTTAAAATGAAAAGATTTTCATTTTATACATTAGAAATCATCTCACATGAACTAACAGTATTTATGTGGACATGCTGAAGGTTAGTTATGTCTATAACTACAGTGCATTCAGCGCCTTTATGTGTCCATCTGTTATTACATGTGGTGCTGGACATGCTAAGTCACACAAACATGGGCAGAATTCCCATTCTTACAAACACAGTTCGAGGAAAGTTGGCAAGAACATTGTTGGTTGTGCCAAAAAGTAATGTTTTAAAGATCTAATAAGAGCAAATGTCTCTGGTTTTTAAAGAATCAGCTCCCCCACATCACCCTGGGCTACGTATTGTAATTTTCTGTTGGATGTGCAGTGTGCAAATCTCTAAGAGCACGTTCGTGTTTCAGGCGGCTGCCATCACTTCTGATATACTGGAGACGCTTGGAAGAGATGGTCACTTCACACTCTTTGCTCCCACCAATGAAGCCTTTGAGAAGCTTCCACGAGGTGTCTTAGAAAGGATCATGGGAGACAAAATAGCTTCTGAAGGTACTGAAATGTTTTCCTCTATGAGAAGATTCCCAGGATTACAAGGAGAAAAGGAAGTGAAAAAGAGGCTAAGTCTTTCCAATATTATCAGCTTTGACAAGCAAAGGCAAAGGACTTGTCTTCTGAGGTGGACTATAAAAATTTTTAATGACCAAGTCCTTGAAAGAGCAGGCAGCATAATTAATGAATTCAGTAATTAACTCAATAATAAGAATATCCTAAAGATCACATTCTTCAGTACTGTTTTCAAGTAAATAAGAAGCAGACATTAAAAAGGATTAGCAAGTCTTGAAGAGAAATATTAGGTCATCAAATCTTAACGCTGCATACGTCTTATGCGATGCTTTTAATTCTAAATATATGCTGATGGTACAACAGCTAAGCTGAGAAAACCACCTGGTGCTCCTGAGCCAGTCCAGGCTGATACACAGAATCTGGCTTCTTTCTACTCCCCTTTACTATTTTCAAATAGATTTTACATTGTGGCTAGTACATTTCCCTTACTCCGCCTATTCCAAAATACACTTCACCGATTTGGATGAGAAATTTTGAGGATGCAGATATAATACGGTTGAGGTGCCCTTCAGATGCCCTTCGATCTTATAAATCATACTGTTCAATATTCATAGTCAATAATCATTTCTATTTTGGCTACTTCCTACACGATGTCTTAGGGAATTATCTGTCCCACCCTCAGCCTCTACTAACCTCTTTACAAATTGTGTAATGCTCTTCTGTCCTGAGCGGCTAAGGCCAGACACTGCCCGGAGGTTTCAGACCCGGCATCGCTCACAGGCATGTCTGCAGCCCTTCTGCAGGAAGCCACTCTTACATTCACTTCAGAAATTACTTTCTTATGAGAGCGGGCACTTGATCTAACACATTTTCTAGGACTACACGAGTCATGTCATGCAGTGGATCTTTTCTTCTTCCTTCCTACCGAGCTGAGCTATTTCCTATTGTATAGTTGATGGAAAAAACATTCCTAGAACACAAACGGAATTTTAAAGTCTTCAGTTGACCCTTAGGTCTTGAATCTGTATTACATTTCTTAGGAATACTTAGCTCCCCAGTGGAACGCCCCTTGCAAGTCGCATGAGCTCGCCCTCGGTCTGAAAGCCTGCCTTTTTTGCCGTGTTCTGCAGCTCTCATGAAGTACCACATCTTAAACACCCTCCAGTGCTCCGAGGCCATCATGGGAGGTGCGGTCTTTGAGACTCTAGAAGGAAACACGATCGAGATTGGATGTGATGGTGACAGTATAACAGTCAATGGAATCAAGATGGTGAACAAAAAAGATATTGTGACAAATAATGGTGTCATCCATTTGATTGACAAGGTCCTAATTCCTGATTCTGGTGAGCAACAGTTTCATATACTCCCACTTACTATTGGTGATCAGTTATGACGCTTTAAGATGAAGTCCATGAAGAATGAATGTGACCGTGAAAAGTGGCACGTGAGGCGCACACGCAATATAAACAGCAAGCTGAGCCCTCGGTAGGCAGCCTGCAGGATGGTGGGCATCCCACACATGGAACTAAGGCCTCTAACACCTAATATTAATAAAGGTTCTTACGGTGCCAGGGTTTTTCTTGAAAATAGCAGGAAAGGTATAAGCAAATCACCAGCTTTGGACAAATGCAAGTGCTCTGGTACTCACAAGGAAAGAGAGGCGAGACAAGCAATAGAGAATTAGAGAAAATGAAAGTAAGAAGACAGATACTTTCCTGCTCAAATTCTTTGTGATTATCATCCCCTAAAAAGGGAAGCTGGAGTTCTTACAGGGTGCCTTACCACACTGCTCGTGCGGCAGAGAGCTTAGAGAAAACATAATTTCATGACGATGATGATGATGATAATGATGACAAGCTTGGGATGGTGATGGTTTATTTTACAGCCAAACAAGTTATTGAGCTGGCTGGAAATCAGCAAACCACTTTCACAGACCTTGTGGCCCAGTTAGGCTTGGCATCTTCCCTGAGACCAGATGGAGAATACACTTTGCTGGCACCTGTGAATAATGCGTTTTCTGGTACGTACAGGACCGTGTGGTTCCTGATCCCCATAATGCACCCCGTGTTTTACTTTGCCGTGATTGTTTGCAATAAGAAATAGTAGATATCTTATGAGGTGTTGACTAGCTTTTGCAGTGGCTACACACACAATGCCTTAGCACCCTGTAGTCTCTATTGAAATGTCCACTTTGAAATATTTCATTACAATAGTCCATAGGGTGTGGATGTTTGTGATAGGGGTGTTCAGTTATTGTGTGGATCTATTCATATTTCCAACACACATAATGGATGTATTAATGGATCTTAAGAAACAGATATCTGATTTTCTCATTTAACATAAACATAATAATAATATTTCAGAATATGTATATTTGCATCTCAGAATTTAGTAAGGTATCAAATTATAAATAAATGAAAACAAGAGACTATATATACTTCCATATTAGGATGTGAATTACTGCAAAAACTATTTTACATAGTAGCTACTTTTCAAGAACAGTATTTAGATTCAAGCAACCTGCCACCTTCTCCAGAAGAGTGATTTCACAAAGACATATTTAAATTGTTAGGCAGAATCCAGTAATTAAAAAAAAATTAGTTTCATCTATTTTACCTTTTTCCAAATAAAAAATTGTGATATTATATATAGAAAATTAATAATAAAAATTCCAAATTCCTAGAAATACAGTTTTTCTTCTTTGTAATAACAATGTCCAAATGTTTTGCTATTTACACCTTGAAGAGGTTGTGTGTTCTTCTTTTCTGTTCAGTAGTAAGTTTACAAATGATTCATTAGTAGTCTTTCTTCTGACTAATGGATATCGAGTTTTCAGAAAAAATCTTGGCCAGCACTAGAGCGTAACTTTACCAATAACCAGGTAAAACTAGGTGAAGTGAAACCAATGACCACGTTAAGTGAAATCTATTGTTGGGACTGTTTGGAATTGTCTTATAGTCATTTGACGGAATCACTTGACGGAGTTTCTAATTGGTGCAACATAACCACAGCCTTGAGCATTTACTTGACTCATATGAGGGTAGAATCCATATTAACAGTAGTATTAGGGATTACCCATTTTCATGATTTTCTCTTACCAGGAGAAACTTCAATGCTTCCTAAATAAAATAATCGCTTTTCTTACGGTACTTATTTACAGACGATACTCTGAGCATGGATCAACGCCTTCTCAAATTAATTCTGCAGAATCACATACTGAAAGCAAAGGTTGGCCTTGGTGAGCTCTACAACGGACAAAAACTTGAGACCATTGGAGGCAAACAGCTCAGGGTCTTCGTATATCGTACGGTAAGTGAATCGCAGCAAGATAAAATATCCACATCGGTCTACAGGTCAAATGACATGCACTTTTAAAAGACCATTTTTACAACAAATATATCCCAGAATTTTATTAGTATTTTAATATATAAGTTAATATGGTTTTAATACTAAATATTCATGGGAAGATGAGGGAAAACACTATGAGGAAAGTGCACAGAAAGTCCTATGCATTAAAAATTCAGGTAATGTGAATTTGTTTCACTATAAATCACTTTATAGCCTAAAGCATTAAGTAGTTCAGTTCCAGAAATCACTAAAACTTCTCTAAAATAAACTTCTGATTTACAGAATCCTTCGCAGTTTACAAGGTCATTTTTATATAGAATCAAATCTGTTGGGTGACCTTTTACTGTGAGATCCCCATTCAGCATCTGTATCCCTTCGAATGACTTTCAAGAAGAACCTTTTGAGACATGTAAAGATGTCTGGGATCTATAAAGTGGTTCTAATGTACTTTATCTGAGGGAAAATTTCTAGAAAATATTGCTCATGAAAATCATAGTGCAGGTACTGATGCCGTTCAGTTTCTGCCCAGGCCACACGTGTAGCTACAGCTAAAGGATCCCACAGGAAGTTGGACACACAGCAACTGCTCCCTGTATTTCCAAAACACTGAGACCCACATTTTAAAGGATGCAGAAGGTGGGCTGGGCTCTCAATTATACATACATTATATTCATTCAATGATGCTATACCTAAATCAATCCTTTGACTTATAATTGAGAGGGTCTTGGAGTCAAGAAAATACAGTAAATATTAGTGAAAAAAATCACAAGAAGTCAGGAAACTTATGATTACAGAGTGTCCAAAAGAGTTAAAGTGTTAAAGTTTCCTAAAGAAGGTCTGGAAGAATAATTAGAACCTGGGAACGAGTGATGGAAAATGTACAAGTGGAATTCTATGGAATTTTCGTGACTTACTGACAAAACTACCAACTTGACACATAGTGTGGCTTGAGGGGTAGGGGAGAAACTGGTTGAATGAGAAACGTGAGGTCAGATTGTGCAGATCTGACAAACAGAGGAGAGACTCTTTCCTCTGGCCTAGGAGGTCAGGTGACCCCTTAGAAGCATCAATCCAGAATTTTAATTAAGCAACTACTTCCGCATGGGGAATTTCAAGTTAGGAAATGGATGGCTGATTCTTTCTTTTCTGTACTAGGCTGTCTGTGTTGAAAATTCATGCATGGTGAGAGGAAGCAAGCAAGGAAGAAATGGTGCCATCCATATATTCCGAGAGATCATCAAACCAGCAGAGAAATCCCTCCATGAAAAATTAAAACAAGATAAGCGCTTTAGGTAAGCTTATTAGTTTCACCTCCACAAAAGAATGAGAACTAGGGGCATATTTCTGTTGTACGGTTAGCATTTCCAAATGCATTCAGTGTTGCTGAGAATAGAATTTAGAACTCTATGCAATGTTTTCACAATTAAAATATGTTCTTAACACTATTTGTTTTGCTTCCTGTGCCCCACAGCATGATGCGATGCGTGCAAAACTCTGTCTCAACTACTCCTTGCAAATTTTTTTATAATTAAGTTTTTAAAAAATGGCAGTATATACTAGCAAAGACTCTTGTGTGGAATATTAAAGGAAAAACTCACACTTCTGTTTTGTTAGGAAGTATGACCTCATCAAGTTTTACTGGGTAGAAACAAAGTTTAGGAAGTTCAGAAGTCATAGACATATACTTAAATAACTTCTGCATAATGAAACTTTCTTAACAGGTAAATTGCACTTGAAACATAAAAACGCATGATGAATTTTTTCATGCTTTCTGCGACACGCGGATGTTCTACTCCACGCATTGTGGGTGAGCATACCGCAGCCTAAATTTAACAAAATCAACAAATGTCCTCCTGTTTAGCATCTTCCTCAACCTGCTGGAAGCTGCAGACTTGAAAGAGCTCCTGACGCGACCCGGGGATTGGACTTTATTTGTCCCGACCAATGATGCCTTTAAGGGGATGACTAATGAAGAAAGAGAAATTCTGATTGGTGAGTAAAAGTGAACACCAGATATTTACTCCTTGATTTAAGGATCTCACTTCTCTCTCAAGCATTTCTACCCAGATATCAGCCTCAAAAATGTCCACTCCTTCACGTTCACGTCTAGCTCCAGTTTCCTTTAATGCCCCTGGGGTCTGTGGAGGCTCATTTATTAAGGTTCTTAGTTAACTCGTATGCCATGTTGTTGGGCTCAATGTTCAGTTACATTATTTCTATTACAAGGTGACAAAAAAAGGCAATAGTCACAATTTCAAAAATCATTTGATTTTTTTTTTCTCCCAGAAAGCTGAATAATATATTGATTGAATAGACTGAAGTGGGCTGTGACTGTTGACCTAACATTGACACGTATTTGAGAGAAAATGATGTGATGAGAAATTAGTGTGGAAAAACATAGTGAAAGACAAAGAAATATTCTTCCTCAGTCTTTATACTACCAAAAATGTTAAAACTAGAACATTTTGTTAACTAAATATGTATTTTTGCCTGCTAGGAGACAAAAATGCTCTTCAAAACATTATCCTTTACCACCTGACACCAGGAGTTTTCATCGGAAAGGGATTCGAACCTGGTGTTACTAACATTTTAAAGACCACACAAGGGAGTAAAATCTACCTGAAAGGAGTAAGTTCTCTAGTGTGAATTTATGATGGCGTTCGTCCACCGTTCAGTTATCATAATGTCCATTTTCCATTAAATTTCCCATTGACATTATCACCTGGTTTGACAGGTAAATGACACACTTCTGGTGAATGAACTGAAATCAAAAGAATCTGACATCATGACGACGAATGGCGTCATTCATGTCGTAGATAAACTCCTCTACCCAGCAGGTTGGTGACCCCGGGGCTCAGTAATGGGCTGTACCTTTTTCAGCAGAATCCTGGATATTTATTTCACACTTTGTTACCGCTATTCATTTAATATTCTTTTTCATAGACACACCTGTTGGAAACGATCAGCTGCTGGAAATACTTAATAAACTGATCAAACACATTCAAATTAAGGTACAGAACATTATCATCATCTCATTTACTTCTAATGTGTTGAACAGATACTGTACGTTTGACATAAGAGACTAGACATGTATACTTTAATAAGTAGATGTGCACTGGGCTTGATTGCTTTGTTGATTATGTACCACTAGCTCACCTGTAAATAAATGAGATGATATCTTTATGGTTTTATTGGACAAATATCTATTAAAAGCTACCTGGGGCCACGCAGTGGATTAAGTGTTTTAGGAAATAGTAAATTGAACCAGATATGGTCCTTTATTTAAAAAGCTTACAGTCCAATTGGAAAGATAAGACATAGATTTTTTAAAAACTGCAACCTTTTTATCATCAGATAATACCTTTGCTACTGAATACAAGGGAAAGATAAAGTATTTACTTACAAAAAATTGTTACTGGTCATAGTAGTTAAAGGCAAAGGAAGGGTTTACACCTTGGTCCTTGTTGGGTCAAAGTATTGGAAAATATATGGAATATCATTTAATAAACGTACCTAACTTTGGATTAACTATTTTATAATTTTTAAGACTGAGTAACAAATCCAGGTAATTTTTATGCTAAATGGCCTAACAGCAGGAAATTGCACAGTGATTGATATAAAAACTTCATACCTATTAAATGTAATATCTTCACCACTTTTACCTTAGTAAGAATTAAAATGGTGACATAATTTTGTTAATGCAATTGCCATTTTTCATGGTACTAAATGTATTTATTTTCAGTTTGTTCGTGGTAGCACCTTCAAAGAAATCCCCATGACTGTCTACAGTAAGTACATAATGAATACCTGCCACACGGAAGTGGCAAGATGCAAGGAAAAGAAAGCAATAATTTTGTTTGTATTTACAAAGAGAGATTATTGAAAATCTGGTATTCAGAACTCCAAACAACGGTATATCACTTCCCACTTGAAGCAGGGCTTGAAACAGTCTGAAAGAGCCCTCTAAGGCCAGGCCACACCCTTCAACCCCAATGAATCACTTCCTCACTTACCCGAAAACACAGGAATGGCAAGATGGGAGAGTATAACATATTCAGTGCAATGTAATAGCTAGCACGACAAAGCGGCAGGGGGGAAGAGGACACACAGATATACAAAGAGGAGAGAGAACCCAAAGGCACTCCAGAGCTATCTGAAAATTCAGATGTGTGGACGCAGAAATGGCATTGCTCAAAGATTTGTAGCTCGTTGCACCCTAATGTGTGTGAGCTGGTAATTCAAAAACTCTCCTTATCCAAAACTGGACAGAGGAAGAAAAATCATGCCAGGTGATAAACCGGATTCTAGTTCCCAGATAAAAAGTTTCTAGACTCCAAGCTTCTTTTATCCCTGACTGTACCAGATGATCAAAATTGAGCCTCTACTACCTAACGACGGAAAGGGTATTTCATTCTCATAAACATAACTCATAGTGTTTCTTATTCAGTGTAGTTTTGTCATCTTTGTCTTCTTTCTTTCTTTCACTGTAGCTTTCAAAGCAGAAATTGTTTTCATTTTGTTTAGACTCTACAATTAAACCTTCAAAATGGATCAGTAGCTAAAGCATCACTTCAATCCCCACATTTATCATGGCTGGAAAATTATTCTAGTTTGTACCAAGGGCATCCTGTTCTTTAAGAAAACTTGCCTTAATATTTACACTAGATACAGAAAAAGAGTAAAGACGCTGTGAAGAGCAAAACAAAATGTGTGCTACTCCTACTGGCTGTAGTCATGTAAACGCAGTCCGAGTACTGGGCCAGTGCAACGCTGTTTCCAAGACTCGGTTGGGACAGTTACGACTCAACATGGTATAAATTCCAGCACGGAAGTATGTAATCTCGTTAAAGAAATATTTTACATCAAATTAAAGAATCCTCATGGGCTCTATTCATCAGAACTGTTATGTCACCCTTCTCCACTGAAGATGAGTATCTGTGTCCATGTCTTTATCTTTCCTACTTTATCCATGATAGGTCCACCACTTTCTACATATGTCAGTGCAATATTTTGCTTACAGGAACAAAATACTACAATTCCTTTATTTTATTAAATCCCCATGAAAGCTGGCTCTCACTCACAGAGAATAAGTTACATATTATGGAGTTATGCCGGTCTAATCTTGCCTACCACTCAGAGCTCTTAAACAGCTCTGAGATTTACCTTCCAGCAAACATACCAGGTGTTTCTTTAACTCCTCCCGCCCAGACATGCTGTTATTTAGAAGCATACTTCAAATAGAGGCAGAGAGTAACCGAACCAAAGATTCCCTTTTTATGCTCCTTTATTGACCTGTCTCTGAAATTTCTTTCACTTCCTTGCAACATAATATTCCTGTCCCCCAAATACCAGACACTTTAAGTTGCATGGTAAAGAAATGCTCAGTATGTTGTCAAATATATACCATTTGAGGTGGACTGGAATAAAATCAGTATTTAATCCTTAATCATGCCAGGGCCTGTCAAAACTATTCAAGTCTTCAGAAAAGCAAGACTGAAACAAAACTACAACCATCTAAACATACTGTACTTCAAGTTCCTTCACAGGAAGTAAAAAATAAAGCTAAAAGTAATGAGCCCATTTTCATAGTAGCAGCAGAGGTCTCTGGATTTGACCTTCATGGAAGTTTCCTCTGTGGCAAGATCCCTGTGGAACCAGTAATTGGATGCACAGATCTGATATATTTCAGAGCTTCATAATTTGCCATCTCAAGATAGAAAATCTGATATGACTGACATAGTCACAGTTAAGGCCTAGAAGCCATATTAATTTAAGAAGTTGACACAGCTAAACATTTCGGAAAACAGAGGTGAGACTGTGACAGAAAACCCAACTGTGCTAGCATCTCACCTTGAATGTGTCAACACAACCGGTTGTGATAGTTCATTTAGCATTAGTACAGCCTATTACCCAATGGAACCATCTCTTAAGGCTTCTAACTAGAAATAGCAAAAAGCCAGTAGCCCTTGTTGTATGACTACAGAAGCACATTTCTAATTAATCTCTATGATCAAAAGCCAACCAGTGAGTTGGCTGCTATTTTCAATACATTTTGTACATGATTGTCTTAGTTGGGTGGATGACATAAATTTAAAATACATACCTTTAAATTTTAAAAATGATGATGGTGACGATAAAGTTGAAAGCTAAAGACATTTTAGCTAATAACTTAAATACGGATCATGTCATGTTTGTTGCATAGAGCTCATTATCTTGCTGGCTGAAATTTGTTTTTACTTTTAATTGTTCTGAACTAGTTTTCCTATTTTCCTGTCAATATCACTGTCATTGAAGGCATGAAAAACATCTTGAGTCTTTTTCTTTCTATTTTTTTCCTCCTGAGAAAGAACGCAATGATGCAATTTTAGATATGATGAATTGCATGAAATTAATCATGTTTGTTTGTCTTCTGTTACTATGCAGCCAATATTTTCAAGAAGTACAAAAGAAGGTAAAGAGCTTTAGTGGTGCAGTTCAAAATGATAGATTTCTAGATAGAATTCCTCACTTAGTGAGTATATATTTCACTGGAACAAATCCAAGTCACTGGACTTCTGAGTTCACCATCTGGACATGAGAAGATCCTAGATGATGTACCATGCATATTTTCTAAATCCGACTGCCTGAACATAACACCACATCTGATACCTCAGTACCCACTAAAATTGAAAATTAAAAAAGGACAATTTTGTTCAGGTTGTTTTATTATAAACATCATTTATGTTCCACTTTCTATGCTTTCAGCAACTAAAATTATAACCAAAGTTGTGGAACCAAAAATTAAAGTGATTGAAGGCAGTCTTCAACCTATTATCAAAACCGAAGGTAAAAATTAATGTTGTACACAGTCCTTGTAATAGACTTATTCCTATGAATGTATCTACATTCTTTTTGAAACTAACATGCTAAAAATTTCTACATCGATGGCATGCTCAAGTAATCGCAGAATGCAAATTATTTAGAAAAGTAGATGGTGTACTTCTAAAACTTTCAGTACATTTGCTTGTACCTGACTTCATTTGAACCTAATTGGCCGCTGCATTATCACTAGTACCCAGATATTCAATGAACAAGTGAACCCTGAGCATTTTCCTGAGTGACTCCTTTGGAGGCTACACTCTGTTTTCACTTTATTTCCAGTCTGCCCACATGGGTCTCTCTTGTGCTGTTACAAGAAGCTATTTCAAAAAAGTGAAGGCATTTTTCATCCAACAACCTAAGAGAGCATAAAAGCCGCACACCAGTGAAAGCTTTTAAAATCATAGCCACACGTGATACATTTTTTAATTAGTCAACCAGAAAAAGAAGAGGGAATAAGTTGCTGGGTGTAGGGAGTCAAACCTTACAACCCTTAAGTCCTGAACTTATGTATGTAAGAATATGCATCTTCTTGTAGACATATAAGATGTATATATTAAATAGGTACATATATCCTTCTCTCCTGATGTTTCAGACTAGAACATTAAACAGGCGGTCCCTTTTCTCTCTACCCCTCCCGTCTGTGTTAGCCAACCCCAACTATCTTTGATGCCACCTTCATTTAATGTATCTTAATTATTAAGACAGACCTTAAGAATTTTTATTTTCATATCTAAGTATTTTTATGTGACTTGCTTCAGAGAAAAGACCATATTACCTTCTATATTTTGCAAGAACGAAAGAAAAATAGTCTTCCAAGTGAAAGAATAGATCATGTTCTCAATTGAATCTCAAGAAAACTATTTTAATTATCTTTGACTTTCATATTTCTTCTCATTCATGAACTGAGATGGTGATTTCTTCAATACTTTTATCTACGTCTGTAAAAGCGAGCCATAACTCAAAACTTAGATGTTGGAACTCTTGATAAAAGTTTATTTTCCAGCGGTTAGTTATCTATTTTTCTTCAGTGATGTGTAATTGAGGTATTATTTCAAATCTGTACCTATTTATTTTTTTTAATGTTATACCTATGGCCATTTGACTGCTTTTAAATATTGATGAAGAGAATGTCAGGAGAAATTAAATCACAGACATTTTTGAGGAAAATGTTTCTTGGTCACTTTAGTGAAAAATGATCAAATGGCCCTTTGTAATACAAGGGATTTTTTAATTCTGCTGTTTTTAAAAATTAGATACATTAAAATTCTGTATAATCACTCGTACAAAGTTCCTACAATTGCAATCACTCCCATATGCTGTTCTTACTTTCAAAGACTCCTGCCTTTTCTGTGAAGCTTCCCCAGCCCATCTGCCTGCCCAGTCTTTGCCAGAGGAATTCTATTGCATTCATCCTCCTTCAGTTGGGAACATCAGTGGGGCGTCGGTTCTACCCCGGCTCTTCTATTAAGGGGACGAGCATATGCATTAATAACTCTCCAAAAATTCAGAAGTTTTACTTCTATGTAACATAATGAAGGAAACAAATGTTGGTCTTGGCAACCATTTACAATTGTCCAGATCTAAGATTGCTACTGGCATTTCCTTCTCACTGAACTGTTGCAGATTCACTGGTGACTTGAATTCTTACTAAATATACTAGACTCCAAAATACAATGTGAAGATGTACTTCAACAATTTTTAGAATCAAAAATAAATCCAGTGAAATTCAATTAACAAATACTTACTGAGCACCCATTATTGTGCTGGGCACTCTCTTAGGTGCTGGGAGTATATATGAAAAAAAAAAACTGATAAAAATCCTTGCCTTCTCAGAGTATAATGACAAGGGATATTTACAATTTAAGCTCTTCTAAAGAAATGCCTATTTCCATATTTTATTAACCAATACCGTGTTCATGAACTTCTTAGGTGTATTTTGAAACTTGTATATCTTAAAAAATTACCCTACATTTGACACTCAATGTCCCTTGGTCTCAAAGATCAAATATTATGATATGAAATATTTATTGTTTGAAAGAACTATACTCTTGTTTTCATTATTTTAGATTATTCTAGACTACTAGTTCTGGGTAATGGTGTACATTGACAATTTCTGGACAATTGAATAAATCCTCTCAAAGATAAGCAAATATAGTTACATTCGACTACTGAAGGGTGTTACAGTATGAGTTAAATGTACTGAACTTATTTCCTCCCCTCTATGAAATAGTCTTGGTTAACTAATGTAGTAATCACCTTTCTAACATTCAAAATGATTCTCTCATTTCATCTTTCAAAATCATTTTGCCAGTCAAATGCAACTTGTTTAACTTTTGCATTTGAAGGACTGTTTAATCAATTAATTAATTTTTGCTTCATTTACATATAGAAGGTAAGTATTCAAATCCATACGCCCATAAAATCTGAAATTCAGTATCCTAAAGGTATGTATAAAGCTGAGATTTTTTAATGCAGTCTTATGCACATTTGATTAAAAAGTGTGAGAATGATTAAAAATCAAATTAAAAAATTTAATATGAAAAGCATAATAGACTATTGTCAGTATGGTAAATAAGAGCTACTAGTTAGCAGAGCAAGTCAAATTTATGCATACTGTATGACTTACAAAGGATAGGCACATATAATATTTTGTGTGACCATACTTTACAACTATGAACTAATGGATGGACTTAACCATCAGTTTAAATGCTAAGGCAGATGAAAGTAATTTTAGTAACACACCCATAGACTGAGTCATTTGTTCTCATAAACACCGCCTACTATGAAAACAATGGGAATTGTTTAAAACATATTTCATAAATCCTGAAAAGTACTTTGACATACCAAATGTTGAAATAAGTTTCCTATTCTGCTAAATTTAAAGGACTGCTTTAACATGATAATTTTTCTCCTAAAACAATGCTTCAGAACCCACAATAACAAAGGTCAAAATTGAAGGTGAACCTGAATTCAGACTGACTAAAGAAGGTGTAACTGAAGTGACCCGTGGAGGTGTGTGTGTGGACCCTAAAGTCTAGTTAGGGTCATTGTGATTCTTTTAAAATATTTGAAAGTTATTTGTTGGTCTAAATACATTGATTATCTGATTTTTTTCTCTGGGCTTTTGCTTTATATAAATTGTGGGAATGATTTTCTCAATTATGAGTTTTTACTACCCAAAGAAAATACAGTTTTTTTTTTAATGGATCTTATGGGAATTAAATTAACCATTAAGTCACCAGGCCCAACAAAATTATCATCACTCTGCATATACAAGTGATGATTATGAAATATAATAACAATAATGTCAACACAAAAGAATAATGTCAACTGACTAAGAAACTACTGCTAGACTTAATATAGGATTCCCACTCTAATGGCATGTAATTCCCTGATTCACACTGAATTGTCATTCCCGTCAGGAAATCCAGTCAGAAAACAAGTAAACAGAGAAAATTAGCTTGCCAAACGGTCCTCTCCGTAACCCAAGACTCAGGACACAGTCACTACCTTTTAGATCTCTGTTGGAATTTATTTAAGATATGTTCTCAAAATGATTTTGACTGAAATCTAAATGGTATTGCTTTAAGAAATAGACCTAATCATTAAAATGTCTAGCTTGTGGAAGTTCAGATACCAAAAGGAGATCGATCAAATGCAGTTTTCCTCCCCTACTTTCAGAGCCAATTGTTAAAAAATACACTAAGATCATTGATGGAGTGCCTGTGGAAATAACTGAAAAGCAGACAAGGGAAGAACGGATCATTACAGGTAATCTTTAATCCATATATGCCGTTATTGCTGGGCTAAAAAGTTCAAGCCACAGTTAATTCTAAAATATCACTGTGAGAATCCTTAGAAAAACTAAGTCATTTTAATGGTGGTTACTCACTTATTTTTTGGCAGAAATTATATAATCTATGTTTTCCTCTGAATTGGGAATTTGTGGACAAATCTATACACGAGTGTTTTTGTTATGTGTATGCATACCTATTACATAACATACTATCTTCACCTTGCCGTTTGTCAGTGAGTTACTGAATCCTAGGGTAAAAATCATTCCCTTTTTTGATTTTTCCATTAAGCTTACGGTCACCATATCTATATACCAAAATATACACAAGTTTATATATGACAATGGATCGATGATTTTAGTATGCCTCTGTATCAGTCTCCCACCAATGAATTAGCCTAAATTCTGAATTCAGCTATTTTATACGTATTTGTTTAAACAAGAGTCAGCAACTGCAGCCCATGCCACCTACTTATGTAAATAAAGTTTTATTGGAACACAGCACGGCTATTCATTCATACAGTGTCTATGGCTATTGCCACACTGCAATGACAAAGTTGAAGAGCTACAACACAGACCATGTGGCCCATAAAGTCTAAAATACTTCCCAGCTGGCGTTACAGAGGAAGCTTGCCTATTCCTGTTTTAGACCATTTTAAAATTGTCTTTCCTTTAGGTCCTGAAATAAAATACACCAGGATTTCTGCCGGTGGAGGAGAAACAGAAGAAACTCTGAAGAAATTGTTGCAAGAAGGTCAGCATGCCTAGAAAAATAAGAACGTGACCCTACTTAAGCCGTCTGTGTCCAAGTCCCAAAGAGTCTTGAGGCCTTCTGCATGTTTCCTATTCCATCTCATTCCTTGTTTAAGTGCCATACCAGAGTAACAAAAACGTCCACAGGGAATGTAACTCAATGACAGTTACAGTGCTTGTTTTGTTATGTATTTGTTATATATTATTCAACAGCTTTATAAGAAATTTGGTTTATCAAAAACAGAACTAAAAACTTAGAAAGAACTGAGCGTTGGTTTAGACTTCATTGCTGGGCAGATGCCATCATCTGTCACAACAAGTGTCCTGTCCTGTATTACATAAACCAATCTCTGCTATAAACGTGTATCCTCTCAGAGGTCACCAAGGTCACCAAATTCATTGAAGGTGGTGATGGGCATTTATTCGAAGATGAAGAAATTAAAAGACTGCTTCAGGGAGGTTAGTAAGAGGGAAACAACGACTAACCCACCTAACAGGGTTCTCTGGTGACTGAGATCTTCAACTTTTTAAAGACTGAACATTCAGACTTTTAAGTAGGTTAAAAGGACAATATTATGTGCAGGCTTAACAGATGGATTTGTTCATTGGTAGTTCAAGTGATTAAGAAGAAATGATTACTAGGGTAAACAGTCTTTAAAAAGTTCTATGGTATGAAGCTTGGGGAGCAATGAATATTTTTTTTTTTTTGCTCTGATACAGGTAATTGCAAGGATGTTTTAAGTATGTGAAAGGGGGAATACTTTAAATACTTTTTCAATTGGTAGTAGTTTAAAGAAGGCCAAATTGACATATCTTTTATATTAAAAAAAAAATTATTCACTGCCCCCACAACAATAATAAAAGGCATGTTTATGGATTTTTCTTTTAAGTGCATAGACCTAGCAAAAAAAGTGCATTTAGTGATTCTCTTTTCCAAAACTACATTCTTGGGAATGAGTATCTGTTCCTTCTAACAGTTTGAGTGATAATCTATACCTGGAGATGTAAATTATTTTGCATATGAAATTAATCTTAATCTTTAAAGTATGGAATGTACTCTGTCTATGGCATGAAAAGGATTTACTTTTAAAAGCAAAGGAGAAAAAAAAAAGAATTCAAAACCATATACAAACTCTGGTAATTATTTGAAGAAATAATAAATGCTAGTAAAATATAATTTGGGAAATTGGCATTTGAGTAAACGAATTTCCAGTTCATTTTATTAAGAGCAAAAGTATTTAGATGACAAATTATTTTATATAAATAAGTACTTAAATTTAGAAATCAAATACGCCCCTTGAAATACACTATGAATTGAGAAATACAATTGAATTTTGATATTTACCCAAATTATGGTTCAGATGGCTTTTCTGCTTAAATTGTATCACTACACTCAAGAAGATGTAAATTCTCTTGGGGTACTGTATATTTTTGGCAATTATTATTTCTCTATTCTTTATTTTAATATAGGTTAAAATCTCTTATAATGTGGAGACTGTTCAGTAATAGCAAAAATAAATAATTTTTATTCAACCAGTGGTTGAATTTCTCCTCAATATAAAGATATGTATCTGGAAAATACAAGATTTCCTTTTGGACTGACGGGAGTATGTTGCAGAGCTAAAGCCATAATACTACCAAGGATTCCTGTATGATTCATACAGAATTCACAGATGCTTAGCTCTGTGCTAGGAAAATATAGGGATTTGAGAAGAGGCCAAAACATTACGAAGACTAAATTGAATTCTTTTTTTTTTTATAGTCCCTGCCATAGTAAACAGCTTTGTAGAATGGCAGTGCTTTTTAGAGAATGAGTCAATTAGTATCTGCACTTGTATATATATATATTGCTTCCATTTATTTAGGCTTCAACTGAAGGTAAGTGTGTTTTCTTCCTTTTAAATGAGCCTCTGTTAACAAGTTGATTATAAACAATGAACTAGGTACTTCAGAATGACTTCAGCCAAGAGATACACCTGCCACAACTGAAGCATATGATACTCTAGTTTTCAGGGTTCTTTAACTCCTGTTTCTTTTTATCCCAGAGGCTGACTTATTTAGTTCCCAGGATTTGGCCTCTCTACAGAGCTTTAAGGCATCAGTTTCCACAATGACACATCATAAACTGTTATCAAAACATTTGCAAGGTTTTGCTTCTCATAGGGAAAATCCACATAAACAATATAATCACTAGTATCTGGACATTAGTCGGACATGCTCATTTTCTATCTTCCAGTCCTAGAAAAACATTGGGTCATTGCTGAGTTACAAGTGTCCTCTGGTCTAGATACTAAGAGATAGCGATTTACAAGGAAGTTGGTGTAAATAAAGATTGTGTCATGCAAGACTGGCTATTTTTTTCTTTCAGAGTATAGATAATGAATCTATATCTAAACCATGGTCTTCACCTTAAAGCTTGTAGTATTCTATGTTGTGAACTGCTCACATGAGGGTACATAATAGTACATTTTGATGCACTGAGAATTTTCCTCAGTCACTGAAGTCAGGACTGTTAATATGGCTAAGTGACCCTTTCATACTAATATTGTTGACTTGTCACTGAAATACTTGAGAGTGATTGAGAAATGTTTTCATGAAATGCACAGAGTTTTTTGTGCTTATCTTAGGTGGAATTATATTTACTGAAACTGCCAAAGCTCTTGGAAGAGAATATCAGGCTTTGGAAAAAGGAACGGCAACAAAAAATCATTTTAGAAAGTTTTGATAAACCTGCCGATATAACATGTAGAAAACAGGGAGTCAGCTGAGGGTCTGTCTTCCAATCCGAGATCCGACTCAGCCTAAATGAAGTAAAATGACTCTTTTCTGCTTTGGTGCTTCCATCTGAAAAGTGGGGCTTATAGTGTTACCTACCTCTAAATGTGTTCATATATGAAAAGCACTTGGAATATGCTTGCTGCATATAAACTCTCAGTCGTGCTAGCTGTTATCATTATTATGGGTGATTAGCATTAACATGGTCAATGAAATAACCTTTTACACCCTATTTTAAATTCCAAAGTTATACCTACCTCATGAAATGCAAAAATCTTGAAATTAGTGGGCTGAAGCACTTTGCGTGTTTCATGAAACGTGGTAGAAAGGGGCATTTGCATGGATCATTCATATGATAGGTCTATCTTCCCACCCTTTGCTTCTCTCAGCATGACCTAACATGACTCTCATTCATTCTGAGATAGCACAGAGCCACTGGGACCCGACCTGACTCTTTGCACGCGATTCTAGCTTTCCTCTAAAGACGTCTGTCATAATGAGCATGTCTTATTTTATTATTATCAGAGGAAAATAGTAATAAGCTAACAAATAGGTTACTTGCTCACTTCATTAGATGCCACCAAGTGTATGAAAGAAAATCTGGGTGTGTTTTGAAAAGTAATGTGAATACTTCTAGGATCCTGTTTCAAACTGTACAATAACTATTACTTGGAATTTAATAAGTTCATTACAAACAATGGTCTTATTCACTAATTAAAGGTCAGATCCATATTTTAATGACAGTATTTTATAAGCCATTATTTTGCAACCAAATAAACCTGAAGTTAAGGAAAAATACATCAATTGGATCCACAATTGGATAATTATTATCACTTAAACTTCATTCAGATTTCCCTGTTTCACATAAACTTTCCCCCAGTCTTCTGTTTAGTGAGGTTCCCTACAGTTCTGCACTTCATTATAGTAATAATATGGAGCCATAAATAGTTGTACATTTTACATTTAGTCTGTGGAAAAAAAGACATGTTGCAAATGTGCCATGTAGACAGACACAGATTTTTTCCTAAAGAATTTTAAGTGTTTCTTTTTTCCTTGCTATCCTACAGCCAAAATTACTGGGGGTGATAGTTTCATACTTTACATTGTATGGAATTCAAAAGAATTTCAAAAATACACAAAATAGACTTGTTTTGACCTCTGTTGAATATTGATTATCTTTAAAAGCTGGAAGTTAAAATTGAGAGAAAAAATAAAGCAGGGTGAGCAGAACAATGAAGTGACTATAAGAACCACATTTTCTCTTAAGATCTCAAATGTTCAACAGTGGAGTGAAAACATGAATTTAGGCCTACCAGATGGTCTTGTTGATGAGTTTAAAGAGAAATAAGGAATTGGCAAATATTTTACAACTGCAACAGAAGACTGCATAGTTACAAAACACTTGAAATTCTTAAATATGAAAGCTTTAATATTTTTGAAAAATTAATTTTTAAATGGTTCTATTACAGTGGGTTTCAATTTAGGGATATGTTGGCACATGCTTTTTTGAATTGCTTATTTTATTTCTAGACTTCTTAGGACAAGGCTATTTTGTGGTCCCCACATACTGTAAGGTAATCGTGATTTAATTTATGAGAATCTTACAGAGTCACAAGTCTGATACATCACACATAGAAATGCCTGGAAAAAGGAGTAGACATCTCTGGGAAGATATAACTGCTAAACTTTATGTAATACTAAATATCCTTTCATCGTAAAGCAATGCTTTTTATACAAAAAGGTGAAAAAGTCATGTAAGTCACTTTATACAAAAAAATGGCACATTTATGGGGTTCCAAATGCCAAAATGAAGCAGTATTTTGCAAATAGTGAACATTCATTACAATATACGGAAAACAAATGTGTATTGGTCTGTTGCCAATGCAAAAGTCTCACTACTGCAAAGAAAATCTACATGTTTTATGATCCTATATATTCCTGCTTAATTATGGTCTCCTGTCTGATGTTAAGCATAATTTCAAGGTATTTCTAACTGTAATCATTTAATTTTAGACACACCCATGAAGAAGGTACAAGCCAGCAGAAGAGTCCAAGGTAAAAATGTTGACTATAGAATGCACGCCTATGATGCATTTTGTTCTGTTAATAGAAACCAAAGAAAAGGAGAATGTTTTAATAATATATTTTTTGGACTTTGTTGTCTTTCACTAAAAAGTTAGCCAATTTTGAGGCAAAGTACTTTGATGCTAAGAATCAAAAGATACATTGTTTATGTTCTGCACTATTGGTAAAATCTAAGAGGAACATATGTTAAAGCAAAGGTGATTATACTCAAGTAAACAGCTATGTTTTTTGAACCAGTGAGAAAGACTTTAGAAGGGTTAAGTTGAAGACAAATCCTTGAGTAGAAGGGACAAGCAAAAGTAGGTTGCAGGTGGGCTGCATACAAACAGAAAATTATTAATATAACTATGTATAGATATATATATATGCATTATCATTTTCTTCATAACTATACTTATACACATTTTCTAATCTTCCACTTAGGTTAGCTTATATTCTGATACATTCGAAATCAAAGATTTCCCTTGTGTAACTTAGAAAAAGTGACAAGTTTGGAATTTCTAAAATAATTACATACTAATCATCAGAAGTTGTAAGGCTTATAAATGCATTAGAGGCGTATCTGATTTTAAGCCAGTCCAACGTGGACATTTGAAATTAAAGAATCAAATGCACAAATATTTTTAACTGAAGGTTTTACCAGCGATATCTTCTAAACATCAAATTCATCCAAATATCCTAAAGAAAATTATACAGCTTCAAATTATTTTCATATGCCTTTGATCAAGAAATAACCTTTATGCCATAATCATAAACAGAGGGTATTTTAAAGATAACATAGCCTAATGTTTATTACAATAAGAAATGATGGTCTTTACAGATACAGTCACACACAGAATATCATATTCTTAAACTCTAAAGTTTTACCACATTTGCAATTTCTATGTTCTCCTTTCTTCCTAATCAGGATCTAGAAGACGATCAAGGGAAGGTCGTTTGCAGTGAAAATCCAGAAACCCCTCAACAAAATTTTTACCATCCTAAATTGATAACCTGAGCTTAAACTAATATGATGAGGGAAACTGACTTCAGGAAATGAACCATCAGCACAAAAACAATCATCGAATGACTCTGAATGCAAATGTAACCTTTTCTTTTCTGAATGAGGAACATGAAGGGAACTGTGGGGTCAGCCTCCTGCGGGTTAGGGACTGAGGGAAATAGAACAGCTTCCGTTCCATCTTGAGATTAAAAGTTCTGGCTAACTTTGGGATCCATCAGAGAAAATTCTTGTCACCGGATTCATTACAATTCAATACAAATCTCAGAGCGGGGAGCTCTCATCCCAGTGAGAAGATTGAGCCTTGAACTTATATAAGGGATACATAAAATGCATGCAAGCAATACCTCTCCACAGGGAGCTAAGTGATCAGAATTGGTGCTCGGTATTAAAAGAACAAAACTTTATTTCACAGGGCTTTGCACATTTCTAATACAATGTGGGTTTACCAGTAAATTAGATTATTTCTACAACTTATTTTGTACTCTTGAAATGTTTGTCATTTACTTCTTGCAATACATGTTTTTAATCTCAAACATTTCAATAAAACCATTTTTCAGTTGTGAAGAGAATTACTTCAAAACTAGGTAATTCCAAAAACTCAAGGTTTAAGTTAATAAGTGGTTTGCACTTGGAAACAAGACTTTTTACCTCTTTTTTTAATAACAAATACTCATTAAAGGAAATTGAACGAATTTAGTGTTTCTTCAATTTTTAAAACTATTATGCTGTCTAAAGAATCATTACACAGTGAGGCAATCATGAAGCATCAACTGAATACCTATATCCTCAGAACTGTGCTCAAGTGTGAGGATTTAAAAGATGAATCAGACAGTTACTGTCCTCAAAGAGCACAGAGACAGATCAGCAGTAATCCACAATTCACCGTGGGCATTAGAAGAACAGAAAAATAAACAAAACTACACAAGCACAAGTATATCAATTAATTCTTTTGAGGTCTGGGCTAGACTGAGGAAAAGCCCCAGAGCTGCCCTTAACTAAGACCCAAGGAACGTAAGAGTCCATTGCCTGGCACTGGAAGGGAAGAAAAATATTTGGTTCTGGAGAATCATAAAGAGATCAGTTTGATCTACTCAGATCTCAACTAGTGTCATCCTTGCTTGGACTAAATGAAATAAGGGTCATCGGGGAAGGGAATCCATGGTGAAAAACTGGGGGGGTGGCAGTGTGATGAAGCCATTCCCTGCATTGGAAGCCAGCCACTGAGAGCACGTGAAACTGAGGAAGCCCAAACTGCAGATGCCAGTGTGGGCCACGGGAGGCCCGCTGCGATCAGAGCCTGGGCGCTAAAGTTCCACTGAAGGCCCTGGATAGCCTTCTGAGTAGGTGACAGCACTGGGTCTCTGAGGGGCAACTGGGGAGAGGCAGTGCGATACGAGGTTTGATGGTACCACTTACTACGGAAGCGCTCAACAGCCTTAGTTGTCCGGAGTGCCCTCTGGTCTGGGACAGTAGTGAGATTTGTGTCTCCACAGAGAGCCTCTGCCAGGGGACGAAACGCCCTACCAACTCAGTATTCATGTAGAGGATCTTAGGACTTCAGTCTCACCTGGATGGGGTGCGCTGCCACCTTCCCAAAATGATTCAGAAGAGGCGGTTACAGAGGGGGGTGCTGCTAGAATGCAGTAAACTATTGCCAACAGAGGTGACTATTCCAGAGAAAGAGCAGTGTACATAATCCTCCAGGAACTCACAGGTTAATTGCACAGAACAAATAGCAGGTAGATTCATTCACTGAGCCCCCGTTTGGGTTTTCGTTTGATCACGAGCCAGGTGTCCCAGAATTGGCTTTGAACATGATAATCCAGGCCAGTAGGGATGAGGTGGAAGTCTTTCTCAAGACCGATAACTTCAAAGCTCTCCTGCTTTTTTTTTTAACTATAGGCAGAAAAAGATACCAGCATTGGCTAATACACATGCAAAAGTCTAGCATATCTCTCTGGTAAAGGATAGACACTTTCAAGTGACATATGTAAATATATTTAAAGATAGAATTGAAAGAGGAATTATAAAATAGAGATAATACCAATAAAAAGAAATAAGATTTAAAATATATGAATATAAAGACTAATTTAAAAACCCCAAATAAGAACTTAAAACAATAAATGAATAAGCAAACAAGCAAATAAATAACCACTGGAAATTCTCTCAGGACAGAATTCTAGAACAATCACAGAACTTGCCCCCTTGGCTTCCTGTCCCTCAAGCATCACTGTTATTTGTTGCCCAATGTTCAGTGTCTTGAAAAACCATTCTGTGGATATATTTTTGTTGTTGCTTCAGTCAGAAAAATATATATCTGGTTCCTACTTTTCTTTTTTCCCACAAGTGCAAGATCCTCTCGCATTGAGTTATACTAGCTCCATTTCATGATCATGAGCTGCAACTTTAAATAGGAACAGCCAACTGGAAAATGCTAATCACGAGAAGAGCCACGTGCAAAGATGTTGATGGGAAGCACGCCATCCATCCTAAGTGACAGAAAAGGAATCCGAGATGAGACCCCTTAGAGCGGGTATCATTGCTCTGCCAGGTGCCCGCGTACTTCCGCATATGCCAATAGGAAACTGTTAAGGACAGTAGTTGAATTTTATTTACTGAGATTTCTTTTTCTATTCGTCTGATCATATAATTCTTTTCACCTATAAACATTGAAAATAACATTTCTTAAAATTGTAGCACTTCTTCATTTTTTTTTGAAAATGAGTTATTGTCTTCACTTCTGTGGGGTCTTGGAAAGATGTCGCATAACAATTGATAAATATTCACTGATGCGATTTATATACTGTGATGAGAAAAGACTGGTAATTTTCTGCCCAACCTAGATTCCAAAACAATATTTGGAAAACTAGTTCATATGTGAATAAGGCTCTTAGATGATTTTCATTTTTAGCAATAAAGCAATTCACTAATGCATTTCCTAAATTGTTATGAAGTCTCACAAAAAGTTGTGGAAACACAGAAAAATCTGAAAGATAAAGGCTAATTATGGAATTTTGTAAAAGATAAATTAAACAGTTCTATGACTGCAAACTTTGGTTGCAATATAGGCAACTGTTGGTTACCATAGGGAAGGGAGTGGGAGGGTCGGTGAAATAGGTGAAGGGGAGAAAGAGGCACAAACAGCAAACAGTAAAAGAAGTTAGCCATCGGAATGGGGGTACAGCAGAGAGCATAACAATAATACTGCAGTACCTTGGTGTGGTAATGGGGTAGCGACACTTATCACGGCAAGCAACTAGTCATGTACAT
This sequence comes from Manis pentadactyla, assembly GCF_030020395.1. Taxonomy (NCBI): domain Eukaryota; kingdom Metazoa; phylum Chordata; class Mammalia; order Pholidota; family Manidae; genus Manis; species Manis pentadactyla. Next base: position 3,004,205 of record NC_080020.1, read on the forward strand.
AATCATCAAGTCGCTCTGATGTACATCTGGAACCAACATAATACTGCACACCAACTTCATTCCCACACATACAAAAAAAACTTTGAGTGGTTGACAAGAATAAGTAGCTTGAAAAAGAAGAGATATTCCATGTTAATTAAAAACTGAATAGAAGTAGACTCAGTTAACAATGTGTAAATTCAGGATCCAGTTCAACTGAAGGAATTTAGTAAGTGCTTCCTAAATGAATTATTCCTGAAAAGTACTCCCAAGTTGTTAATTTGGTTAAACTGGAGAAACTATTTATTAGGCTAAGGTTTTATTATAAAAATCAATCTAGATATTTTTCTTAATATAGCACAACAAGACACCATCTGGAAAAAAAGAAAGATTGACAATCACTAATTTATCCTGCTTTAGGAGAGCTCAATGAAATTTTGGAAAAATTTCACTGAATACCACCAATATTTTAGTTTTAAGCTCTTGAGCCACAATTCCTGTTTGCTTCCCTTTTACTACAACAAAATGACCATCTGTCACACCCTTTAGATTGATGGTGTCTATGGACACAGCCATCACACAAGGACAGCAAGCGACCTCCTGGAACCCCACATGACCACACTGGTATCTCAGTGGCCCCAAAGCTGCAGTCCCCACCTTCTTAGCCACAGTAGAAAAACAAGAGAAAAATAAAATCTAAGGATTTTGTTTTACTATGACCATTTTCTCTAACCAGTTTCATTGCCAAATTATAAGAATTGCATGGAAAAAAATAATGCAAGGATACTGAAAGATTGAAATAAAAATTAATAGTTTATGCTACAGTACTTCTGAATATTTGAGATACCTTTTATATCTGAATTATTTAGGTAATTTCCTCAGTCCTTCCTTACCTTTGTGGTTAGAGCTATGCCTTTACATAAGTCAGATAAATTAGCCTACTGTACTCCCTTAAATACAAAAGTGATATAATCTTGAATGTAATTATGAGATATACCAAACCAAAATATAGCTTAATCTAGTTTGACTATAGACTAAAAGACAGGCAAACTATGACAAAATCCAGCCCACTACCTATCTGTAAATAAAGTTTTATTGGAACAAATGAGGCATGTACATTTGTGTACTATCTCTGGCTTCTCTCATGTGATAAACACTGAGCTGAAGAATTGTGACAAAAATCATATGATCCACAAACTTAAAATACTCAGTACCTGTTCTTTTTCAAGAAGAAAAGTGTCCATCAAATTAGGGAGCCTTTCTGTAATTTTGTACTTAACAAAACTCACATACTGAATTCATAATTGAATATGAACTGGTTGGAACTGAATAGTAGGCAGAAATCCATCCTTTTTACAAAAACATAAGCCCTGCTTTGAAGAGATGTGTGTATTAGAGATGACTCAATCATTTCTGGTAGTTTGGAATTCTCATATGCTTTCAACACTAGAAAAAGAATGCCAATGTATTTATTAAAGTAAGGTTAATTGTATATGATTTGTGTATATCGTTAAGAGATCAGAAATGATAAATCACTGCTTTTTGGAAACCATTTGTCAAACCAGTGACGGGGGCTGGGGGAGCAGCCTTCTTCAGTGATCTGCTCCTTAGAACTCTGGCCACATTGGAAACACCATTCCTAAAGGATGTTTTAAAGCCTCCACTCAGGTGTCCAGGAAATAGTTTGTTTTTCTTACTGATCACTTAACATAGACCCTATTCCTTCCAGTCACATTCTGTATGAGGGCAGAAAGCTTGGGTAGTGGAAAAGATCCTCAAGACACTTAGCTCTGACTGCAGAGGCTTTTCCTCCACGTCTTAGATAAGCAGCACAATCCCCACGTGCACCTGGCATGTGCAGGGGCTCCAAGGTGTGGGAGCAAAGGCCCCGAGCTGCCTGCCTACGCACGGAAGGGGGCGACGGCCGCTGTGGGGACATGGGGGGGATCTGCTTGCTGCTCAGCAGCCTCAGGTGCCGCATCAGCACACCGACGTGCACACGTTCCCACCTTGTCTCTGGGGAAAGAAGCTCTGTGTTCATGCTCACACCTCCCCATGGTATATCACACTTTCCAGCCTCATTCTGCCAAAAACCAAAAACACTGAACAATCATCCTAAACGGGCAACTATTCAAAATATAACACTAAATCGGGGCAAAACTAAAAACAATACTACTAAAGTTTGGTGAAAACAGAGGTACTTGGCAGTCTTGCTAGTAAATTCTTTTTCGAAAATATGTGAACAGCTTGAAATGCCACAGACCCTGACCTCACAGCTCCTATGATAAAAATGAAACAAAGGATTTGTTCTATGTAGGTGATGTAGGGCATTTTGGGGAAAGCAAGGCCAGGAATCAGAGACAGGCATTGAACGTCCCCTTTTGGAGGTCCATCTCTCATGCAAGGGTATGCCTACCTCCTTTAAGCTGGTGAGCACAGGCTCCTAGCTGAAAACACAGGTCCACTTAGGGAGGTCACACTTAAAGTTTTTACCCCTAATTTATGCCTTTTTGTACTGTATTTTCCATGCCAGCCCTTGTGTAGGGCACTGAACATATGTGTGACTGAACATGCATCTCCTTCTTGATCAGGAGACGCCAGTGTTGTATATAATGCAAACTGTGGAACGGGCAGGAGAAGAAGGGGTGTGAAAGCAGGATGTATGTACGGTGTGTGTGGGTGAGCAGAGGTGTGGAGAGAAGAAAAAGGCAGCCTTGCACGAAAAGGGGGAAATCAACCATCGGTCGAATGTATCAAGAGAAGATATATTAGGTCTAAGGGGAAGGGAAAAAGGGGAGGAAAAAGAACCGAGAGCACTGTGGACTAGCGCTGATGAGGGAAGAAGGTCCTGAGGAGCCACAGACGTCTGAACAAAGAGTTCAGGCTCTGTTACGTGCAAGCACTTTCATGCACCTCACCATTTCCATGTAAATTCATTAGTGATGTCTTTTAGATAATGCACGCACAATGATGCATTTTAAAAAGTTTTGTGATTATGCGCATTATCAGAAAATCTATATCATACAAAAAGTTATGGATTATAGAACACCTATAAAATGACTTTATCAGTATTTTGGATAAGTCTTCCAAAATGTTTACTCTCTTTACATTTATTCGCAAATTCAATACTGAGACTCAGTAGGTGAAAAGCCCGGTTCCAATCATTGGTGACATACCTGGGGAAAACCAGACAAGATCCCTACCTCAGGAGTTCACACTGTAGTGGGGGGGGGGGAGGGCAAACAATAAACATGAACATTATCTATAAATAAATGTTGTAGCATGCTTAGAGGGATAAACGCTATGGGAGAAAGGAAATGCATGGGGTACGAGGGATTTTAGATGTTAGGGTAGGTTTACTCGCAAATTTAGATACAGTTGGTAGGGTAGGTCTCATTGCGACACTGGAGCAAATTCTTGGAGAAGAGCAATATTTTATATATTATAAATTATTACACATTGTATGATGCATACTATATATTATAATGTACAGTTAGGTTTATATAATACAATCTGCTTTTATAATTTTATTTAAGAAAAGAGATTTTTCTATTTTTAAATATATTTTAAATATTTAATCAGAACACTCAAGTTAATTAGCAAATATTTTCTGTGGTTATATAAGATGTTAGAACTGGGTGAAGGGTAAACAGTATCTTTGCAACTTTTCCGTAAATCTGAAATTATTTAAGACATAAGTTCATTAGAAATGGCTTTGTTTTCGTAAGCAAATTGAAGACATTCACACCTATAAATCTTTGTACTCAAACACCAGTGCAGTCTCTGTTCACACTGAGAAGCAGCTTTCTCGTGACTTTCCTCTTCACACTTACACACAACCGCCACCCAGACAATCTGACATTTACAGTGGAACCCAGAAGTCATACAATAATAAGAATGATTTTAAAAATAGATAAAATCTATTTGGCACTTGTTAAATGACAGAGCGTGCTAATAAGCACATTGCACGAATCCTCCTGATAATTCTATGAGACTAGTATGATTTTTATCCCTATTGTAGAGAAGAGGAAACTGGATCACAGATAGTTTAAATAATTTGCTCAGATTAGCAAGGAGGAGAAATAAAATTTGAATCCGCATAGGATGTCTTTATAGTCTAAGATCTTAATCATGTGATGGACTACTTGTAAAATTAATGCTTTGAGCAAAAGGACTCAAACTCTGAGCCCAGAAGTTTCCTAGTGGGGGGAAGGATGTTCTCAGGCGCCAGGGGTGTTCTCCTCCCCAGGAGACGGGATCAGTGGTGGACCCGGATTTAAAAGAAAGACATTTTACTGGACTTCATCTACTTTATACCTGAAGAAGCTACTTTGGAAAGGATAGTACAAAGTAAATATAAAGATCAAGGCTTGCATATTTACTTGTATTTTTTCAGAAGAATGTTTTGTTTTTATTAACACATGAGTAGTTAGAGGCCAGGGACTTCACTAAAACACGGCCGACTCTGTAACCTTCGAGAATTTCAACACATCAGATATCTTAGGGTATTGGAGGAAATGCATGGCTGTCTTTTTCTTTTAATTGTACATAAAATAACATCTTGAACATGAATATCTTGATCAGTGACATCATAATGCTTTTTATTCTGCCTTTTTTTCAGAGAGTTCAACTTTTTCTTTCAGGTCCTTCATGACAACCCTTTAGACGTCCAACTTGGAAACTGCTGGTATCAAAGAACAAAACCATCATATTTTTAGTTTGTCTACTTTTGGTATGTAAACTCTGTTTCTCACTACTATTTTTCCTGTTTAAAAAACGATTCTCTTCCTAATGCTATTCCTTCTTAGTAGAAATGTGACTGAAAAGCCTGGTGGTGCCCTTAACACACAGGTGCACATTGAGGCTCTCAGGCGGTCTGACTGGCGAGGGTCACTCCTAGGCCTGCCCTCCAGCTTGTTGAATCTCCTCAGTTTGTCTCCAAACCTGGGCTTGGCTCCCGTTATTATCTTCTGGATCCTTATGACCTATTTTCAGGATGAGAGCAATAGTTTCCCAACTGGGCATCCTACTTCTACTGTTCTTTTTGTCTTATTCCACGAATAAAAAAATCAGCTTATTTTTATTCTTCAAACCCAAGTCACATAGCATCACTCCACTGCTCAGTGGCCTTGAACACATTCATTTACCTGCAGACAGAAGTCTAAACTCCTGTTCAGACATACATAACGTCCTTCAACATTGGCGTGACCTTACACTAAACCTGAATCTGTCCTGGACATGCCAACCTAATGGTATTATTCCTGACTTTCTAGACACGCCTGGTGCAATAGTCACCACACTTCGTTCCTCCTCGTGTTGAAGGGTCAGCTCAGAGTCCCCATCATCCGCGGCACCCATCCTGGCTGCCGCACCAACCTTCCGATCTTGCATACGCGTATGTGGCATCTCCCTTCCGTCACACATTACAGCCAGCCATGTTCCTCTCCGGCATTAATTCATTCAGCAAACATAAAGCTCCATATGTATTCCAACTTTCCTATAAAATACTAGATTTTAGAGAAAATACCACTCTTTTTCTAAAAATCTTGGTTATCCCTATGGCTCCTAATCAGGTGTGTTTTACATAGCTTGTATTTAATGAATGATGATTGAAATAAATCCATTTGTTCACATTTTATCAGCTACTTCTCAACTTTTCTCCTAAGTCAAAGTTGCAGTGTTTCCAGCTGTGAACCAGCCCAACGTCTCTCCATCTTAAAGAGTCATTCCTAGACAAGAAGGCCATAAACAAGACATTTTCAGGGAAAATGTGGTCTCGATCTTCTCAAGCTGTTGTTCATCTGTACACATCTGTTGGTCATTATGAGTCACCATAAAATGTCTGAGCTTGCAAATTTTATTCAAGTTCTCCTTCAGTCTCCTCATATTAGGCAACAGTCATAAGATCTGGGGTGTACTAGCCCTGCCAGTGGACCAGAACTTGGCTTCTTGCTGGAGTCTTCCTGCTCCCTGTTTATCCTGGGAAAGTGAAGCTCATAAGCAATATCAGGTTAAACACAGTCCTAGGAACTTGAGGTGCCCCTTTTCTTTCCTTCACGAAGAAGGACATTTCACACAGAAATGTTACTTCTGATTCACTACATGTTTTTACTATTTGGGGGTTTTGAGAGGCTGTTGTTGGGCTCTTAGTAGTCTATTGTTAATGAGCAATTTCATTTGGATAAATCAGTGGCCCCATTATGAAGCTGATATTACTAACACAGATCCAACATAAATACGAGCTCCTAAAAAATCATAAGCCTTTAGAGTTTTATTCTACAAATACTGTTATTTATTCATAAGCATGAATATAAATATTTGCCAGATCTGCACACACAGCACATACAAACACATGAACCCAAAATGATACTATATTTAATGCAGTATGTTATTTCTCTCAATATCATGAATCACTACAAACAAGAGCTGGAAAACATTAATTTAAATGTTATGCTCTCATATTATTTATTTGAATATTACACACTATTTTTTTATAAGCTAAATTTCTTAGTTCTTGTATTCATGTGTTTATTATTCAGAATTCATTAGCTTGTAAACAACAGAAAGTCAACCCCTAATAAATTGAGACCACACAATAAAATTATTAGCTTACATACTATTAAATATATTCAAATAGCTCCTTAGTTTCAAACATAGAAATGCAGACCAGAACCTTAGGAACTGGAAAAGCAGAAACTCAAAGCAAATAAGCTCTGGCTCTTCCTGGTATTTTTTGTTTTTGTTTTTGCCTTTTTGATGCTCTCGTGGTGTGGACCATGGTCTCTGATCATCCCAGTTCAGAAACCCCAAAAGAAAGAATGGCTCAGTATTTCAGTGCCAAGGAAGGAGACCAACTGGTCTTCCATCAGCGATGTGGTTCAGTCCTTGGTTCAGTCGCTGTGGGCAGGAAAATGTGGTAATCAGAACACACGACTTACTACAGATGTGGTAGTTCTCTGGAAATTTGCCTTTGATTAAGAAGCTCCATTCCATGTTTTTGGCAGTGAGTGTTAAAAATAAATTCCATCCAGTTAACATCTGCTCATCATTCAACTCTCGACTCAGGTGTTACCTCTCTGGCAAACTGTCCTCAATCCATTAGTCTGAGACTCTGATTCCATGAGGTCCGTTTTACCAATCATAACTTTCACCCCACTGTATCAAAGCACTGGTTTGCTTCCAGGATTGGAAGAAAATAGAAGGTTCTTGAAGGCAAGCGCAAAAGATCATGAGCCTTGCTATTCCCAGATGTAGCTTAATGCCTGGCAATTGTTCTTAACATAGGGCTTAGCGAAGAAGTTGGAAGGAGGCTGGAAGGGGCTCTAAGGGAGAAAAGAAGGACTGATGGCTTATAGACGTTCCCCGACAGAATCCTAACTCTTACTTGAGAACTACTGATCTGGGTGAACATCCATCACTGAGAAGCAGAAGGGAAAAATTACTTCACTGTTCTGTTCATGGATCTGAAATCATACCTAATTAAGAGAATACTGCTTTTCTTAACAAGGCATATACTAAGAATTGCAGATGTCAAATTTTGGCCCATTTGTAATAAAACTTACCAAACAAAAATTTTAAATTCACTGCTTGAACCAGATAGAAGATTGGAAGAAAATAAAAAGTAGCATTAATGATAACCACATTTTCTTCAAAATGGGCTGCACATTATTTTGAAGGAAACTGTATTCCTTATGGTTTGGCTAATCCAAGTGAAATAATCAGTGAGGTTTGATGTGGCATGTTTTTAGTCTTATCATTAAAACTGAAAAAAAAATGTTTAAAGGCTCTTCAGTCATTAGATGATACGGCAAAATAGCAGGGAAAACATCTTTGGCACAGTCTTTTATACACATTTTCAAAACGGATTGATTAGGCCTTCGAATATGCTCTCTATTCACCTCGATTTCCGTATCCATGTTATCTACCCACACCTTCTGTCCTCGTCCGGTGGGCCACAGGTGACAGAACAATATGCCCACTATAAACACACTGGAATTTGTTTCTCACTCTCAGAGAGCCATGGTAGGAACAGGGTTTAAAAGGAAGAGCGTATTCTACTTATTCTGTTATATTCTGGTTGGTTTATAGGTCCCAAATTTACAGAACTTGACCCTCATTTTCAGAATTATTTACCATAATGATGTTGGCTGATTAGCTGGTTTCCAAAAGGTGATGCCATCTTGCTCTAGGAAAGTCTAGAATAAAACTACAGTGAAACACTTGGACGTTTCAGTGCCTCTTAGGCAATATAATTCTAGAGCTACAGTTTTTAAAGTGAATCCAACTGATTTTTGTGTCTCCTGCCTTCCCACTTCTGAAATGTCTATGAATCCAGCTCTGATCCTCTCTGCATCATGGAGACCACCCCGTTAATTTGTGCATGTCTTCCCCTCCCCCTCCATGACATCTGACCTTCCTGCATCTCACCCCATTCTCACATCACACGCAGTTCTCATCCTAACGCTTCGTCACACTCATGGATAAATGAGAAATGAATTAAAGGACCTGGTTTCTAATTCTCCTCAAAAAAGCTCTACCATCCTGGTCACATTCAAGATACAGAATTCTCAACTGTCACCACAATGAAATTACATTACTTCATAAACAACCATAAAATAGAGCTTCCCTGAAGGAATGTAATTTGCACGTCAAAAAATATAGTGAACATATATTTAAATTAGATTTTTTTATTACTGGAAGGAAATGAAGGGCAATAAAAATTATTAAAACTCAGAAAATAATTCCCCTAAAACAATTCCCTCTAGTCATATATGCATTTTGAGGTTTTTTTAGATCTACAGTGGTCTTTTATGCTTGATACTAATTTTCAACATTATTTTATTTATGGTCAGGGTCATTTGGGGCAGGCAAGATCTTTATTTGGATAATTCATATAAAAACGCAAAATTTATTACACTTAATTAACCAATACCCTGATTTTTAAGAACTGCTTTTTCTCTCATCAAAATTATTTAAAATTCTTTATCCATGGCATTTAAAGTAATGAAATAAAATTGGTAAGTGGAGTAACTATATTAAAAACTCAACGCTAAATCTGGTTTTATGTTTCACTGGTACTAAAAGAGCCAGCAGAAAGGGTGAGAAAGAAAAGCAAAGGGGTGCACTAGAGAAGAGTGGGTTCACCCCCATAACTACACCTGTGGTGAGCTCTGCAACGTGTTTCCAAAGTATGATTTTTTTTAGCTATATGCAGAAGCAACATGTAGCCTCTTAGGCTTGGATCCCTTTTCTGTTCTCTAAAAACATTAATCACAAGTGCTTTTGAACATCTACAAAGTCTCATGAGCCCTCCTTGAAATCATTACATTCTGAGATCTTGCCTTTGGCAACCTAACATCATTTGTTTTCATCTGTACAGGTTTACATATGAATTGCTTCCAACTTTCAGAGGCCATGGATAGTCCCCTTAAGCCAACCCTGAGAACATATTTAAGTTGTATGAATAGCCATCAGTGCTTTGGTGACACAGAGAGAGAGAGAGAGAGAGAGAGAGAAAAAAGCAAACAAAATGTGAAAATTCTAGAAACCACATCAAGAAAGTCAGCACCAATTGGGGAATGCCTGGCTTGATACAGAAGTAGAACCTGCTCAGACTTTACTGCAAAGGTTACAATAATTTACTTCAGTACAAAGAATGCATCTAATTTTTGATATTTTTGTGTTGAAGTATCATTGATATATAATATTATATTGGTTTCAAGTATACAACATAGCGATTCGATAGTTATGTATACCGATACACACGATTAAGGCTTCAACCCAATCAGTGTTCTGTCAGCATAGAAAGATGTTACACAACTATGGACTGTATTACCTATGCTGTACTTTCATTCCCACAACTAATTTATTTTATGATTGAAGTTTGTGCCTCTTTATCACCTTCACCTATTTCATCCACCCCACCCCCACCCTCATGAAAACCAAAATCTTTGATTTGAAAAGATCTATGCATCTCTATGTTTATTGCCACAATATTCACAATAGCCAAGATATGGAAGCGACCAAGTGTCCTTCAGTACATGAATGGATAAAGGAGAAGTGGTGCATATACACAATGGAATATTATTCAGCCATAAGAAGAAAGAAATCCTGCCATTTATGTCAACATAGGCCAACCTAGAGGGTGTTATGCTAAGAATGCATCCTTTCATAGCCCATTTCTAAAGAACACTGGTATTTTTGTAACAGTGTATAATTTGATTGTAACTGCCCAAATGGAAAAGCCAGCATATTCCTTATGAATAGAAAGCAAATTCACCTACTCGCATGGGTTTAAGGGGAAAAGGCATTGATCCGGGTGTTGGAGAAGAAAGCAGTTTAGAATAATCACAGGAACAATGACAAAAGAAATTTCTGATTCCTCAATAACATGAAACTCTTAGAGCCTTTCAGCTCTATTTACCCATATTTTGAACTCTGGCATTCCAGTTGTCAGGCATTTTAATTCTATATATAATTGAGGCATAACAGTGACTGTTTATATAGCCAATATTCATTTATGTTTGCCAACATATTTACTCTGTTTTCCTGCCTGCTTTCTTACGTTTTTAACTTTTTATTTTCTCCCTGAAAATAATCTCTTTAGATTCCTCTTTGATGCATGCTGGATGTTGATATATTCTCTCAGTCTCTGTCTGAAAATCCTTTAAGTCACCTTCAGTTTTGAAAGGTATCCTAGCAAGGTATAGAATCATAATTTGGTAATTATTTTCTTTCAGCAAGTTAATATGTTATTATACTATCTTCTAGTTTCTAACATTTCTGTTGAAAAATTAGTAATTTGTGTTCCTTTGATAGTAAGATGTCTTTTCTCTGACTGCTTTAAAGATTTCCTCTGTTTTTTGATTTTAGCAATTTGGTTACCCCATGTCCAGGTGATATTATCTTTTAATCAGTCCTGGGTTATCTGAGCTTTTTGAAATATGAGTATTGACATCTTTCATTGCTTTTAAAAAATTTCTTTGCTGTTAATTCTTCCATACCGCTTGTCTTATATTTTCTCTCACTTTCTGGAACTTCAAGTAAATGTATGTTACCTTGTTCTAGCACGTTGGATGCTTTTGTTCTGTTTTTGTGGTTTCCAGGCATTTTTTACTCTCTGGGCTTCAGTTTAGCTATGTTCTATTGCTATGTTTTCCACTTTACTAATCTTGTCTTCCAATGCATCTAATCTGCTGGTAAGCTCATCTATTGGGTTGTTAATTTTAGATACAACATTTTTTTCAGTTGTAGAATATTAATTTGATTCATTCTATAGATAATTATCTGGCACTATTGTTATACTTTCATCTATTTTGTCCAACTTTTTCTCTATTTTCCCGAACATATTAATCATAGTTATTTCAAAGTCATCAACCTCTAAGGACAACATCTAGATTAACTGTGCTTTATTTATTTTAAATTTTCACATGAAGTCATATTTTTTTTAACTCTATGATAGTTTTAAATGTTTGACTATAGGCTGGATACTGTATATAAAAGAACCTGAGACTACAGATAAAGTTATCTGCTGCTACAGTATTGCCCTTTTCCTCTGTTAAACAAATGATCTAAGTTGCTGATCATATCAATTAAGTCTAAGAGCAACCTTGTTCTGGGTTTCTTTACAAATTTATTTGTATTTATTTACTTCTTGCATTTATTTACTTGCATTTATTTACTTCTGGGTCAGTTCTGTTTTGCTAGCATATATGTTGTTGGCTTTAGGTTGAAAACCAGGGAGGTATCTATCTCATCAGTCTTGAAATTCTGCAGAAGATTATTAAAAATAACACTGAATATTTAACATTTAATATTTTAGTACTAAATTGAACTTATTAAAAATTTAGTGTTTGAATTTAAAAATGAATTGAATAGTAAATATTTCCACCCCAACTTTCCAAATTCTTGCCCAAATCTGGCAGATGTCTGGAAGTAGAGATTGGCAATGAGATCCAGCTAGCCTCCTTCCCCCACAGGGTTGGCTTCCTAACTTATGCCAGAGTTTTTTTCTGCCTTTTTAGGAAGCTAGCTCTAACTCCCGAGCCTTCTCCAGAGCCCCAGAGCCAGCAAATGCTCCCTGAATATCAGTCTCACATTTCCAAATTGTCATTATAGTTTAGCATGACCACTAACAGAAACTTTCTGTCAAGATTAAGCCCAACCGTTAGCTTTTCAAAAGAATCAGCACATGTCCCTCTGGAGAAAGGTTCTCCACTCCCTGGAGCATTGTTTCATCTAGTCCTCATTCCTTCTGAAGCTCTCTGTGGAATATGAGTGACGTAGTTTATCCAGCTTTTTCCTGCTTTAATGGAAACTTGCCTGCCATTAACTGCTTCTCACTCAGGAATACTCACTACATGTTTCTCAAGCTTTAAAATTTTGTTGAGCTTTATTACCAAAACAAGCTAATAAAAATCTGTGTTTTTAGCATTCTGAATATTGAATTACATTTTATCAAATATACCACACCAGTTCCTCTTATAAGGATGTATGTATGTCCCTCTTAGAAGGACGCCCCTATACACCCTCTGCTGTCAGTAATTACTTTCCAATTTAGACAACATATTTATACCAGGAATGGTGTCAAAGATTTCGTGATTTTCTTCATCAACTCATAATGGCTAGAAAGAGAGACAAAAAGGGTTACTATGTAATTTCATGGATCATGTAGCAGGAACAAGAGAAAATTTGTGGGTTTGAAAGTTGACAGTGTTAGAAAAGCAGTTAAATATTCTATGGAACTGATATAAAACTAAGAGCTGCATGAAAACCAGATAGGAAAGGAGGGACCAATGACCCATTTTGTCCACCCCCAACCCTTGCCTCTGGCATCTGCTCATCTGCTGTAATTTGTTCAGTGTATTTATGAATACATTTTTTTTAGATCACATATAAATGAGATCATAAGGTATTTGTCTTCCTCTGTCTGACTTATTTTACAAAGATCATTCTCTCAAGTCCGTCCATATTCTCAAAAATGGCAGGATTTCCTTCTTTCTGTAGCAGAATAATATTCCGTTGTATAATATACACCATTTTCTTTATCCATTCACACATCAACGGACAGTTAGGTTGCTTTCCATGTCTTGCTATTGTAAATAATGCTGCAGTGAACATGGGGTGCAATTACCTTTCCCAGTTAGTGCTTTTGTGTCCTTAGGATAAAAACCCAAGAGTGGAGCTGCCAGATCATATGGTTCAGTTGTTGAATATTAGAAAAAAATAGTTCTCTGAAATAAGGAAATAAACTGGACGTTAACACTTGATTACCTGGTTCCAATTCTGGATCCTATGTGTGTATTTCTCCGTTTCTCTAGTCTTGATCTTCTTCCACGGCCGGGGTCTCTTTATTTTAGATTTGAGGTAATGCCTCCAGTCTCAGGACTGTCGTAAGCACCAAATCAGATACTATACACGAAGCGTTACATACATTCTCTCATACATGCTGAGCTTTCAGAGAAATTCACTTAGCTTTTTGTTTGTCCGAGATGAAAATGACTATTATACTATAGGAGAGATGAGTAAAATAGGAGTGAAACCAGGAAATAAACATGAATTAGTAGGCGACTATCAGAATCTTCGACCCTGGGACAGCCTGTAACTCATTCCCTTCTCTTGGTATTCAGCTTCATCACTTCATTGCTACTGTTTCCCCAGAGTCTTAGTAACTCATGTCACTAGCACAAATCTAGGAAAATCTTCTGGCCCCAAATTCTTCTTCTAATGCCTACATACTATTGATGAATTCAGTATTTGAACAGCATCATGCTTGCCAGAGCCACATAAAAAGCTTTTCCAGACCTTTATTTTTCAACACAACAAAGTTTAAAAATCTCAAAGAGGCAATTCTGGTCCAAGACAGTGACACAAAGCCTCCTGAACTCCCCTCCGCCCACAGCCACACTGAGGCTACAGGTGCACAGGGCCCTTCCTTCTGAACGGAATCCAGAGATGGGCTGGGCAGCACCTACACATCAGGCCAGTGAAAAAATACCCACAGCGCCCAGATCAGACTGGACAGGCAAGACTGAGTCACACTCCTTCCATAAACCTACCCTGGGCAAAGCGCCACAGAATTGGGAGGCGACCTGCAACTCCCAGATTCTCCCTGAATAGCAAAGGCTTTGACCTCACTTAGGGCTCCACCTGAGGGATGACCCCCAAAACACCTATCCCTAAAAGCCAGTGGGGTTTCTGTCCATGAGACACACAAGATTATAACAAACAAATAAAAAGCTCCTAATGGGTTCACTGGGGCTGTCCTTCCAGGGCTCAGAGTAGGGAGCCAGCAAAAGATGCTCACCTCCAGTTTTTCTCTGAAAGAGGCTTATTTGCGTACTTTAAAAGTTACTGCTTGAGTGTCAGGCTTCCAATTTAACAACGAACTGGAGGCTGACTGTGGTGCTCCCTGGCGATGAGGGGAGCCAGCACACACCACGTCCACCTTTGCACACAGGCCCAACTGAGTAGCCGATCTCCTCCTGGAAGGAGCTGGTACACGTCTCTGATGCCCCAGCTTTGACAGCTGCTGCCTGAGGGACTGGTACCTAGATTGCCCGGCTCTGATAACCTATAGGGTCTGCATTTACCAATCCCACAGGACTGGAGTGAACAAACAAAAATAGTTCTTAACCAGCTATCCCCACAGGGCTCAGAGCAGAGCAGACAGAAATGGCCACCTCCCAGGCTTTCCCTGAAAGAGGCCTAATGACATACTTTAAAAGTTGCTGCCTGAGAGACAGGCCACTCTAATAGAGCGCACACCTCATGGCTGACTGTGCTCCTCCTGGGAGGTGGGAGAAGCCTATGGACACCTCCCCTGCCACCTCTTTCCAGCCCACTCAATGCCAGTGTCTCCCTGGAAAGAGCTGCTACACATAGCCGGTGCCTCAGCTTTGTGGCTGACACCAAAAGGTGGTCCCTGGGTCTCCTGGCTGTGATGGCCAAAAGGGATTACATTCATAAACCCCCAGAAACTGTAGCAAACAAGGAAGCCGTCATTAATGAGTGCAAGAGCACTCCCTCACCCTGTGGCTGAACGGATGGAGAACAAGACCAGCTACATGCTGACTACAAAAAACTCACTACAGCTTTGAGACACATGACAGACAGGGAAGGGATGGAAAAAGGTATCCCATGTTCATGGAAATCAAAGGAAAGCAGGGGTAACTATATCTGCCTCAAACAAAATAGACTTTAAGACAAAGACTGAAATAACAGACAAAGAAGATCATTATAAAATGATAAATGGGTCAGTCCAACAAGGGGATTTATTATTTGTAAATATTTATGAACCCAACACGGGCACCCCTAACTATATAAGGCAAATATTAACAGACCTGAAGGAACAAACAGACTTCAATACAATGTAATATTAGAGGATTTTAGTAACCCACTTTCAAATGGGATGGATCAGAGTGATAGAAAACCAATAAGTAAAAATGGACTTAAACCACACGTCAGCCCACGTGACCCAGCAGACGTTTACAGGATATTCCATCCCAGAGCAGCAGAATACATATTTTTCTCTGCTCATATACAGCATTCTCCAAGGCAGATTGTATACTGGCCACAAAAGAAGTCTTAATAAATTTAAGAAGATTGAAATTGTATCAAATATGTTTTCCAACCACAATGGCATTCAGCTAGAAGGCAATTACAGAAATAAAACTGGAAAATTCACAAGCACGTGGATGACACAACATGCTCCTGAACAGCCAAGAGTTCAAAGGAGAAATCAAAAATATCCTGAGACAAATGGAAATGGAAATACAACATCCCGAAACTTATGAGATACAGGGAAAGCGGTTCCAAGAGGGCCTACCTTTAATAAAAACTCATATGAACAACCTAATTTTACACCTCAAGGAACTAGAAAAGAATGAACTAAGCCCAAAGGAAGGAAATAACAAAGATCAGGAGGGAAAAAGGCAATAGAAAAACCAAGACCCTAGTTTTTTGAACAGATAAACAAAATTAACAAATCTTCATTCTTACCACAAAAAACAAGACAGATGAGTCATCAAAATAAAATTATAAATGAAAGAGAAGACATTGCTATTGATACCACACAAATATGAAAGATCATAAGCTACTACTATGAACAGTTATACACTAACAAATTGGAGAATCTAGAAAAAACAGATAAATTCATGGAAACATACAACCTATCAAGATTGATAAATGAAAAAATAGAAAATCTAAATAGAACGATTACTAGTAAGTAGATTGAACCAAAAACAAAGAAAAACCCAGATGGCTTCACTTACGATTTCTACCAAACATTTAAATAATTAATACCAATCCTTCTTAAACTCCTCCAAAAAACAGAAGAGGAGGGAACACTTCCAAACTCATTTTACAAGGCCAGCATGCTGACACAAAAATAAGACAGATACTACAAGAAAAGGAAATTAAAGGCCAATATCCCTGATGAACCCAAATGTGAAATACTCCTGAACAACAAAATATTAGCAAACAGCATTCAACAGTACACTGAAAGGATCATACACCATAAGCAACTGGGATTTATTCCAGGGATGCACAAGTGGTTCAACATTCACAAATCCATCAATGGGATATAACACGGTAACTAAAATAAACCAGCAGGACTATCTCAAACTAAAAGGCTTCTGTGCAGCACAGGATACCACCAACAAAATGAAAAGGCAAGTTATTGAATGGGAGAACATACTTGAAAATCATATATCTGGTAAGGCACTAACAACCAAAATATTTAAAGAACTCATACAGCTCAGTAGCAAAGAAAAAACAATCCAAGTAAAAATGGACAGAGGGACTGAATAGACATTTTGTCAAAGAAGACATGCAGATGGTCAACAGGTACATGAAGAGGTGCTCAGCATCACTAAACATCAGGGAAATGCAAATCAAACCACAGTGAGATTTCAGCTCACACCTGTTAGAATGGCTGCCATCAGAAGGACAGCAAATAACAAGTGTCGGTGAGGATGTGGAGAAAAGGGACCCCTTGTGCACTGTTGGTGGGAATGGAAATTGACGCAGCCACTATGGATAACAGAACAGAGGTTCCTCAAAAAGCTAAAAATAAAAAAATACCCAGCAATCCCACTTTTGAGTATATATCTAAAGGAAATGAAAACAAGATATCAAAGAGTTATCTGCACCCCCGTGTTCACTGCAGCATTATTCACAATACTCAGAATATGGATAAAACCCACATGGCTGTCAACAGATTAATGGATAAAGAGGTGATGGTATATACACATATATACAGTGGATATTATTCAGTCACGACAAAGAAGAAAATCCTGACACTCGTGATAACATAGAGAGAATTATGCTAAGTGAAATGAGCCAGACGGAGAAAGTAAAATATTGTATGGTATCACTTATACGTGGAATCTAAAAAAAAAATGTCAAACTCATAGGAAGAGATAGTAAAAAAGTAATTGCCAGAAGCTTGGAGGTGGGAGAGGTTGACAAAAGGGTACAAACTTCTGGCTCTAAGATTTATAATGTCTGAGCATCTAATGTATAATGTGATGACTGTAGCTGATAACACTGTATTGTACAATTGATATTTCCTAAGAGAGTAGAACTTCAATGTTCTCACCAAAAAATATATAAAATTAATATAAATCATAATTATATTTTATATATTTTATACTGATAGATGGGAGGAATCCTTTCACATTGTGTATGTATATCAAAACAGCATGATGTACACTTTAAATATCTTATGATTTTATTTGTCAATTTCATCTTAATACAACTGAAAAAAATACTTGGTATTTCAAAAAAATAAATCAGAGACATGAGACTTCAAACACACCAACAGGGTAGCAGGTCTGAAACATTCCAGAGGCGATCAGAGAGGAGCCTGGAGCTCAAGGCTCACAGGACAGCTTAGAAACTTGCCTGATTTAGCATCAAGATGGTATTTCACATCTTGCTTTGAGGTTCCAGAGACAGATAACCCTCTCTACCCACACGTACACATAGCACTTAGTGATGGATAACACACACAACATTAATAGATAACGTGTAAAAAATCAAAATGGTAGAAATGATGCACTTAAAAATATTTTAATATCAAGACCAGAAATAGAATTAAGATGGCAGGTAAAGCTGCAGCTAAAGGCCACTAAGCTCAGTTCCAGGGGTGAAGACAGAAGCTGCCTGAATTCCATTTTCTGTGGGAGAACCACACTGAAACGAGTCAGAATCAGGCCCAGTGTTTGCTACGAGGGTCTGAGTGAGGCTCCGTCTCCTAAGGAAGGGGCTAATCGAGTGGCTAGCTTGTTCCCAGGACTATGACACCAATCAGCCTACATGTCTGAACTAGAGGAGGCACAGGGGCCCTCATGACCGAGACCTGGGCCAGCCGACCCACTGGCTTCACATCTGGGTCTGCAGCACCATCACAAGTACTTCTAGGTTGGTGCCTAGTCCTACAATATAGGAATAAGTCCTAAGACCAACAGAGAGGTGAGGATGAGCTCCAAGAGAAAGGAGGGAGGCAAGAACCTGTCACACAGCACAGGCCTGCACACACCCAGGTCCCAGGATGCACTGAAAGCTAAAGGTAAGAAACCAAGACAGCAAAATCAACTCTGGGCCTCAGATGAGATTCAACTGCCAATCAGAACTCAGGATCTTCAAAGGTCTAGCGACT
The DNA here is from genome assembly GCF_030020395.1 of Manis pentadactyla. Taxonomy (NCBI): domain Eukaryota; kingdom Metazoa; phylum Chordata; class Mammalia; order Pholidota; family Manidae; genus Manis; species Manis pentadactyla. The sequence goes on from NC_080020.1 coordinate 3,022,845, forward strand.
TTGCTTTTACTTTGAGCAACAAATTGTAAAACAAAAATAGGCAAAAGTAAAGCAAAAACAAGTATATATGTAAAAATAAATTAAATAAAACTGCTTGTTAAATGGGTGAAGGTGAGATGGAGGGTAGGGTGGGGAATGAATGCTAAGAGGCACTAGGTTTTTGGAAGGAGGACGGGTATGTTCTAAAATGAGACTGTAGTGATGGCTGCACAAGTCTGTAAATGTACCGAAAACTGTTGAATCGCCCACTTTAAATGGGTAGACTTTATGGTATGTAAGCTATAGCTTAATAAACCTCTAGTAAATAGTTATTAAAATAAAAAAAGTTTATTTTCAATAGAAAAGCCAGACCGTAAACACAACATACAAAAACGAATTGTCATATTTCATCAATTCTAAATGCCCACATTTTAACATCTCTAAAATCAGAATATATCTCACACCCACATTGGCTTATATGCGCTATCATCAAGGCACCTTCTGAAGAAATGATCGCTGCTTTGTCTCACGTTGTGAACTTGTGCCAACCTGTTTGAGTCAGGCACTTCACTGTACTGCACATGTTTCATATAATTTCCATTTAAAATACTTTCAAAATATTATATTCATCATTATTTTGTCTTCTTAGAGTCATGGAAACAGTAGCAGGGATGGAATTTGATATTAATAGGACTAGTGATCATTGAATTTTTTTGAAAAAAAAATAAAATCCTTTAAGGATTCTAAAAAAGAAAAGGTCCATTATTTAGAATCTTGATTTCGTTGTGATTATAAACAAAAGCCAAGGAAAGAATCAAATCCCAGAGAGAGGTATATTTACAGCGAAGTTAATGAAGCTTAAGTTGTAGGGTTCTTCTTTGTGCAGAATTCTTCCAAGACCCTGATCTTAATGATTAAATCTTATTTTCCATGAAGAGGGATCCCAGTATTAGGATGCTTTTGGCCCTACATAGTACAAGTAGTCTCCAAGTGCCTTATTTTGCCCAAATGACTGCAAAGCCAGGTACTCTAAACCATGTAAGCGGGAGAAGAGATGTGCTCCCTTCCTCTGAAGGACTCTGAACTGACCAAGCCTTGGTGACCGACACTAGTACAATCTGCGAAGTGGGTTTCCTGACTGCTGCTTTTGGTGATCATGAAGTTTATATTTGGTGCCCATAAGTCTCCAGTATCTTACCCATTTACTCATTTACTCATATTTCTGGACTCCTCGTGTTCTCAAAAATTAATAGCTTAATAAAGGACCCTAACTAGAGAGTAGTTAGGGGTTAAAAGAGGTTCCAAATCCTTGAGGCACCCGTTGCCACACTGGGACTTGAAGATGACAGAGGTCACTTGAACTTCCACTAAGTTTTCTAAGTTGCTCAAGTTTTTGCTGAAGTTGGCCAACCAGCCCTCTTCCTTCAGCAACTGGAATCTAGAACATCATTTTCGGTTTAAAATTAAGATTGTCATTTCTTTACTATTTCTTTAAGAAGTTCCGTGTTTAATATGCAATTTTTAGTCTCCGCATTTTCTGATTCAGTCACCATTTTAGCATATAATATTAAAGATGGCAAAACTACCTTGAACGCAATTTGGCAAAGTCCACTTTTTTCCAATTTTTGAATTTCCAATTCAAATGCATGAATTAATCATGTTTTTGAGAGGTTTTCAAAACATGAATACAAATGTTTCCAGTAATTTTTGCTGGAGAAGATTATGTAAGAAATTTTCATCTTACTAATTTGAGTTCAGATTTTTTGGCCATCAAAAATAAAAAAATACTGTCAGAATACTGACTATATCAAGAAAAGAGGCCAAAATGTGTGTTCTTTCTGTTGAATCAAAACACATGTAACCTATCTTTACAGCCAATGGAAATCATATTTTGTTTTCTATACTAACATCATAGTGAACACTTCAAAATAAAAGGAAAACAGGAATAAACATGGCCAAATAATGCATTGGGAGTAAAAATCACAAACCCTTTATCATTTAAGAACTTGGGGAAATTGAATTTTTCAGGACTTTCTTTGGCCAACACATCATGGAGGAAGGAAATAAAACAACACAATATTAGTACGTCTTAAGTATTTACTGATGGTTGGGTTTTTAGCTCAATCATTTGCTTATAGATTTTGCTCCTTGTAGAGTCACTGGAAAATTGTGGGACAGAACTTGAAACCTAAAAGGAAGAAAGAATCATACGTTGAGTATAAATGCTGGGTTGTCTCAGTAATGACACACATCTCGGCCAGCCACAAGGGTTTAACAAAATGACCACAGTGTCTAATGACAGTCCGTGGCTAGCCCATCCCATGGTTTATTGGTTTCTCAAGAACTTTATACAATGAAAGCACTTTCTCCCAACTTTTCCACCCATAATGAGGAATTTTTGTCACTCTATTCCTCAAACATCGTCTTTATTTGGAAATGAGGATGTGGCTTTTTTGGGCAGCCTTGCTCTTCTGATTATCTTACATTTTGTGATTTTTATTTTCCTGTTTCATAAAAATTTCCTCCAAGAAACCTCATTACACAGTTGATGGCTTCTAATGCGAATTTAGGTCCTTATCCAGTGATTTGGGGGGGGAGCAGGAGAGAGTAATAACATGTTATCCTGTGGACACATTCCCAAACTTCACCACTACTGGTGCCCCAGAAAATTATTACTGTAGTAAAGAAAAAGTAAACATAATGAGGATTTAAAAAAAAAAAAAGATTCTGTGTGAGTTCAACAAGTCCACAGACTATAAATGTATCTAGTCTACGAAGCTTCAGGCAAAGAAAGAGCTGATGTCAGCATGCTCTCAATCAGCTGGAACAGTGGATAAAGGGAGCGACAGGCTTACTGTTTTGGCCAGAACACCTGAGAGTCAGTCGGCCACGGCCGGGCAGTTAGGACTTGATCTTTGTGTTCTAGACACTGCGTTTCTATTTGTACTGAGGATCTTTTGTTCTAGTCCTTTAGGGAGAGGATCTGCATCCAGTTTCTGGCACTTCCTTTCTTAAGGTAAATTGCTCTCTCTGTCGCCCACACCTTACCTTAAAATGACTGAAGAGATGAAATGACATAACACATATGAAGAACACAGTTTGTGAGTGTTCAAAGAATGTCAGTTTGCTTCCTACTGGGGAACTTGACAGACTTGTTGCATCAAAGTCACGTTCGAGGCTCAGGGAAGATCCTTTCTTCTTGAAAATCTCGAATTTCTTTTATCTTCACTGTTTGTGTGCTATTTCTTGAATCTGTCTTGTCCTTGCAGGTTTATACCTTTGTGGCTTGAGGACAAAGGCAGAAGCAAGGGGCTGTCGGAACAGCTGGGGCTCTGAAATTACCGCAATAGTGCCGACTGACTGAGCCTACCACAGGATGCTGAACACCAGTCCAGAAAGTGTAGAACAGACTGATTGTGTCACTGGGACCCAGAGGGTCTTGGGAAAGGAGATCCCAGATTCGGACTTTCCGACAGGAAGGTTAGAATCTAGAAGATAATGCATCAGGGCTTCACTATCAAGAGTTCATTTCTTTCAATCCCAAAAGCTATACCCTGCCAAACCATCCATCAATTTGCAAGGAGAAATAATGACATTTGGGGGCATGCTAATGCTCAAAGTATTTTACTCCTGTGTACCCTTTGTCAGGAAGTTAGTAGGCAACATGTTATATCACACAAGGATATAAACCAAGAGAGAGGAAGTCGGGGAGTCAGGAGATGGGAAGGAGTACAGAAAGCGGTCAAGGATGCCCAGGCGATGATGAAGGAAGACCTAGCATAACAGCCTTTCAGTAGGTCTGGAGACCGACAGCCTGCTCAGAGGCGAGCAGGAGAGTATGGGCTGCAGACGGGACTCCTCTTGAAAAGGATAAAATAGATCGAATGCCTCAGGTGCCTGTAGATGGGAAAAGAGAGTCACCTTTCTGTCAGAGAACTTGCAGATTAACTCTGTACAAATAATACCGAGCTAAGAAAACATGGACAATTAATAATCCTATGGAATATAAATTTTTATTCGAGAAAAGTAATCATGGTCAATAGTTTAACTCTGAATTGTAGTTATATACTCATGGCTTATAGTATTACAAGCTATGAATGGCTATCTAATAAAAATTAGAATCAAACTCTTTCAAGAAGGAGGGGTGAGAAAAGGGTTTACATGTGAGAAGAAGGAAGGTGGGGCCATAAGAGCTGAATCCTATTTCCTGTTCTGTGAAATCCATGTGTCTCAAACCAAAAAATGTCAGCAAATAACAGTTTCAGAATGTTATTATATTCTGAGGGGGAAGGACAATGAAAAAGTCCCTCAAATTAGATACATCCTGAAAGAGCATCGTATCTAGTAGGATTAAAACTTTACCTCCAAGTATCTAGGCAGAAACTGGATACGCAAAAAACGTGAGGACCTATTAAAGAATAAAACTCAGTATCTCTCCAGACCGCTTTTCAGAATCCAGGTAATACAGAAAGCTTTAGCACAAAGTTCTGAATGCACACGATTTTGGTCACCCATCCAAACTGGATTTCACCTAACATAGCAACAGAATATTTTAGATATTTATGGACACTGGAGATAAATCTCTGTAAACTTCCTGAATGCAATATACCAGAAGATATACTCAAGCCACAAAAGAATTGCTTTACTGCCCTGTACATCCTGGCATAGCCCTCCTTGAAACAGCTGTGTTTGAGGATATTTGTCCTCACTCATTATGTATCCTCACACTGAGGAGAGCAGTGTTCACACTGGGGATCTGCTCACCGACACAGTCTGATCACACCAACCCTCAGTCACGACCTGCTGACATGTAGTGGAATGCCTGCCTGGTCTCATTTGGAGCTCTTTTTATCTGAAATGCCCTCATCTGATCTGACTCTCTGCAGCTCTGGTCTTATTCTAGCCATAGGCTTTCTGTGGCATAAGAGGCAGGGCTGAGTCTGTGGTGGTGATGATGAGAGTCAGGATTCTTGCATGTCAAGTCCTTTGTGTTCCTATAATACCTATAGTGCTCCCCCATCAAAGGACTTACGATAGTACAGTGGCCTGTTAAATGTTTCCTATTTGTCCTACTACACTCATAGAATCCCTATAAACAATGCTCAGAAGAATTGCTGAGATAGTTGATAACAGCAATTTTTGAATAAATGAATAAAAAGGAGCCATTAGCCAGATACTTAAAATTTTACTTTTAGTTGATGAGACTTCAAAGTTCACATGTGATATTACAGAATTTGTGCATCTGTTGCTCCTAATATAATACATATTAAACAATGTCCTAATTTGTGGGCCCAACTGTGGTTTATTTGCTACTATAATTTATCTATGTAGAGACATTTTCCCTTTTCTTGAAAACTGTAACATTCCTATTATAATCAGGCCCCAGCATATCACTTACATGTAGCTTAGAAGTTGTGATGACTTCTTCAAGTCTGAACACATTAAATCTAAAAGACAGATGTGCAGCTAATATCCTACAATCAGTGAAAACAGTAAAGTAGACCAGAACAGGGGCATGACGGGGCTGGTTCACAGCAGCTCGGGAGCCAGTTGTTAAATTTGCAGGAGTTTAGAGAGCTGGTTGCTAAATGTTGGCGTTAGTAAAAATACATCACATAAAGCCACCATTAAATAACTTACACCAAAAACGATGGTAATAAACACTCAAAACTCACTTTCTCCTGTTTCACCACATTTTATTGTCATCTATGCTTGCCTGTCACCCTGAGTTCACTGACACTGACTGTGACTCTCTGGTGGGACTTGTAGCTGGTGCTGCCCTGGGTGGCCGGTCTTCCCACCTCTTCACTGCTGCCCACCCTCTTCCTGGTTCATACACTCGGCACCCATATGGTAGATTTCACCACATTGATTTGAAGTTGTTTGTGTTTCTAGTCCTCGTGGTTATGCACTACACGGTCTTAGTTCCCTACAGGGCGAGAACGAGCCATCTCTTTCCTTGGTGTCATTTCTGCTGCACACACCAGGCCCAAACGCCGTTGGGGGTCCGCCACCCAGATGTTGCTGAGGACTCGTTTCCCTGGTGTCTGGTCCCCCCAGGGTCTGAGGTTCCCGGGTCAGTGCGAGGACTCCAAGGGGAGGATGGAGAACAACGGGAAGGAAGGGGACGTGGCCGGGAGGGACGCTGCAGGGGCACACCTTGGCGCTTTGAAACGAGAAAAGTAGAAACTTCAAAGGAAAAGACAGTGAAAGGAACATAGACTTTTAAATATACATATATTGCCCGAACAAGTAATTGGATTTTCCACAAAAGGAGAGAATCTTGGGTGCATCCTTCCTACTTAAGCCTTTGCTGTCTTCGTCCAAAGATGAAACTTGTTACAAGGAGGCTGTTGCTTATCTCTTAATTTTTATCTAAATAAAACACTTCTTGGCTTATATCCTTATTTGTATCTAAAATTTTGCATATCTGACTTATCTTCTGTGGTCACAGTTTTTTTTTTTTCCTTCTGGCTCTCCAGGCTTTCCTCAGCACTTTATGATGCATCACATGGACTTTCTTGTCATTTATCCCGAGGTCTGGAGGTCGCCTGCCTTGCTCATCACAGACTGAATAAAAAACAGAATTTCTCTACTTCTTGTAAAATGATTAAGAGAGATTGAAATTAAGGCAAATTAGGCTAAAGGAAAAGAGTGAAATAGTACAGATGCATTTATAACTCGTTTATAACTTTACCATATGATTTTAAAACATCAGGTTTTCATAGTAAGAGTCTGTCCCGAACGCCCTGTGAGTTGCTGCGCTGTGGGAATCTGCCCGCTCTGACCTGGGGAAGAAGTTTTCTGCACTCGCAGACTGAAGCCCCTGTGTGGCATTCTCCCACCCGTCATCTCTCTACAGGCCTATTTCCGTGCACTCCTGTCAGTGCGATTGGATTTTTCCACACCCAGAGAACTGGATTTTCCCCTTCTCCAACCTCAGCTTGCACCAGCCTGCACAGAGGGTATCTGCTTTGCTCTGTGATTCTTATGCAATATCCTTCTGATCCTGATGAACGGAGGGCACGTCCAAGGCCACACTGGGTCTTCTGTGCTTAGTTACATTTTGATTTACTGAAAGCCAACTACATATTCAGCAGGTGCTAGTCATTCCAGGGCAATATTAATAAAGTACAGTCTTTACTCCCAAGGTGATCAAAAGCATGTCGCGGAAGACACGATGGCAATTTTACGTGCAGCTGGAATTTTTGGTAAAGAAAGAAAGTCTTTATGGATCTTAAAGTGAACACAAACTATATAATAAAGTTTTCCATCACAGTATATTGCCAGTGGGAGAGTGAGGGGAGAAATAAAATACAAAAAAGCTTACACTCGTGATGTGGTCACATGAGGCTCTGAGTCCTCTCTTCTGTGTGTAAAATGGTATATAAAAGTGAAGAGAAGTAATTCTTCCCAAGTACTTCTGGCTGCCAAACGGTAACGTGTGCAATGTCCAAAAGCGAAAGGCACACACCAAGCAGTAAAGGAACACAAGAGGAAGAAATAATGTAAAATCTCCACGCTCACCACTCTCTCCTGGGAAGAGCTGACAGCACGTAAATATGTCTGGGAAACAAGGTGTAAACAGACACATATTTCTGTGTCATCAAAGTTCACTCTATTTTTCATTACAGTGTTAACAGAAACTAAAACACTCAAATATTACGGCTTCGGCCCCTGGCACTGCCACCGTAACGTAAGAAAAAAGCCGCTGCCTTTTCTTCTTCAGAGCCTAAGGCTCATTTGGTGTTTTCTTTAAAGGAAAATTTACTCTGATCACTTTTCAAAATGGTCATATTTATTAATGAAATAACTTCTTAAAGGCCCACAGCCGGCCAGAATCTTGAACCAAAAACACAGTTCTGCGCTCTCACAGCATCAGATGAAAGTTTTAGAAGCCCCCCACGTTGTCAGGCACAGGCCACAAAAGTCATGAGGAAAAGGATTTGTGGCCCATGCTGCTTACTGACCACTGCCTTTTTATAATCACCTAGATTTCAGAAATGAATTCTCCCTGGAGAGAGAAAAATGGCATTTTTAATTTTTTTTTTTATTTTTATTAAGGTACCATTGATATACACTCTTATGAAGGTTTCACAAGAAAAACAATGTGGTTATTACATTCACCCTTAAAAAATAGCACTTTTTAAAGATAGTGTTCTTCACCTTCCTTTATAACAGCTTCAATCGATGACACCTATATTATTTTGCTTAATAACACCAAGTTTCATGTGTTTTGACTAAGCAAGAGTAAACATATTAGGAAATCTAGTCACCAACTGTTTACCACAATATAAGCCACAAGAAGGGAAAAAAGAAATGAAACTTAGGTAATTGCTTAGTTTACATGGAAATAGCAATTAATACTAGACACTACTTACCAATGGAATTCACCATAAACCAAATACACTGCCTCATTCAATCATTTCAATAACCTTTTGCTGAAGTGCTGTGTGTGCATTTTACACATAGGAAAACTCTAAGCTGCTTAAAGTCACATGCAGGAAATGACAGAGTTAAAGATGAGAACCAGGTCTGCCTGATTTGCTATTCCCTAATCAATCTACTTGAAGTAAAAATGTCGTCCGTCCTTTCTTCTTCCATTTGTCTTAATTCTCATGGAATAAACCAGTTATTTTGATTTCTATCCTAAGTATAAATTGTGTTGATTCCTTTAGAGTGAGAAAAATAAGTCACAATATTGTTGCAATATCAATGTTTGGTAACCCATACTCATGGGTTAGAAATGTTTTCTCTTTATCAGGCTAGCTGACAATATTGACAATTAATCACAGGTTTTCAGGCTTAAATATATCAATCTTGCCCTAATGAACTAATAAACTAAATAGATTTTTCCAAGAATTAATTGTACATTGGGATTTTACAAATTTCATTCTATTTTTCCAATATAATGTTAGAGAAATTTGATTTATCAAGTTTTAAGGAATCAGAAGAAATCTAAAAAGTGTTTAAAAAAGGTTTGACATAACTAAATCATTAGATATATTTTTGTTAAAAATGAAGAGAAGGAACTGACATTATCCTCCTTCTATCCCTAAACATAGCAAAGAAAAAGTGTTACTACATAAAAATTTTAATTTTTTTAAAACTGAATAAAGGGCAGGGCTTCTGTTGTTGTTTTTGATATTTGATTATTGAAAATCCAAATGTTACTGAAGATTCTGTCTGCATTAACATAGCCCTACTTAAAAGACAATTGAACTTGGAGAGAGAGAATGAGATTCACAATGAATAGGACTTTCTCTGCATGCTCAGTATCTAACTATAACATCCCAAGTGAATAAGAGAAAATGGTGAATAACCCTTAACAGTATTTTTGTTCTTAAAAGATAAGCAATATTCTCTACGGACTAAATTACTTTGGAAGTTGATTTATGTAATTTTCCCATGTTCTCTAGTTAGTAAGAAAAATGCTTAAAGCAGTGAACGTTAAAATGTCTACTTCGATTCAAGATACATGTCCAAATTTAGATAAGAAGGCCTTTTGTTAGTCATTTCCCTTTCTCAAAGATGTGGGTGATATTTTGAAACTTTGCCATTAAAATTGCCAGGAATATGTGTGATTCATAGAGGACTTTTCCTAAATCAAAATTTTCTTATATACTTTTAAATGAGGGAACAAATATCAGTTTAATTACCCTATTTGGTTTTGAGCTAAATCAAGTTAATGGAAGACATAGTAAAGAAAAATCAACATTAAATATGGCTGTTTTTCTTAAGTGACATTGAGAGAAAGAAACACTCTAAGAACTGAGAGGACAATAAAACAGCTTTCAAATACAGTTTAGGTGCTTTGGAAATGTGTGCCAGCTACCCAATTAAAAAAATATGGGGAGAAAAGTCTTATTTTTATGGCTTTATTTTTTAAGATGTATGAACAGTTATATTTCTTAGATGTTACAGCTATGTCTACGTACTGAAAAATAAGATTTGTCATAACATTAGAGATAGCTAAAATGTTTAATTTAGATACAAAATTAGAAATGAAATAAATAGTTACAAATCTAACAAAATGTGTATAGGTTATGATGGTAGTTATGGTATGTTTATTAGAGTAATATTGTATGCAGCTATTGACCTAGAAAATGCTTCCCTATCCAACCCTCATCTCTGTCAGAAAAGATAGTCAACTAAATAGAAAAACTTGCCATCCTGTGGCAAGAATAAGAGAAAATCTTTAATGCTTTTCCTTCTCAGGGCCATACTAATGCTCCTGATTCCCATCATGATACAGTCTAGTAGGCTTCAGCCATCACAATATCCCATAACATATTACATAAAACCATTATATTGATGATATCTAACTAATGATCCTGGTGAGCAGGAAATGACAAGCATCCCAGGTACATTATTTAATAGAATGGTGGGAGGATATATGTGTATCATACATACATGAAATGTGTAGGTTGTAACTGGAAGACACAATGGTTTGGGGAGAGCTTCCAATCAACAGACGTGCTGTATGGAAATTCTTGCAAACCTCAGGAGGAAAATAGAAACACACGGCCCGACGTTTCGAAATAAAGTCATGCCGTCTTGAAAACACTTGTGCTGCGCTTGCTAGGAACTAAATACCTGACCCTACGACATGTAACAGAGACTGCCCCTCCTGAATAGGTGTTTTATAATTCACCAAATCACAAGACTGGACACACACAGCAGAATTCCATTCTAAATGGAAACAGTACACATGAGTCAAGGACCAAGAAGATTCAGAAGTCACTGTACATGCACATGCTGATGGCTCCGAAGCCCGTAATGCCATTCCCACTGCTTTTCACCGGTTACTCAAAATATCTATCTGGCTTCACTGGAAGGTCACTAAAACCAGTTACAACGATGGAAGAAGAGTGGGCTAGATCAGCAATGGATTTGTATGGCATCCAGGCACCAGCCAGAAGTGAATGGCGACCGCACTGCTGTCCTCAAGTGGCACCTCTGAGAGAAGAGTGAAGGAAAAACTTCCTGTGGGCAGAGTCCCAGGATCCCCAGCTGGCTGTCCTCTCAGTGTGGAAAGAAGATTGTCTGGAGGTACAGACCACTCCTGTTTCAGAGCCAGAGACTTGGAAAGAACAAGATTAGAATATTGGTGATAAGAGGTATGTAGTATGTGTATGCAGAGTGAGAAGATTCCTGTGTCCGCTGCAAAGGATGTTCTCCGTCCTGACGAGACAACCCATCTCCTGAGTCAGGCTGCGGAGGCTCCTTTGCTCAGTGAGATCAGGTGTAAAGAGGCCTTCCAGGCATAAGGAGGCCTTGGCGGCAGGGACTGAGTTGTGCCTGGGCTCAACCACATGGACGTCCTCTCCTCGCAGCTGCTCTGGCTCCTGCTGACGCTGAGGGCCCAGCTCTGCCGGCCAGCATCCCAAGCTCGGTCCCCTGAGCTGCTGGGAATGGCTGGTCACCAGGTGGCAGCTTGGTTACAGTGACTCACTTCTGCGACACCACCATCAGCAGTGTATCCTCAGAGGGACATGCAGATATTTTGAGTACAGATTTTCTTTCCTTACCAGCAGCTTTTCTGTCAGCATGAGCGGCTATGGATGTACGGAACGTGTCACCTATCCGTGGCCAAGTAACACCTCACAACAGTCACCTTTGACCAAAGGATACATTTTGTAGTAAAGGAGGTGAGGCAATGGGGTCATGCTCGTTGTCTTACCACACGCCCCACTTCCCTGAAGTCGCTTCATTGAACAGAAATGCCTTTGAAGATTCAGTAATGGCATCAATTGAAAAATAAGGTTCTTCGAGGTTAGAGTGTTACCCTAGAGAATGCAGCACATAGTTAAACAAACAGTGAATACACAGGGCCATCTCCCCATGACCAGAGGGCACTGGTCTGGGAACCAAGAAGCAACCAATATTTTCTTCTTTTCCCGCAGACTTGTGATCCATCCATAGTTTGGAGGTCCTCATGCCCAGGAAGAAATGGGAAAAAATCCACATGTGTCTCTTAAATCGGACACCAGTGCCTGCTCTGGCTGTTTCAGGCTCCTCATCACTGCAAAATGCCTTCCAACAGGTGACGAAGGGAATGATGGACTGGCTGGGCTGACTTGATCCCAGTTACAAATAAAAAATTGGGTTAAGGCAAAAAGTCTATCTCTGGAAACAAGGGAATTTATTGGGGCACCCCTCAGGGCTCCCCTGACCAACAGTCACAGTCAGTAAAAAATCGGGGCAATGCAACGAAGGTAGAATCACCACCTATTCAAATCCAGCACAATGGAAGGCTTGGGACACAACGTTAGACTAAGAACTCCAAACAACCAAGGTGTGAACAGGTATTAGGGGGAGCATGGTGATGGGAGAACACACCAGGAGTCTTAATTTAAAGCCTTGCAAACAGCTACAGAAGCAGGTCTAAAACCAGTCTATTTTCTGCTATTAAGCAGCTTCTTTTTTTCCTCCCTTCCATTTCCTGCTAATTTATATGAAGAGCATTGAGAGTGACTTGCATTTTAGATCGTAGGCTGGAGTGCACCGAAGTACACCCAGGCCGGCAGCACCCTGCTGGGCTGGTGTGAAGAGACAGGGCTTTGTCCCCTGCGTGCACACGGCTGCTGCCAGGCATTCTCCATGCCTCTGCCGCCCATGGTTTGGGGCCGTCCCTGCCCCTCTCCTCTCAGCGCGCTGTGTACTGATCACTCCTGTCCTGGCAATCCTCAAGGTGCTACCACCGCTCAGTGGTTTCCCTGACCTATCCATCTGTATCTTTGTAAATCGCCCCTTATGAAATTCTCCTAAAAGGCCTGGTTTGAGTTGCCGTCTCTTTCTTACCAGGACCCGGAATAGTAATGAAAATGTGCTTGGAGGTCTGCAGTCCAGTGAGTTTGTTAACACTTCATCCTGAATCAGCATTACCCACCTGGGCTAGCACGGCTGGACACATACGGGTCTTCCCACGAGCACAGGGCTCTTGCTACAGAACCCTGGCCCAGGGCAGCTTGTGCATGTGTCCTGTCCTCTTTCTGGCTGCAGGAAAAGGGAGACCCCGAAGGGACTGCCCAGAACACACTTAGGTACTTGTAACCACAACAGTGAGGTGACTCATTCAGAACAGCAAAAAAAGGGTGGGGGTGGAGAAGAGGCCAATGTCCACTCTGGGGACATTTCATCATATGGAAAAGTTCGGCCAGAGAGGTGGAGGCCCTCTCCCCATATGCAGAATACACCAAGAAATCCTATAGACCAATGAGGAAAAACACACAAAACAGAAACTTTCCGAAGGGTACATGAAAAGGCCCTTCACAGAAGAGGGGACTCAAATTGTCAACTGGATCATCCCTAACCCAAGTAGACATTTAATATCCTCTTCATTTTTATGGCACCATACATTATTAAGTAAAATTAACTTCCCGTTGGTGTCCCACTACATATTTTGTCATTGATCGAAGCCATCAGACGTAACATATAAGTCAGCTCCAAACTTGAACCTATTCTGTAAAGGCCTAAACTTTGTCTTCTTAGCTCAGAGCTGCCCTCCCCTTATCTTGGACGGCCCCCAAACCTTAGACAGCAGAGCTATGACGAATGCCTATCAGGAGCCATGTGCATGCAGGGGACAAAGCCCTGCTTCTTAGTTAACCCTGCCCTTAATAAGGAAAATAATAATGTTACTTATAAAAAGGGCTTGCTATATATCAAGCAATGTTCTAGTACTCTTCCCACTGACAGATGAGCAGATGTGTGCCCAGTACGCCGGGGTTTAAGCTGAGACAGCAGGCCCCCAGTCCACTGTCTTTACTGTATTACACTGCTTCTCATTTGCAACTCATTCCTGGCTTGGGCAACATTCAACCTATTTTAATCATCCTCTTCCCCATGATTTAAGTTACATAAACAGTAATCTTCAAGCACAAGGAAAAACACAAAGTTGCTGATGGAAAACGTAAACTGTGATCTAATCCAGTGTGAATACTGAGAAGAAAAATTGTAGGCATTAGATTAATATATTTAATTGTAGCAACAGATACAATCATTTAGAGCCAACCTTCTCCCCCATCTTTGAGGTCCCCAGCAAGAGGGAGAGATTTAGAAAGAGTTCATGGCGATGGGAGGGGGAATTCCAGGCTGGAAATAGAGCCTGGACCCAGCAGCCTATTTAAGGAGGCAGAAGTTGGGGCCTGCCCACGATTTCCCAGAGAGATCAGTAATGCAGGCCGAAGGAGAGCTACCGCACAGCAATTCAGCAATAACCCAGGACCACAGGAATGCAGGGCTTCCCCGAACAAAAGATGATTATACCTTAAGCACAAAACGTCAAGGTCCTAAATGTAAGTACTTAACTCAAAAAGTGCTTCTGTCTCCTTTTAAAATATTTGCAAACTGGATTAATATTGGCAAAAGGGGAAGAAAAATGATGGAAAGAAGAAAGAAAGAAAAAATGAAGGTTATAACTACTTTTTAGGTATTTCATAGCATTTTTTAGCAAAGACGGGAAAACCCCTCCAGTACAATTTCACGAGGCCTTATTTATCTCGTTCTTTACTCTGTCCTTCTGTCCTCATTGCCTGAAACTCTGCCTGGCATAAGTAGATGCTCAGTAACTAGTTGTTGAATTAATTAATTGAAAAATGAACTAATGCTGGCAGACCAGGAAGCACAAAATTTTTTTTTTTTTTCTTATCCATGAACCCTCGCCCATTTTTGGCTGAAATTATCAGGAGTAAGTAAATGAAAGCAGTATTTTGACCCTAATGATCAGTCCAATCTCAGCTGATTAAAACATTTTCAGAGATGCCAAGCTTCTGATTTCTCACCAAGAGTTCCATTTTTTTTTTCTTTCTCCAAGTCCACTGTACATACCTTCATTTTGCCTTATTCAGATCAGGCCTATATATGAGAACTTCACCCACAGGATGACGATCTCTCTTTCTGTGTCTTTGTCTCTCCTTCCCTCCTTCTCTCTCTCGTCTCACCAGCTACTGATTAACTAGGAATGGGCTCTTGGTCACTTTAGAGAAAAAATAATAATCAGTCCATTCACAGATGCATGTGGTTATTTGTTGAAATCTCTGTTTTCTCTTGCCAGGGCAAACTGTTCAGAGACAAGAGAAAACGCTCAAGAGCCCAGCAAGACGCCCCAAGGAGCCGTCCACCCGCCCGCGTAGACGAGAAGCTGAAGGCTTCCAGAGCAGTCTTTGAAAACACCTTACGACCAGCCCACGAACACATCCGACACCGTCCTCTCTAAACCCTAAAGCGCCTGATTAAAAGCATATACTAATAAATCAGAGCCATAGGCTAAACCCTGTCTGTAGCTTTAGAATAAACAGCGTGTTGGACGTCCTCGCTATTATCTCAGAGGCTTCTTCGGGCCCTGCCCACCGGTCCGGGAAAGCCAAGCAGACACAGGGGCTGAAGACTCACTCGCTTCTGTCAACGCTGCTCCTAGTGGGACAGTAGTGAGTTGATGTTGTTACTGTAACTGGTGCGTTCCTGCTACTGAGCAGCCCTCCCAGCATGCTGACTCGCTTCCTTCTCTCCCTTCCCCGTTCAAACACGACTCGAGCTCATCCCCCCAATCTCCTGCTTGAATGTTTTAAATGAACTCTATGTCACTGGAGGTGAAAGTCAGTGTTCTGGTTCTTTTTGCTTTTCTTTTTGGCTTTTTAGTGCAGATTTTATTAATATAATTCAATTAATATGGGCTGGTTATTAACCTATTATGACAAATATACTACTTAACATATTATTCAACTAGAGGAAGGAGGAGATTAATTTGTCATTTCTCTCTAGCTGAAGTGCATTAATCTTCAATTTATATTAACATTCTCATACCTATTGGCACAGCATCGTCTTTAGTCATCTATTTATTTTCTTTCAAATTCTCCTGTGTTTGCTTGATTTGAAACCTGACAGCTATCTTCCCTGAGAAATGCATCAGGACACATTCTCGTAACTCCGTTCTCCACAATACATGTCATTAACCACTCATCTCTGCAGACTGTGCACTCAACAACTCCATATTTTACTTATTTTTAGAGATTTTTGTGTCCTCTATTATTTGTGTGATTAATTGTGAGAATGTTTGTTCTTTTATTTTACAAATTAAACAGTAGTTTTTAAACCCTCAAAGGCAGAAACAGTCTTTAACAACTGGTCCACTTTTCTTAACATGGGCCTTAGGCCAAAGGCGATGGAAAACTTGAGGGAAGACATCTGCAGAGGGCGCGGTGAGTGGATGCGAGAAGCTGCCTCAATGACCCCGCCATGCTTCAGTAAGAGGCTGAGATGTTTTTGTAAAACTGAGCTGACGTCTCTATTTTTTATCTCAATGTCTGTATACAAGACGTCTAAGCCATCATATCCCAAGTCATATTTCCCTCAAGAGAAAGACTACTATGTAACATCTGGAGGAAAACTTGGAAAAGCATTACACAAAATTAAAATCCCACCAGGGAATATGCTGAAGAACTTTACACGTCGTTGACTTCAAAGCTCCTTCCTGTTGCTTCCAGCAGATGATCTTGGGGGTTGGCTGCATATTAACACAGCAAGTCCCTCTCAGTTTTTTCCCAAGGACATCAGTTTCAATTAAATGTCAATTAAACAAAAATCCTACCAATTGATTGTTTTCTCCTTCCATTTTGAAGAAATTGATGGGAGTAAAAAATCATAGAATGTTAGAACAGAAGTAACCCATCAGCAGAATCTAGATTCGCTCTTTTAACCCTTATCTTAGGAAACAGGTTCAGATAAAAGTTGACCATACAATAAGGAGGGTCTAGATATAAGGACTTGATGTTTTATTGTCATAAGTGGGCCACACAGGTAAACCTCTTAAACTTCTTGGGATTTAGTTCCAGAATAATAATGTTAATGAGTTTGGAGAAATAAGACTCCAGGTCCTGATTTTTAAATTAGTTTTTACTACCATCCCCAACTACAGAATTGAAAAAAAAAAAGAAATATGTTAATGTGATGGAAGAAACTATAATGCAATTGAAAAATAAAACAACATCCTTTTCAGGCAAAGCTCTGTGTTTATTCAGAAGAAAGATTTCTAATCCAAAATAATAGGCCGCTTGTGACGGAAAAGATTGCCTGTCTAACAAGAGGCTGTCAGGAAGTTGCTCTCTTTAGGAAAGGCCTAAGGATTTGAAGTTCTGAGGAAAAAATCTGGATAACAAAATAAAAGTGAGGAGGTTCACTGACTTGCCAAGGGGAGGGTAATGAAGAACACCGGCGGTGTGGTGACAGACGCGAGAATTTGGAGGTAATAAAAAAATATAATGAAGGAGAGAGTTTATGGCATGGGGTGTCACCCTCTCTTCTACAGAAACTTCTTTACATTTACGTTGCTCACTTAAGGTTTTATTTGAATGGATCTGAAATAAGGAAACATGAAAATATCCCTATCCAGCTCTGTAAGGAGAGAAAATCCACCTGTGCGAATCCAAGACCCCAAGGAGAAAAGCTTTAAAAGGGATACAGTAAAATTAAGTTTATCTGAGCCATCATTATACCATTTTTCTTTGATATATTAATTGATCTTTATTAAAAAATTCCTCTATACAATATTTAAACCTGTAAAAGGCTACACATTTAGCCAAAAACATTAGATCTTGTAATGATAAGTTTGCTACAAGGAGTAGTGGTTACATAATATGACATTCAGACTGAATCTTCAGAAAGAGACTGTTAGCAATTTGACATTTGCTCCCCTAGCACCAAATTGAGTAAATATTTTGTCTTTATAAAGACAGCTCACTTGTCTTTATTTAACATAAATTCTTGGAGGACTTTCTGCCCTATTGACATACATGCTATTAACACATGATTTTTTAGTATGGCTCTCGAAGAATGGAATATATTTCCATTTTACATAGGGCTGTCAGTCACAGATTTTTGTGGAACAAATTTGTGTCTAGGGATATTATATTGCCATATAGAAAGATCTTTTTCATCCATAACAATGCAAATGAAGACTGAATTGCTCACTTTTTTTCCAAATATATGTCTGCACAATTAAGTGTATCCTTTCAATTTTCAAAAGCTACTAGAAACCTTGAAAACATGGTTTTTAGTCTCTTAAAAGAGCATAGATTTTTGTAAACAATGATATTAAGATTAAATAAGTCAATATTTCAGATTCTGCAAACATACCGATGATATTGTTCATTAATGACTTCATATTTTCAATTTTTGGACCGACCTTTTTCTAAACATGTACCTGAAAAATTCAGTGAAACCTCAAAAGTTGATAATTTTCTATTAAGAAACAAAAGTATTCTGTTTTAAATACTACACAGACACTTTCTAACCATAGTTACTAATAAAATTAAGTGGTAAATGATTTGTTACGGCAAATGACATGATAGAACAGTTGTGAGGTAGTTGTTTTCCTCAGAAGAGGAGTATGGCTGCTTCCTGGGGGCCACCCAGGCCCTAGGAACCCTGCTAGGTTCTTTCCATAATTATTTCACTTAATCCTCAAACAACCCTGCAAATTAATTGTTCTCTTTTTACAGATGAGGTCACCCAGATGCAGAGGTATTCGGGAATTTGCCAAGCATCACAAAATAAAAGGAGGCTCTGGGATTTCAAATCAACTCAACTTCCAAACCTCACAGTCCTTCCCGTGGGCCAGCTTCCTGAGGCTGAACTCACTGTGTTTTGAAACAATGTAGCTTTAGATCAGGTCTAGTGAATTTAGAAAAACGACACAGGGATGCACCTGCCTCCCTGAGATGTAGTTACATGAAGAAAGGCCGGGAGCCCTGGGTAGACCTCTAGGGGTTAACGGAAAAACACCCGAAGTGCAAGCAAAACCTAGTAAACAAACAACAACACCCCCTTCCCTTTTATTGCGGGTAATCACAGAGATAACATGCAAAATGACCGTTTCTGAGCGTTTCCCAGCATCTCTGTCAATCTCATTTCAGTACCTTATTTTGTTTGTTTTCAAAAGGCCTGTTTTTGTTAATGAAAATCCTCCCCAAACCGACAGAGACAGGGTCCACCTGCCCGTGCAACAGAAAGCTAATCTCTGAACAAGGTCTTGAGCAGAGAATTCACCGCAGGGTGGCCGAGGAAGGACGGGAGGCAGGTCTGGGCCGGGCTCCTGGCTCCTTGCATGCGCCTTGCAATGAATTCTCTCCTCTGAAGCCCACGCGGAGACGGGGCCTTTCCGCTGTTCGGGCAAATGGACCTGGTCTGATTTGGTTTCACTCCTGGAGGAATTTTTTTCCAAAAGCATGTCTCAAGATCAAACTAAAAAAAAAAAATTATATTAATCAGTTTTACAAAGCTAATAGAATTTAAAATAAAATTAACTTTGTTAAAGAGGCCTGCTTTATGTTAAAAGCTGTACCAAGGCTAATGACCTTGACTGTGTTTCTGCGTGTTGTCAATGTGCAGTCTTCATGCACACACACAACTCTGAGGGTCTTTCCCTTTAATGGTTTACATTTTTCCTTCTTTTAATACTCAACAAGACGATGACTAAAATACAGCGGTTAATGTAAGTCAAGCCAAGCGTATTTTTTGTATGAAAAGCTTGAGATAACTCTGCTATAGAGCACAAGGCAGCCTATATGTGCTCTAATTATCTGGGTTCTTTCTCAATTTCTATTTTATCCTGCAAAGAAAGAGAGACAGAAAACATAGACACACTTGGAGGATCTCTGGGGTACTGATCTCATCTCTTCTTTACTTTCTAAGGAAATGGTGGCTTTGAGAGGCTTCCCGTTCAGCTTTAACTGTTTACTTATAATGTGCCAATGAGTTTCCTCTTACATTTAATATGGGAAAAGATACAAAATAAACACAGTGCAAAATATTTGGCAAAAAAAGCAAAGAAACAATTTTGTTAGGTTTCTTCTTCTAGTTCCTCAGACAGGAACTGAATGAAACCACATTTTTACCCTAATAAGTCAGCGGAGCTTCAAAGGTGAATAAAGATTTGGGAAAGCTAAAGTTTCACAAATAAACTCATTAGATTTTACACTCTCAGAAAACTATGGAATACTAGCTTAATATTTATTATTTATAAATAGTCTTCTGCTAGTTTTATCTTCCTTGATGCTATATATAATAAAAAATAATAAAAATAATAAACCACAATCTTTAAATATAGCTCTGCGAAAACTTAGTCAAGAGAAATGGCAAATGTATTTCCTGATGGACTTGAGATAGATACCACTGAGCAGAAAAGATGGAACCTATCTAACTAAAGTTCCCTTGAAGTAAGTGTGAAATCAGTTAAAAGGAAATAAAAATCATGGGAAGTTATGAGAGACATGCTTTATTATCAGCAAATGTGGCAGGCTTGGAAGTTTCAATTACTGATACTTTCTATTACAAGTCAGTGGTGCACTATTAAAGTGATACAAAACAAAAGCCCAGAGAGACCCTCAGGAGCAGGGAAAAAACACAGCACCTGGAAAAAAGAAACTCACTGCCCTGCTTTATATTTTGCCCTAACCAGTGTGTTTATTCGCCCTCATGTTCAGGCATCTCTGGGCAAATGAGGACACACTGCAGGCTGGCCACTAAGATAGCGCGGGAAAACGTATCACATGAGGAGCAGGTGACAGAACTGACACGGGCCTGGAGAAGCTGCGAGCAAATGCCGGGGACAAGAGAGAGCAAACTTCCTCCAGTTGTTGGAAACAGCATTGTATAGAGTCACAGCTGTTCTGCCAACCTCCAGAATGGACGCCTAGCCCCCACGCAGGGGAAAGTGTTCTAGAATTCAAAGCTGTATCATTATGGGATAGAATGATGTATTCGTCAGGTATCTGCTCACAAGCAGGAAAACAGAAATAAGAAAAAGGGGGACTTATTGGCTCCACACTTGAGATACCCACGGGTGGAGCTTGCTTTGGGCACAGGGCGTCCAGAGGTGCAGACAGTGTCATCGCGCCTCCATCTGTTCCGTGTTTAGTTTCTTTCTCAGGTAGCCTCCTGGTATGCGAGAGCCTCAGGGGCTACCGGAAGCACCAGGCAAACCAGAGCAGGAAATCACACAGAAAAGGAAGCAGCCCTCCATCTCCCACCCTCCATTTGTGACTTGTAACAGAGAATCGTGATTGGTCCCCTCCTGGACCCGACCCTGTGGGTGGCCCATGGATGCTGTGAGAGGCCTGCCTTGGGTCTCAGGCCTGCTGCTGGGAGGGCAGCTGCCACGACTGACATTAGCAGAATCACGGTCAGTAGAAGAGAGGACACCAGAGAGCTGGGCAGGCAAAAACTGGCAAAAGAACAAAAAATAATAAAACAAAATAACATAATAAAATAAAATGAAGATGTATACCACAACTTCTTGGGAAGGAAACACATTTCTCATCACTGAATATGTTTGGGCAGACGTCAAACAACCACTTGTCGGTGACACAAGGCCATACCGCCCCCTGTCAGCCTGGGACTCCAGCACGTCATCCTTCAGTTCTTGTCAGGCACTGAGCTCATGCAGTGCGGCAGGCCACGCAGATGGTGCACAAGACAGGCGAGGGCCTTGTGCTGGGGGCAGTTTACAGGCTATGGTCTCTCATCTCTAAACGGATGATTTTTGCCCCAACAACATGAGTGTGATTAAAAGAAAAGATAGTAGAAACCGATAATTATAACACAGTATATGAATGCAAGACATTGAAGGGCCTAAGTGGAATAACTACGCTGAGAAAGCTGGAAGGGGGTTGAAAGCACACTCCATCGCTAAAGGAATTTTATCTGCACATGCCCCACACAGCTTGCCCAGCTCTGCTGCACAGCCTGTGATCTAATCCCAAACGAATGACTTCATCCAGTAAAGATCAAGGGGGAAGAAGTCTCAGGCTGGCTTTTTGGCCTAGGGGTTAAGGCTGGAGGTTTAGGGAGCAGATCATCCCATGGGCCACAAACACGGTGCTGCTGCTTCTGGGGCCGAGGTTGGGGCGAGGCCCACAGCAGGCCTGACCTCAGATCCCGCTGAACCAGCAGCACGAGGCAGGGGCAGCTTCTCCGGAGAGCCAGGGCTGCCCACCCCTGGGACTCCAGCGGCGCTGCTCTGCTGAGCTTGTGCTTAAAGGACATGACACAACCTTGGGGGGTGGGGTGAGCCTATCACACAGACTGGGCTTAAGGGATCTGGGAGCAGCAACATCTTGCCCAGCAATGGCTGTGTTTCCAGTGCCCGAGCACACTGCCAGGGGTGTCTTCTGTGTGAACACTGCCATTCGTGGAACACACTCTCATTCCAACTGATCACACCTCTCTGGGGAAGCTCTTCATGGGAGTCGTGCTCACTTCAACTTTCTAAACCTCAACTTCCTAACCTGAAGATGGAATAAAAGTTGAGTGTAAACTCACTTATAAATTCTAAAAAAATTAACTTACAGGATAAATAATGAAAATTGCCTTCTTTTTACTAATTGCTAATGGTAGCGTGATGCTAGAATTTTATTGCCTGAAATGAATGCCAATTTCCCCACTGAAGTCCTTTTATTCAATGAAGTTAATCTAAGACACAATAAATTTACTATTAACCCCTAGGACTGAAATACTTGTGATTTAGGCTGATCGAAAAGCCAAAGTGGTCAGATAAACTTTCTGTGGCAGGGGGCGGGGGGTTAGGGGTGGGGCGGGATGAGGTTCTTGGACAATTTGGAAAAATAAAAAGTTGCTCACTACTCTCTTAGGTTTTATCCTGGTTATATCACTCATGTTCTTTCCCAGACAGCCCCTGATATCTGATAGGAAGTAGCAGGATTGAGAGAAACCTCAAAATCAGACAGGGCTTGCTACAGCCTAATGTCCAAAACATCTGAGTGGGCAGGTCTGCTTGGACCCATTAGCTCCGGCCCACACAGGCGCCTTTACATCTTGAAATCAGCTCTTGAAAACCAAGTGTGGAATTTCCTTCTAACTCCAAAATATTCATGTCACATCCTCACCACAAGAATAGACCAAAAATAATCTGAAGAAATTTCATTCCATTGAGGAGATGCAAATATGTAGAAACTCTACCCAGCTGAGTCAAAATGAAAAGTCTGGAAGCAATTTCCAAAGCACCCACCTCGAAGGGGCCCTTCACACTGAAAGAGGAACTCTGGGCACGGCCCAGGGCTTTGGGACCGAGAGAGCAGTGACACGGCAGAGCCTCATGTCCTTCCATTTTCAAAGACGGGGTAGACCTCCGTGTCAAACAAGGTTTTTGGATATAAGTGTTGTATGGGTTCTATTGATCAGTGGGTGGGAGGTGAGTTGTTTTTTTCTTTAATTCCCAAGTTTCCACGATTGCATCCTTTAGGCATTTGGCAGTGAGAGGATTAGATGCCTCGTCAAAGGTCTCATTGTTCCTTCTCTAGCCTTGTTAATCTCCAGTAGGACGTTGTTTTCTGATGAGAAGGATGGAGGTGTGTGCGTGTGCATCTTTCATTTGTCCTGAGGACGCAAAATACCAGGCCCTCGGGAAAAAATGATCTTCGGTTTCCTGACAGTCTCCGCTTCTCAGATGCTTCCAGTAAGGGATCCTGCTTCGTTCTTGACAGACAGTCTGTCACCTCACGGCTGCGTGTTCCGACCCTTTTCCTGAGCAGCACACAGGGAGCAGCCGAGAGCCTCTGGCTGGAGGCGACCAGCGGCTCAGGGAGCTGGGGGCCAGAACCCGGCATCAGCGACTTGACTTTAGAACCAACTGCTGAGCAGCAACCTCTAAAGGAGCTGCTAACAATTCTGCTAAGAAGATCCTGTAGTTTTCTGTATCGCCTTACTGGTTTGCATTTTGTTTCTCATTTAAAATACACTCATCATCAATATGTGTGGGATAACATTCTGCGTGGCGTAGCGTCGTTTTGCACAAGCACAGGTTGCCTGAACCTGGCGGGGGCACCCCTGCCCGCTGGGGCATCTCTCTCCGGCCGCACTGTCTGCGGTGGGATTCTGCCCTGTGTATTTTCGCTGCATTGCTCTGCAGCCCGGTGAGGGCGTTGATAGACAAGCAGGCAGTTCACAAATAAAGACCCCATACCTTACAGATTCACAGCATTTCCTTCAAAATGTGAGGGTCTAGGTTTCAGAAGGAAAAGGCACAATTTGGCAATTTTGACCAAAGAGACAATATTTCAATGTCAAAGACAGATAGGGATGATCATTGCAGTGTTGACACTTGTAATAAAAACCGCTGAGTGTTGGCTGAGCATGGCTGGTCTCTGACCAGTCTGTCAGAACCGCTGTCCTTCCAGAAGAAGTGCTTGTGAGCGGAGGCAACCAGCGGCCCCTCCGGGCAGGGCTCTCATTCTTCCTAAGTTTCAACCAGTCTGGATGCAACGGTGATGTCAGCTGGCAAAGGGCAGGGGTGGGGAGTGACCCCATCACTCAAACCTGCTCGTGCTCTGCTTACTTTGACGGCTTCCCAGGACACCGTGGGGAGCGGCTGACGCAGTGTGTCTGAACTGAGCACAAACACAGCGCTCTCTTCTTGAAGCACGCTCGCCATTGTGACGCCTGCTTGAGAGAAGTACTCTCTGCACCCCTGAAAGAACCTGACCTGCAGAAGTGAGGAGGTGCCTCCCCAGGCCTTGACCCCAGCTTCCTTCTTGCTCTCTAATTCTCAAATTCTTACCACATGAAACTCAAGATTTCAATTCATTTTTATCTGTAAACCGTATCACACTATCTTGGTTCTTTTTGAAGGAGAAATGGGCTTAGTTAAATCAAACTTATCAAAATTGATTCTTACAGTTTGAATGTTTATAGACATACTGTCATTGGCTTTTTTATTTTTCGGTGTTTTGCTTTTGTTTGTTTTTCCAGTGACTTTACCCTGAGTTGTTCCCCTGAGGGAAATGATGTCCTTACATTTTAAAGATGCTGGTCAAAAACTTGGAATTGTTCTCTTTCCTTTTTTTCCAGTTGACAGCTTCCAGAAATAGATTATAATCCACAATGAACCCCACATGCTCCCTTTTTTTTTCAAATTAGACTACTGCTTTAATAAAAAAACAAAAAACAAAAAGCAAAAATACCACTGGGCAACTATCCTCAGATTTTGACTGAAAATATATATAAATATTAAAATGCTGATGATAAGGGCTCATGCCTTATAGAACTTGAAAAATAAAACTCCTATTACACCCATTCACACAGAGTTGGAGAGAAATAGAATTGAAATAAGTAGCTTCACTCATTATGTATGGGAAAGGAAGAAAATCTTAGTGATTATTTGAAAATATCCTGAAATTATTTACTTAACTGCTTATTTAAACTATCATAACTGGAGACAAACACAGGTCTTATTCCAGATCTTTGAACTTTGAAACTGAAAACTTTTGGGGAGAAAACCCTGCTGGTTTTCTTCAAGTGTGACAATAGACTCAATTGTTTCCCATAATTCAAACAAAAACAAACTCACTAGACAGTCTGCAAAGCCAACACTTTTATTCATATTCAGCAAAGTCTGTGCACAACGATTACTAAACAATTAGTAAATTTCTCCCTTGCCTGGAATCTTGCACACATGTATGCAATGTATATGTAGGGGTATAAACAGAATGAAATCCATCTTTGTGTGGGTATGAAGGGACTTTCTTTTTAGTAAGCCCAAATTTAATAAAATGCCATCTGCAGCAGAATGTTTGGAAAAAGCCACATAAAAATCGGAGGGCTTTATTTTCTCAGGTGCTTTCACTGGCAAGAAAAGGAACTCGTACTACATGTTCAGAGACATAAAGTATAGAGTCAAGAAGAGCTTAAATAATCCCCAACCTCTGATAACATCACCAGGAAATGTATTCTCTCCTAAAAATGCTGCTGAATATGATCACCAAAGGCTAAATTCAACAGTAGTGAACTTCTGTCCAGAATATGGATATTCTTATTTTCTAAGGCCAAAGTAAGAGAACACGAAAATATTGTGAAATGGATGGGATGGGATATCATTTCATCAGCAGGCTTTCTAGGGTGAAAGTTTCTGGAGAATATTATGGTATTCTTGCTGACACGGCATTCCTTAGTCAACCATTCATTTTTCCTCATGTCTGTTATTGCCTTGCTTTTCAGGTTTTGTCCCCACCCAATCCTGGGGTGCTCCTTCTCAGTATTTTTAGATTGCCACTTCGGTCTCCTGATAATTCTCCAGTCAGTCTAATCATTGTCAGCTACCATTGAGATTGTAATTCATTCAGGACTGATCACATCATGAAAAGCCGATTCTCTCTGCCTGTTTGGGGAAATCATTTAAAATGTACACTATTTCATCAGTTACCTAATTAGAGCATCAGATTTCCCCCAACCAATCCCTTCCCCCCAAAATCACTGTGTCTAATAGAGTCTGCAAAAGGGAACACACACAGCAGTGTCCTCTCATTGTGCAGACATTTCCTTTACCAAATGACAGGCTCATCATAGCTGAACACATTCATGCGGCTGCCCAAAAGGGGGCCTTTAATACACTGGCCAAGAGACCTCAACCATGCTTGCATAGCGCAAACACTCAGGTGCATTCTTTAGAAAATGACTGGAGTGTGGTTTCACTGACTACTACAGTGCTGGAGAGAGAGGTGCACAGAGAGACTGTGCTTTTGTATGGGTGGCCCGTGCAAAAGTCACTCTCTCATTTTATAGTAAAATAATTTTTATCTGGGTCACATGACCGTTCAAAGTAAAGACTATCCCTGTCACTCTTGCAGACAGACATGGCGCGGGGCCACGCTCTGCTGATGGGATGTCTGCAGGTTGACGTGAACCTTCCCACCTCCTCCCTCCTGCTACCTGGAAGGTGGGCAGGGAAAGCAACCGTGGAAAGTGGTGAGGATGAAGATGATGCCACAGAGACGAGGCAGCCGCGTGATGAAATCTCCTGGGGCTCTGGCAACTGGGTGGGGCTCCTCCAACTTTTATATGGGGGCGCAATGAAACTCTACTTGTTTAAGGTACTGATATTTTGGATCAGTGGTGTAAGCAATGTGCTCATTCTTTCCACGAACAGCCAGGTTTCACATGCTGGCCTTCAGACATCCACGAGCGATAGCGTATAGTTCTGATAATCTTGTTTTTATTGTTCTAAGGAGAGACTTAAACTTCTTGCTAAACCATCTGGACCTTAATGTTGAAATCTCTGAAATCGTTGCTCGATGCGACCCACTGGGTTCTGTTATTGATGTGCACAAGGAACAAGGGGGTGGGAATGGGCCTGGGACAGAGACCAGGTGCTGGAGAAGGGCCTATTATTCACTGATATGATCACAGAATCAAGATTAGACATTTTATCCAGTTTTACCAGGGGCGAAAGTCATGACCTCTTGAATCTCAGCCTGTGCAGGGTTCATTCTGCTATTGATGACCTTCTACCCCAACAAAATAGCAAGTGTATACACCTGAGCAGTTTTTCTAGCTTTTCTCTTATTTTCTAATGCTGTATTTCTCTTTGCCAGTTCTTTATTTACTAAACCACCCATTGAACCTTTTTCCCACTTAATAACTACCTCCACGATTCACAAGAGGCCTTTGCTGAATCTGGGCCTTCTCTCACTTCACGTTGGGGAAATGAGGAGAGGGTGGTTATCACTTCATTCTTGTTAGTTTCTTGAACCTATGACTGTCTTTACCTTTGGCTTATGAAGGATCAGCATTTCTTTGCCAGCTGTGTCCTGTTTATTTGTCAGACCCCTGAGAGTCTTTTAGGTTCCTTCCTCATGAGAGCATTTTGCAGAATTACAGCGCCTTACTGTTGAAGTGTCATCCAGTCCAGCCTCACAACTAGTACAAAAGACTTACAGATAATTTCTAACTGTGTTTGAGTGAATTGCTTAACCTCCCTCAACCTGAGTTTTTGTATTATAAGTGCAAATACCTTCCACCTTACACGGGGAGCACTGCTTCAACAATGGTAGTAATAATACCCAGCGAAATTACCGCTTGATAGAGCTGTTGTCGCTGTTGTTGTTAAGTTTAGCCTTCTCTTGAAACCTTAAAATAAAGCCTCCTTATGTCAACAGTTCAAACATTTTAGTTGCTCTCTGGGTTAAATGGAAACTCATTCTCTGTAATTCTGTCCATTTGTCCGAGATCTTCCCGCAGGGCTTGGAGAATGAATCTCCTCCATCCGCATGGTTCCAATTCTTCCAGCTAAACATTCTCTTCCTCAGTGACTCTAAGATTCTCAGATACGATAGAGATCCAAGCCGTTTTCACAGCATCCTGTGTTCCCCTTAAGGCAAAGTACACAGACCCAGCACGCAGCCCGAGCAGGGAGCTGACCGCACCCTTGATGGAGGATGGGAGCAAATCCCTGCACACTCTCCGAAGCCCAGTCCAGAGGCGAGTTTAAAGCATGGTAGGAATGCCTTTGTCTAAGGTTTCTTCCTCGAATTTTCATTTGGGTTTATACGCTTTGGTATCATTCAGAGGTGGAGATGGTTGAGCAACCGAAGGATGTGTGTTTGCCTGGAGGCTCAGCCCTTAACGTGTTGGGTGAACTTGGACAATGCCTCTTTTTTCTCATTTACAAATTTCCTGCCCTGCCTATACTGCTGGATTACCCAAGATTCAAATGAAGATGTGAATGATGAAGCACCATATAAATGTTGGACAGTATTGGTAATAGTAGCAAAATTGTCCTTTCCTCATTATTTCCCATCCTTTCTGAGTTCCTTTGTTTACAAAATGGGAATTAAAATACAGAACTCTGTGAGATCAATTGAGCCCATATGTGTGCAATAGCATAACAGTTCCCAGCACACTTCGGCCAATACGTGTGAATTTTGTAATGGATTCATTCTGGCTCTCAAAAATGAAGCAGTCATTGTGGCCATCTGCACAACTGCAAGTCATTTGCAGTCACCTGTTCAAAATACTCAAACATACATTTCAAAATACTCTTCAAAAGTCCTTATTTACTCATTCATCATCCACTCAAAGAGTACCTCAATCATTTATCAGATATTTATCGAGCCTCTGGGCATGTCAGAAGATAACAAAATAAGTATTCCTCAATCTCAAATACAAAATTTAGGTTTAAATCTATTTCCAAGAAACGTGGTCTCCCAGAAGAGGTTCCTCATGTACGCAACTAATTAATATGCAATAACAAAAATACCCAGTGCCATTAAGAGAAATACAGTTAAAGTCACTGTAGAAGAGCAGACGATTGAAAAATCAAAAGATTGTAACCCTGGAGACCCTACGTGGTCTGTGCCCCAAGAGTAGTTACGGTCTGTGCAAATAGGCGAGGGGAGACATTTTCCAGGGGTGGAAAGAACTAAATGAAGAAATGGAGGTAGAAAATTACACGAAATGTGCAGGGATTGGAGTCCTTTTCAGGCTAGGTTGTATAAATTTTATTTGCTTGGAAATAGTGGGCCATTGGTAGTTTTCCAGTAGATCAGAGGTACTCAGAGACATTAATCTGACAGCTATTCCTAGAATGAATTGGAAGGGTAAACTGAAGGAAGGGAGAGGGTGGTGATTCATTGCAGGGACCTAAACAAAAAACAAAGGGAGCCTGAGAAAGGCAGTAGCAAAAGAGTAGAGTCGTTAGATGGATGCAAGAGAAATACAGAAGGTACAGGACTTGGAACCCACTGGGTACGGCAAACGAGAGTGACAGAGAGAGAGTATTCCCATTCCAGACCAGAGTTATACTTTAAAATTTATGCCATGGGCAAAGCTGATGTTGATTTATACTTTATTCTAATTTACAAGTGGAAATGGAAGTTGTTGAACTTCTGGAAGACTGATAAACGGCAAGGTGATTCAAAATAAATTAATTTGGCCAAGCCGGTATGACAAAGTCATGATAAAAATACAATGAGATTCCTTTTCTATTCTGAAGCAGAGTAAGACCCCTGCAAAAGGTGCTCTTTGTATAGTGCAACAATAATGAAAAGAACAAACATATATTACGAAAGATGAACCTCAAATCAATATTTAAGGTGTAAGTGACTTTCAGTCAAACCAATGATGCAGAATTGATTCCAGGCTCAATTTTGAGTTCTAATATTGTACTCAGATACCAAATACTAAAATAAGTAAAACATAAACATAAATTAAATAGAAATCATAAAAATAACAAATTATTTATTTAAAACAATATGACATTAAGCACTGTATTCTTTAGAAGCACCTACTGCCATGATTTATATCTCTTTGCTTTTTATTTTCATTGTAAAAGTGATGAAGGGATTGTGTGTATGCATTGAACAATGAAGAGAGCATGTTCCTTCTCATTTATGTGTGTAATATCCATTCTTAAGTCATCCCTCAGTCATACGTCAAGCAATACTTTAAAGAACAGCAACCCCCACACATTCATAACAGCCTTGCCGGAGGACACTTCATCAGAAAGGTCTTTCCAGGGGGAGGGCAGTAGGATAGAATTTCCTGGGCACAGTGATCTTCGATGCCAGGACAGACAAGCAGAGGCTTTTACTATATTTGGAAAGATTCAGGAATGGAAGATTCGGGAAGGGAAAGTGGGAGTAAAACAAAAATAGAATGAGAAGAAACAGCATGTAAACATACCCGGGCTCAGATTCTGAATTTACATACCTCCTTATAAAATGAACATGCACATGTTTTTGTAAAATGCAGATTTGCATATAAATTTAAATGATTATAGTTACAGGCTTAAGAATAAAAAAAAAAACTGAACAGCAGAAATGACCTTGTAGGCGCTCTATCATAACTTTATTTTATGGACAAGAAAGTGGTTGTTGGGAAAGGTTTTAAGATTTCTTCAACCTCTTCTCCCTCTCTGTCTGGTGTCCTTGTTAATAATATCAGCATTATTCAAATAGACTTTATCTCTAAAATGTGATAGTCTGTGTTTTAATAGAAAGAGCAAAGGATATTTGAATATGAACTAATTCTCTGAGACTTAGAGATCAAGCCCCTGTCCATCTTACACCCACTAGGTGTCCCTAACCAAGTAACAGTTGGCCTCTTTATAGGCTTCTGCATTTTTCCGGGCTGTGAACCTGTTTGCTCTCCTGCCATCCGCACTGCGCAAAGCACATGGCATGTGATCTGGGCCCAGATATCTGGCAGCTGCTCAATAAGGGCCTTTGCCACAGCTCATGAGAATGCAGGCTGTTCATCTACTAGATCAAAGAATGGAAAAAACTACAGGCCATGCCCCTAATGTTCCTCATCGAAGAACTCGAGTACCCAAGAATAAAGTACAGTGATTCGAAAACATCACAAAATGCAATCATTAAAGGATCCTGAACTAACAAACAGATTAAGTAGAGAATTTCCTTTCAAGGATAAGATGGACCCAGGAGTACACCACCTCAGATAAAAATCAATGTAAGTGTTAATTTGTTAATTTAGAATTAGGAAAGGCACTAGGGAAAAAAAGTGGTGATATGTTCTAGAGGTATTTATTTAAAATTAGGTGCAAATGACTTTGTTATTTATCACTAATTAAAATGTCAATATCTGTATAATTCTTACTGAAGTTCTAAATGTTTTTAGAAATGATATGTATTCGTATTATTTACAATTTAGGACATTGTTAGGAATAGCACATTTGAACAATAACAATGGTGTCTGACTATATTTTTGCCAAACTAGGTGACACCATAATATAAATTAGACTTGACATGTGATTATTGTTAAGTTCTTTTCTTTCCCCCTTTTTATTTTTATTTAAACAACTGTGGAAGGGCAAAATGAAAATGTGTTGACAGTTTATTCTAGAACACTTGAAGGAAATTTTTCTTAATGTTGACTACATTTTTTTTCATTTTCCCCATGAAATGCAATAGTGATGTTGGATAAGGAACTACATATGTCAGTACTATTTTAGCCACTAGGCCTGTAGGTGTAATTAGATTTTCTTGCTTGAAATCCATGCTATTAAGTGAGTTCGTGGCATGGCAGTGCTGTGAACAATCACCCTGCATGTCTACAATAGGCTTATAATTAGATACATATTTATAATAGCCCAATATTTTTTTCCAATTGAAGCCAGTCTCCTTTTTCAGATCTACAGGTTGAAAAAAATTCAAAATTTCTCCAAATAGCCTAGTGATCCTGTGACATATCCTGATATATTGATAAAAGATTTCAGAATTTCCTGTATATAGGCAGATTTTGTAAGTGTTTATAAATAATCAGTGTATACCACTCATGGTAACTGCATGGGAGACTGCCTGGGACTCTTAAAAAAAGGAATAAAAGGTGAAAAAATATATGAATGGTATCCAGAATATATATATATATGTGTGTGTGCATATCCAGAATATATACGTGTGATACCCAGTATATATATATATATATATATATACATATATATATATATATATACAGAAATTTCCAATATAATTAGTTCAAAATAATTAAGATATGATTCACTTTGTTTAGTAAAATGTCAGAGATACCTGGGTTCAAAAATTGACTGCATCTCCTATTGGCTGTGTATCCTAAGGTTCTTAATTTCTCTAAAACCTAATTTATCTATGGGTAAAAAAACAAAAATGAAAAATACCTCCTTCATATTTTTATAAGATTTGTATTCATATGAATATATGATTCATATTCAGTATATCATATTGTTTTCTCCTTTCCACGCATCATTTGCTGTGAACAAAACAGTCTTAAAGTTTCTCTCAGTCTGACTAAACTTTAAACAGATTTCTTTCTTACCTAAAGGCCCCTAACCTCCCTTTTCTTAGAGCATTTACTTTAGAACACTTGCAATTATGAATTCTTTCACTGCCTCTTTAATCTGTAAATCTTCTGTCAGCCTCTTGCCAGTTTTATAACCCAAAAATGGCTTCCTCCAGGTCTTGGAGCTGCTCCTTTGAAATAAAATCATCAAGAAAAATAGGGGGATTTCCAGGACCAGTTCTACTTGCAAGGAGCTTGGAATTCACCGCTCCATCCTACCAAGTAAAGAGCTGAAGAGACTGAAAAATCAGCAACTCTCCTAGGATCCGAAAGAGAGGTGAAAACACAGGGCAAACCGCGGCCTCCGAGAGGGGAAGACAGACCGGCCACCCCAGGGACTCGTGGCTTCCTGGAGCCCAGACGTGCGGACACCGCAACAGGAATCAATGCCGGCACAGGAAAAACCGTGAGCTGGTGGAGGGGGTCGGTGTGGATAAAACACTCCGAGAGTTAGACACTCCAAGGGGACCCGGTGGTAGGGAGGCCCCCACAATTTTATGAGATTTACCTCCAGGAGTTCAACCAAGTTCTCACAGTAAATATCAGGAAAAAAATCCCCTCATGCTTCTTGCAGCAGGAGGCGAAAATGAGCCGCTTAGAAATAGGCCCAAGCACCCTGCTCTTAACAAGGACTGACTTCAGGGAAACTGGCTAACCGGAGCCTAACCTGCTGGGTATGATCAAAGTCTGACCCACCTGGAAAAGGGAAGCACCCAAGCCCAGCACCTCTAGCCAGCCTGTCCCGCCTCCACGTGGAGGAAAAGCTGAGAAACACTGTGAGGGGCAAACCCAGCAGCCCTGCTTGTGGGCTTGTTAGTCCTAAAAGGACTTTGCTCAGGACAAGACCGATGCAACCAGCCCCATACCTGAAACTCACCTCCCCGGAGGAGGTAAAGAAGCATGTACGAAAACGACGCCTGGATGGCCAGGGCCTTACAGGAACATCAGGGCCAGACCCATGTCAACAAAACGGCTGCAGCCAACTAACCAGATACAGGGTCTCACCACCCTCCTCAGACTTGCTGACACCCAGGTGTCTGAGCCCACTGTCACCCCTCACCTCTCCCCCCTCTTTTCCCCTCTTGAAATCAACACTGAGTTAAGATGGCTCTTTAGGACATGAGCCCACCATCTCCTTGATCTGCTGGCTTTCTGAATAAAGTCGTTTTCCTTGCCCCAACACCTGTCTCTTGACTTGCTGGAATCCTGTTTATTAAGATGTCTGTAGAGCAGCAATTAGCTAAGTGTGTTTAAGGAAATGTGAAAAGCATTACAAGTTATTGCAAGGGTGCTAAAATTGTCTGCACTTTTAAAACAATATACATTTAAAACATATACTTATGACATCGACTGCTCTATATTGGGAGCTTTATCAAATTAAAAGACAATTAAAAATGTGGAAGTCTGTAGAGTGCGACATATCCCCAGAACAAAATTCTTGAGACATGTCATAATGAAAACAGTGTTCTGTGGTCACATATGGGAAGAATTCTAGACTCTTGGTGGCAGGACTCCTGAGAGACAATATCTTGGTGGTCGTAGAGGTCCAGGGGCTTGGCCACACACCCTTCTTTGTGGAACCTCTGCAGGGACTAGAGGTGCACATTTGGAAGTGTCTTCCCTGGACAACAGTAAGCCTATGAAGGTGATTGGAAACCTTAGATATGGAAAGATGGTGTATTATTTTGCTAGGGTCACTGTAACAAAATACTAAAAACTGAGCATCTTAAACAACAGACATTTAGTGTCTCACAATCCTGGAGGCCGTAAGTCCGGTCAAGGCATCGGCGGGGCAGCTCCTCCTGAAGAAAGGCCCTGGCCCTGGCCCCCCTCCTGGCTTCTGGCAGCCCCTTGGCTTCTGTCCACACAGCTCCCTCTTCACACGCAGTTCTCCTCACTGTGCTTTTGCCTCTATCCAAATTTCTCCTTCACGGTTCGCTCATCGCAAGCAGTCCCGCTGTTAACTCATGCTTCACTTTACCCTTTTCAAACTGTGTAATGGAAAATAAACCACAGTCACACCAAAGAAGTGTTAATACCCAAGGTTCAGTGCTCGGCCGGATCACCCCGGGCACTATTCACATAGTGCAGTTGTCAGCTCCAAAGTAGACTGTGCAGGTATTAGCACAACGACCAGCTCTGACCTCCTTTCTCAAGCCAGACACAAATGCCCAATTTTCACTTACCCACACGTAAGCTCATTATGACCCCTGAACACATCAAGTCTTTCTTCTGTAACCTGTACTTTGGGAAAATGAAACTGTCCGCCACTTGTTTTTGTTGTGTTCCTCTTCTCCTCTCCCCCGTCCCAAACATGGCTAAGCCTCGGTAGTTCTCTCTCTCTCTGCCATCTATCCTTCTCACCCTTTCCACTGTCAGGAATGCCGGCATGTTTCAAACCCTCAGCATCTTTGCCTGAACTGCTACAATCATTTCTTCCATTGGCTGGGCTGCCTCCTCATTCTCTTCCCATACCAACTCTTCTTCAAAGTGCAGCTGTGTCGAGTCTCTCCCATCTGTCCCTTCGAATCTGCTCTCCACACTTCTCTGCGCTGGTCTGTCCTCCTGGAAACAGAGAAGTATGTGGGATAATCAGCAAGAGTTCTTGTCCTCCAGCTCCCCGCTGGGTCTGACCAACGGGAAATGCAGATGGAAGTTCAAAGGGTAAACAGAGTGAAGGTCATTCATGGTCCTGACGCCTCGATTTCATCAGGTGGTCCTCTTCACACAGCTCTCTCCAGCTGTCATCACGTAGAACTGTGGATGGTAAAACGCTGCACCAGTCCCAGCTGCAGGTCCTAGAGGCGGTTATTTCTACTGACTTCTATACATGCTGCCAACATCTTCTGCAGATCCCTTTAAAATCTTTTCTCAAGTTACCTAATTTGAATGTGTCATCTATCTCCTAAATTATGCACTAACTAAGACCAAAAAATCGTGTGATTTCCCAGACAAAACCTGAG
Source organism: Manis pentadactyla (assembly GCF_030020395.1). Taxonomy (NCBI): domain Eukaryota; kingdom Metazoa; phylum Chordata; class Mammalia; order Pholidota; family Manidae; genus Manis; species Manis pentadactyla. Next base: position 3,058,409 of record NC_080020.1, read on the forward strand.
TTTTTTCCTCGTCTGAGTTTGAAACTCAGTAGGCTTGCAGTCGCTGTCTTCTGCACTTTGCCCCACCCTTCCTCTCCCACGGTGGCCACACCGCTCCCTATCCCTGGTCCACGCTCAGGCTCACTGCGGTTTCCCCAGTCCTCTGAAAGGCCGTATGTTGCTATGTACTGTGCTATAGCTCCAGGCCAGAGGGGGTTTCAGCTCGGCAAATTCACTCTGAATTCGCTGAGACCAAAAAATGACAATGGAATGTTGGAGGTAAAAGGGGCTCATACCAGGCTTTATTCTCATGGTGGCAGGTCAAGCGCTAGAATCCCATCCACCTCTGGGTCAATGTTCAGGTAGCTAGTCTCTGTCTCTGCCTCCCTTCCAGCCTCTGCCCTCCTCTTCTCCCCTGCTTTCTTGCTCTCCTGCTTCCCCCCAACACTAGGCAGAGCTCTTTATGTAGCAACACCGGCAATAATGCGTATTGCCAATGGGCACGCCAGCACGCACCTGTGCACTAGGCTAAGTATTGCACACCACATGCACACAATGGGCAAGCAGACTAGAATCAGGTGAGGATCCTGGCCATGGTAATTTCCATTTTTCCTATAAATGCCCAGAATCTGCCTCTACGTCTTCCCTTTCTGGTGAAATGATATTTATTTTTCAGCGTCCATTTAAAATTCTATCAATGAAGACTTCTCAACGGAAATCACCTCTTTTCCTTGTTCTTCTAAAATCTCCTCCATTATTAATTATGCTCTGGCTCAAACTACTGTTAGTACTATTTGAAGTAATGGGCTATGTATGTATGAATATTTTTGTGTGTTCATAGCAATATGTCCCATTTTTTTTTGACATGTGCATGAAAAGCACCAAAAGAATAGTTCTCTGTGTAGCCCAAAGTTTCTAGGTGGAAATGCAGGCTGAGCTGGGTGTGACTCACAACTGCAGTTCTGCTACTCACACAAGAAACACTATATTCCCCATTGAATAGCAACTTCTATTCTATTGAGCATTACCAGACAATGATGATAATGAGAGGAAAATACAGATGGCAAAGCAAAAATAGAGGGCTTATATGCAGTTCTTGTTGAGAGAACACTCATCTTCAACAAACATAAGTCTTAAAATGACATCTCAGTTTCAGCAGAGAGAAAGCTGGGAATACAGGTAAGGGTCACAGATGGAGCCACATTAAAATATTCTTCTGTGCTTTGACTCATAATTCTGCAAACTGGGAAAGGAAGTCAAGAAATTTCCCCAAGGAAACCAAGAGCTTTCTTCCTTGATTATGCTGTGCTGAGAATACTGAATACACGTTACCTCATTTTTTTCCCATTACTAACATCCAAATTGCTCTGACTCTGGGACCACAATCAAATTTGAGGCACAGATAAGAACTGTAAAAGATACTAACCCCTGAGGACTTAGTTTCTAACTTAGGCTACAGTTAAATCCAGAATGAGTTGAGCACGTGGAATAAGGCTCAATATTAAAACTTCTTTTCCTGTCAATACTTACAAGTATTTACATTACTTATATCACCAGGATGTAAACAGGGAAATTGCTGAGTAGCTCTTCTACCCTGAATGATTCGAGCAAAAACTTAAGAGGCAGAACTCCAAACAATATGGAGAGGAAAGGAAAGGGAACAGAGACAAAAGCCATATAGGGATCTCGGCTATTAAGATGAAGTACAATTCGTGGTCTCAAAACAGAGTACTGATAAAACTTCTGACTTTCTGTCGATCGCTGTATGTCTTTATATCCCAGGTTGAAAAAGCATTCCTTAAGGCCAGCCCTGCAGGAAGGAGCGTTTGCAGCCAAATGTACGTGGCGTGTGGTTGGTATCTGGCTCTTGAACCACACTTACATGCAGAAGAAATACTCAGCATGAAGTGCAGGATGGTGGGACTGTTACGTATTAGCAGTGCGCTTGGAACATCAGAGCTCATCTGGAATTTCCCTTGAATCAGTGAGTCCCTGTTCTCAAAGTGAGGGACGGCACCTGAGGCCGTGCGGGGATGAGCACAAAGCCCCAGCCAGGGTCTGGTGGGAGAAGACACACGTGCCAGGAGGGACCCCCCCGGTCCACCCGCCCAGGTCATCGCCATCCCTGATTCCTGGAACTCTGTCTTGCCTTTCTGTGTTATTTCGCTTCCCACAGCCTCCACAGTTTCCACAGCCCACAGCCCTTCCTGGCCCCCCACCCAAGCCACGGCTGGCAGAGCACACGACGGGCGTGAAAGCGAACTCACATGCTGAAGGCAGAGGTGGCCTGTCACAGAAGTCGCCCTATTTTGTTTCCATTTTTAAACAAGAGGGGAGTATTTCTCTTGGAAACAACAATCACCATAAGATACCCAGAAATCTAGGTCATTTCTTTGCCCTTGATGGGAGCTCAGTGTTTCGGTAGTTGGTAGTCGCAGTTATTTCTATGAGTTGACTTTAAAATCACATTACTCAGAAACCTGGATTCTATCTCCTCCTTGTAAATACATAATTAAAGCTTTAGCTTGGAGGAGAAACCATTGTTTGTAGAAAGAAATTAAAGTGTATCCTAGTTTGGAAGTATATTAGAAATTCAGTTTTACCAACCTCTGCTATATTTGGTATCAAATATTTATCTGGAAAGCCACTTTTACACCGTATTTTAATTACACACGTGACTGATCTAAACAGTCCCCTCCTTGGTTTCTGCAGGATGTGACTCACTATACAGCCAGCAGAGCGGGAACCACATGCAATGGTAATGCTACCGCGGGAGCAGGAAGTCAGTCCTTATTTAACTTAAAAGAATGTAATAGCCAGAGACATAAACTGTTACTTCTTCACTAATCCAAGAAAGTGGCTTTATTTTATCAGAAAGCAATTGTGTGTTCGACTTTGTGGTCCGTTGTCTTTGTCTTCGTTTCTTTAAAATACCATGACTTAGATGTTGCAGTGGTTCACAAACTAAAAGACATGTCTTCTTTGTTTTCAAGGTTACTAGTAAAATATAAAAAACATTATAGTATCTCTAGAAGAAAGTGTATTCTCTGTGAGGAGTAGTTTTGTGTTGTCAAAATAAGATTGAATGATTGAACCGTAGTACTAAAAGTATATATGAATCTCCTATCTTAATTCAAGTATTATGTCAGCAAATCAGAACAACCAGTTTGTATTTCTTCTGCCACTTAACTTTGGTTCCTTTGTCCAGACATGAGAAAGTCGTATAAACTACTTCTCATTTCTGTGCAGACCAACTATTACAGTAAGTCCTTTTCACATTGCTTGAATAGAAAAAAGAAGCATGCGGTCATCTAAGCTCACCACCATGGCCAGACCATAGAACCACTCACTCAAACTGTCAGTTGTAGGCTTGGGCTGATAAAACTACCAAATGTGGCACAATTAGTTAATCTGGGCAAAGTTACCGATGCAAGAGTCACAAAACAAGACAGTCCCATCAGCGTACAGGACAGAGAGAAGTGTAAGCTTCTCAACCCAAATATCCACACCAGGATTAAAAAATGGGGATGAAGTGTCTGAAAGAATAAGGTCTTTACTTTACCTGAAAGTCAAGTTTCCAGAATAAGAGACCTAGCTTCATAAATGCTTATCCATTTTTTTTTTTTACAGATGGTGAAACTATTAAACAGATGGGCAACTGCAAATATGTACAAGAAAACTTTTCATTTGGTCTTGGTCTTAGTATTCCTCTTACTATCAGAATTTTACCATAAAGGTTGTGACTGCCATCGGGTACAGCACCCTCAAATGTGAACACCTCCCCAGACTAACCCAGACCAGCCCAGGTAGACAACAGGGATCAGTGCTATGGTAAGAGGAGCAAGGCCCAGTTCTAAGACGCGTGCTAGCAGGAGAGGGAAATGAGCAAGAAAGACAGCAATGCCATGTTTTCACACTGAAAAGAAAAGAAATAAAGAAGGAAAGTGATCTCTACATTTTTCACTCTGGCCTCATACCCTAGATGTATGCTCCCCAATCATTCATCTTAATAAATATTGAGCACTCGCTTTGTGCCTGGCTCTGTTCTAGGAGCTGAAGAAAGAGTCGTGTACAGAGGGAAGTCCCTGGTCCCATGGTGGTGGCATCCTACGAGGGTCACCATCTGTGTGATACCGAGGGGTTCTGCCTGGAGACACACCCCACTTGTGAGCTATTCCTGGCACGGTCTATATTTACTCAAGCTTAATGGGATATTGTGGAAAGAGACAGGCTGCCGGAGAGCTATGGGGGGTGATCGCCTGGGTGATCGAAGAATGTCCCGGCACAAAATTTGAGTGCGTCCCATGGCCCATTTGTTAGCTTGTGCTGAAGATTTTACAAAGTTCAAAATAGAATTGACCCATGATCATAAAAAGTCAAGGGGGAAATGAGAGTATCATATTTCTTACTGTAGGATGATAACCATTATTAAAATTATTGATAGTTAATTATGATCTTGATGAGTCCTAGAGTCTCTCTTGAATGGAGTCCAAAGTCATAAGAAATGTGCATGAAGCTGCTGATGGTAGAAGATAATGAATGAGTTTGGAAGCATACTCCCTCTAAAGCCACTCAAACTTATTTTTTAAGAACACTTTGAAGGTTGAAATTACCCAAAGGCTGTCAAATTACAACCTCTGCCACAGTACGATGAGAAACTAAACTCTGTAAACTATAAAAATCATCATCATCATTATCATTATTATTGGTCAGAGGAGTATTACTACTGCACACCTCTTCCTTTGCCGCCCAGAATCTAGTCCCTTCCTTTCATAACCATAACCCATTTTGCCTTCTGGGCAACCACTCTGTTCCCTATTTTCTGACCATCTTCTCTTAGTGGGTTCTTCTCACCCAAGAAGAGACGCAGCAGTTTACCTGGCATAAACTAATCAAAGCACTGTAATTCCCCAGAAAGGGTGACTGGTTTTGCAATAAGCACATGATCTAATTCCACCTAATGAAATGCAATAAAGGCTGTCCTGTTATTTGTGGAAAATAGATTTTTGTTTCTGTTTGGTTGTGAAAATGAGATGCTGTCAGGTCTGCAGCACGGCTCCCGTCCTCAAAGCCAAGGAAGAGCACCTTAAACAGTGACTGAACATCAAGTATTTGGTGGGCAAGACAGTGAACAGCGTCAGAGTTTGCAGATCTGGGTTACCATGGCAACTTAACATCTGTGTGGCACAATTTCCTAAATTCTAAAGTAAAAAGGATGATCTAGATCAGTGACTCTTAAACTATTGGCAGAGAATAAATGCTTATCCTTGGGGGGTGAAGGAGTGTAACCAGAAATAGCCTTTAACCTCTGGAAATTCCATGCTTTATTTTAAATAAAGGCACTGTTTTATTTTCATGATGTTTATTTTAGCACAAAAATAATCCTCAAGCTAAAACTGATAGGCATGTTTATCCTCTAGCTTTAAGTAATCCTCAGAACATCACCTTTGCCCAGGAGGAGGGGCAAACACAGAATGAGACTGCTCAGAAAGAAACATCCACCATTAAGTCTGTTAATTCTGGACACTTGACCTTCAAACACTCTGTTAACAATTTACAAGTAAAGGAGTAATATTATTGCACTTTCCTGTAACTCAAGTTGAGAAAACATGACCAAATAAACGTCCCTTGAGCATTCAACTGGTGCGGGGGCGGGGGGTGCCTTCTTCCCTCGTTTTACTTCTTATCCTGCCATTCACAAACCCAACCACTTCCCTTCATTTTTGCCATGAAAATTATAATATGAATTTAAAGACTGCTACGCAGCCAGTTTGAATACGTAGCCTTGCATCTCATCACCCAAGATGAAAATATATGTATTAAGAATTTAAAAAATATATACCTCTTAGGCTTTTACTAGCCAGTAGACAGTTTTGCCTACTTTACTTCAACAAAGAAGGTTTTTTTTAAAAAAAAAGAAAAAGAAAAAAAAACGATGGAGAGATGTTAAATAAGTTCTGTACTCCCTGAGAGCCTTATTTCAATGCATGCAGCTCCGAGGAAGCAGTGTGTCTTGACAGGCATTGGGCAGCCCCAAATCCTGAGGACATTCTACTAAGTTGAGGTGTACTTGTGGAAACAGCACGTTACTGAGACACTGAAGACAAATTCTGGATTTTCCAGTGTAATGTACATTTGCTCAACTCTCCCAGGCAAAAGTCCGAATGTTTATAGCTTTCAACCTCACTGTTTGTAAATGCAAAGCGGAGCTCAGAACTCATAATCACTGATGAAGCTACTCTTTTTCATGCACCTGCTACAGGGGGGGGAACGGCAGGTTCTCTCATGCTGAATCATAAACATTGCACCTCTTTTGAAAGGAAGGATGAGGGATAGAACAATATTTTAAGTCAAAAGCTAAAGAAGTCTGTCTAGTTGGTGTATCAAGTTAAAGAAAATTAAATAAAAAGAAATCCCTATGTGTAGTGCACCATTGGTATTCCATGATTTTATTTTTAAATGTTAACATGGTAGAATGCTAAAGCTAGCAGGACAACACAGAGATTAGACCAAATTCTCCTAATTTCTATTACAGCATTGCTTTACTACATAAAAGATTGAGTAGAATGTACACTGATTCTGAATGTTAACTAGTGTTAAAAAAACAAAACACAATCAAGTGGATCTGAAGACCTAATTGGCTTTACTAAGCCAATCATGTATGGGCAGCCTCCCCTGAAGCAAGTAGAGATGCTCAAGGCTTTGTACAAAATGGAAGGTTTTTATGGGACGGAGGGTGTGGCAAGAAGTTATTAACAAAAGAAAAGAAAGGTTTGTTTCAGGCCAGGCTGCCCTCCCTCAGGGGGAAGAGCAGAGGGTCTTACCATGCAGGATACCTCATCTTCTGGGGCGTTTGGATGGAGAGGACACATGTGACACATTACATCATTGGTGCTGACCAGAAAATTCCTGATTGATTGTGAAAAGGTCACATTCCCAAAACAGATGGAAATGAATTAAGTCTTGGTTTGGGGGCAAACAATTCCATTTGCTCACCCGTGCCATGCATCAGGGACTGTGACACAGCATCTTTAACACATCTGAGTTCTATTCTCACGGTCTTTGTTGCCTGAGATGGCCGCTGGATTCATCACGATGAAGAATTCAAGAACAGATACAAAAGCGGTTGAGCTTTAGAAATTTATTTGGAGAATAAGAGTTTAAAGGAAAAGCAGAAGCACACGCCAGAGAGTCGAGTGTGGGCAGATCCGGAAGGGGTTGCCTGAAACAACAGAAAGCCTTTTTGTGTTAAGGGAGATGAATATTCATTGAGTAGGGATAGAATTCAAAGGAAACACATTGGGTCTTCTTGGAGGCATTGTTTTTACTATGTTAATGAGTACATAATGTATTTCAGGATGAAATTTGAGCTAAATTCTCCTCCATGTTGGAGCCAGCCCGTTTTGGCTGGTCTGTTATTTGCATTTTCATTCCCCACATCCCAGAGAACAGTTTACAGTGAAAGGTGTAGAATGTAGGCATCCAGACAAATGTAAACACTGGCAGACTGTAAATCAGTAGGTGTTTCAAGGGGTGGAGAGAATTAGTCCATCTACGTATCAGTAACTACAAGGGCTTGCAAGGGTTTATCTGGACCAGAGAGGTTGGGTGGAGCTCTCTTCTGCTGCAGCGGGGTTAGGAGAGAGACAGCTGACTTGAATTTTGCAGAACCACCTGCTTTTGTTCACTGTGCTTTACCTGATCCCCCATAACCGGCTCTCTCATCCCAACATCTTCTTTTGTCTTTAGTTGGAGATGGTATTTAAGGTGGTGGCTTGGGCCATGTCAGGGAGTTACTCAGTTTTCCTTGGTCTCTCCCATGTGTACAGGAGATACACATGTCATTAAACTTTTGCTTGTTTTTCTCCTGTTAATCTGTTTTTTATGATGGGGGTGTGGGGGAGTGTCTCTTCCAAGAACCTGGAAGGATACAGGAGAAAATATTTTTTCTCCTTCCAGAGAGACCCTCCGAGGGCCAGCCAGTTCCTAGAGCCAGTAACGGACTAGCTTGCAATGCGCCCCTCTCCTGCGCAAACCAACCAAGCAGAGAGCCCACATCCAACCACCTCCATCACTGGTTCTCACACTCTGGGCCACTGTTTCCCAGCCCTAGTCACCCCAGAGCCAGGAGTCAGACATCTAGAGACAGCCCCTTCACCCCACTGAAATTTTTCAGACTAGCCAGTCCTACACCTGCTTGACCAATCTTGCCCATTATTTTCTGCAGAAACCACAATGAGGGCTTGTGGGTAAAACTGCAATATTTCCAGATTCTCTCGCCTGGCTTTAGTGCATCTGCATATCAATGGGTGTTTCAAGGGGTGGAGAAAATTAGTCCATCTACATATCAGTAGGTAATTACAAGGGCTTGCCAGGGTTTATCTGGACCAGAGAGGTTGGGTGGAGCTCTTTTGCTGCAACAGGGTCAAGAGAGAGACAGGGACCACTGCTTGTAAGAAATAAAAGGGTTCCTTAGTTTTATTTCTCCCTTTGACTGATTTTGGTTTTAGAGGTATTTTGCCAAGGGATTTTCCCCCCAGGAGATACCAGGCTGTTGCCCACATTTTCCCCTCACTCTCTTCTGGCTCCTGACCAACCCTTTGTGACCCTGCATGGTGTGACATGCCCTCCCCTCTGGGGAACTGTGAGTAACAAACTTTCTTTTCAGTGGAAATCCTGCCCTGATCTGTTGGCCTCACAACATCTGAATAATAATACCTACATTTTATAACAGAGAGGTCAAAGGCCAGGAAAAGAAAAGTTGCCACAATTGGAGATGGATTTGAAGCAAGCAAGAAGAAACAAGCAGTAAGTCACTAGGGAGAGCACGGCAAACACTAGGTTCATGCAGAACTCATGCAAACCCAGAATTCTGATGGAGATGTGACTTTGGTGCCTTCCTGCTAATGTTGGATGGTTGCGACTTCGGTGCCTTCCTGCTGATGTTGGACGGTTGCCTTCAAAGGGCGCATTAATTTCCTCTTGAACACACTGCCTAATAACTGGCATGTGAGCACTTGAACATTCCTAGACACAGACTCACTATGCAGCACCCTCATGGCCCCCACGCCTAGTCCATGGCAGGATGTTAAAGTACCTGCTTAGTCACCTCTCTGTTTTTACTTTCTCCAGTTCTTAATTCATCAATTCCACTCTAAGTCACAACTTGTATATTCATAAAAATCCTCCACAATTCCTCATTTCTTTCTCCACTGAGCATTGAATCTTTACTGTTTAAAGCTCTCCAGATAATGTCTCCAGCCTGCCCACTGGCCCTGACATCCAGTATTCCACCATGTTCTCCATGATTGGGCTAAACTGAGCTGTCCACTGGCCCCAACACATTTTCCTCATGCACCGAACCACTCCGTTGCCAGGAGCACCACAACATTTTGTAATATTGCTTTTGGAGATAACCATACCTGGGGTTTGAATTCTTAGCTCCTGCAACAAACTGTTGTGATCCTAGAAATCTCAGGCTCCTTTCCCTCATTCTAAAGTGGAATTAATTAATACCCATGCTAAAGGATTCTTGAGCAGATTAAAACACATAATTTGTGTAAAGATCTCAACTCAATTTTGGTGTGAATTAATACTACTTAATAGCAGCTATTAGAACATGACTAATGCTAAAGTAGTGTTGTGGATAAAACTGTAATTTTCTAGAATATCTCGTCTGGCTTTAGTATATCTGCGTATCAATAGGTGTTCAGAGGTGGAAAGAAGTATGGTTTTAGTGCATTTGCATCATTCCTCAGGGGTGGAGAGAAGTTCATCTCCATGACAATGGGTAATGACCTGGGCAACGCAGGGCTTATCTGTACCTGAGAGGGGAGGGGGAGGGCCGGTTTTGCTTCTGCTGGAGCAGGAGAGAGAGAAGGCCCAGACTGCACTTTGTAAGCAATAAATGGATTTTAAACTTTATTTCTTCCTTTGACTGATTTCGGTTTTTAGAGGCATTCCACCCCGGGATTTCCTTTTCCCAGACTTACAAGTGTTTTTTGAGTTGTCAAGGTATATTTTGTACATTGCCATTTGTTACTCAAGCAACTCTGACATATAAGTGATGCCATTTTTCAAATGAAAAAACTGAAACTTAAGAGAAGTAACCTGCTCAGTCACACAATCAGATAACAATTACATGTTTCTTGACTGCATCATGCTTCCACTCTTTTATTCTCTACACTACAGCTGACTTGATGCCATACAGTCATTTCATGAAGGGACTGTGACTCATTTATCTTTTATTTTCACAGTGCTTAGGAATTCCTTTTAATTTAAACTAACTTTATTGAGTATTTACTATGCATTTTAAGAGATTTATATAAATCACATTATTTAAATATGACAATACCTCTACAAACTATAGATTATTATACCTGTTTTCAGGTGAGGAAATAGAAGTCACAGAGATTAACCTGCTCACATTACACAGTGGTAGCCGAAAACACCATAGCCATTTGACAGCAAACGTTGATGTGCTTATACAGTAGATTAAGTTGCAATTGAAAATAGGCATGTAATTCATTTCTATTGAATTAAATTTTAATTGACATCTAGAAAATGTATCTCCTTGCTTTGTTAAAGAGTGCCAAAAAATATGAGATTTTCTGGAAAACCTGTGTGGGTGTGTAGTGTCTGAGTGTGCTACATGTACTTCAATAAGCATTCTAACTTTCTTTCAATTGCAATAGAAATCCCCAGTTTAAGATGAGCACATGGGGGTACTCAGAATGTAAGGGGCCAGGAACAACCTTTCCAGCCTTTGGACTTAGCTGGGATCCATGGAAAGTTCTGATCAATGGAGTCTTAGGAGAAATGATGCAAACAAGTTCTAAGACATACCTGAAGGCCCCTTTCTTCTGCCACCCTACTAAAAACATGACTGCGGGGGCTGGTGGTACAATTCAGACCAGGAGAGTGAAGATCAATCCCAGGAAGGACACTGGGGAGATCTCAAAGGAGCCTGAGTCCCGGTCAGCTACCGAGACACGGAGACAGCCCTGAACTTTAAACCCTAACTTCTACTTAGACCATTGTTATTTGGGTTCTCTACTACATCCACCCAAATTACCACAACATTATTTCTTAATTATTTACTGATGAATAGGGGCAAGCTAAAGAAGAACTAGGATAACAATTGAAATGTATTCTGAAGGATTAATGAGTCTCAAGCCACATAAATATGGAATTTCAGGGTTGGGAGTATCAAGCATATGAATATGGCATATTAACAGTGATCTAATCTGTCCACAGAGGCAATGCTCACATTCACTCTCCAAACGGTAAACTAAAGTCACAGTCACGGGACAACTACAAACTATTACACTAAATAGGATGTATCTAAGAAAAGGCTTATCCGGGCCACACCCACGAGCTAAGTACTCATTACCTGGGTGGAGTATGTGCAAGGCCCTGATACAGCCTAAAATGTGCTAGCTCGACATGAGCCGATGCGGGAGGGACAGACCTGCTAGGTGTCACTGTGGAGGCCCAGGGGGAATATTAATCAGAGATTATCTGATGCTCCCATAGATTTACCACTCACTCAGAGCCACGTCTAATGTCTTCATTTAGTTCACCTAATTTGAAATACTATGTATCAAATCTTCAGGACTCGGAGAAGCATTTTCTCCCACACATCCTTAACTGCAGGGCAGATCACATGAGACTCATTATGGTTTTAAAAGTATGCCTATTACAAGAGCTGCATTTGTGTGGCGGTGCAGACAAGTTGAGACTGAGGTCGTAATCGCTGTACAAAGTAACCCTGTGGTCTGTTCTCATGGTTTATGCCAACAGTTCAGAAGGAAACAGAAAATCAAAGGCACTGGCACTGTTGATAACGGCCTCAGGTAGCAGAAAGTTCAATCCCGTAACTCTTTTGCAAAGTGGCTGTACCATTTCACATTCCCACCAACAATGCATGAGGGTTCTTGTTTTCCACATCTTGCCAATTTTTGTTAATTCAGTTTTTATTATGACCATTACAGTGGGTGTGTATTGGTGTCTTGTGGTTTTAATTTGAATTTTTCTACTGACAGGATCATTGCGCCCCACTTCTGCTTTTATTAGCTATTTGTACGTTTTTGGTGAAAGCTCTATTCAAATCTTTTGTGCCTTATAAAAATGGGATTGTTTGTCTCATTATGATGGAGTTGCAAGAAGTCCTTGCATATTTCAGATGCAAATCCTTTATCAGATATATGATTTGCAAATATTTTCTCCATTCTGTAGCTAAAGAGTTTTTGGAAGAATCAAGGTTTTTAATTTGTATGATATACAATTTCTCATTTTTTTTCTTTTTGGTCTTTGCTTTTGATGTCATTTCTAAGTGCTTTGTGCCTAATCTCAAGTCATAATTTACACATTAATCAAAATTGACTTGCGTATTAAATCCTCGACTCAAGGAATGTTTTTGCTTCCATGGAAAAACTTCAGCAAAAATGTATGTTTATATCCTTATTCTTTTTTTCAGTATATTGCTGACTCTCCTCTTTACTCTTTAATGTTTAGATTTTCTTCTATCTGTTCATCCAGAGGTTTTTGATGTTACATTTAGCTCTAAATACATCTAATGTATTTAGGTCCTTTATGAGTTATTTTTCATTTGCAGTGTGAGGTAAGGGTCTAAATTCTCTTTTTATTTCTCCCCCAAATAGATATCTTACTATCCCAGGACCACTTATACTTAATGCTGTCCTTTTCCCTGATGAATTTCCTTGGTACCTCTGCTCCAGCCTATTCTGGCTGCCCCACTTCACACTGATCTGTTTCTTGAAGGCCTGCTCTATGGGAATCGAACTCCAGCATCAGACAAAAAGACAGAAGTGTTGCAGAGACTATTTACGCAGCTCCTCAAACTGCATAAGGTCGAATTTCTCGATACAGATAGCTTATTGACAAATAGACAGACTGTCACTTATTGGCTCTTCTTCTTTGAACCTTGACTGATAAACTAATCTTACTGTGCAATGCTTTATTATTTTACCTAGAATTTCAACAAAAAAATGTTTGTGCTAAATGTTATTCAGTCATCAAGATTTTCACTTGTATCCAGAGTTGTAAATACTAACTCCTAATTAAGCATACCTCTGTATTCAGTTCCAGTGTTCACATACAAGTCTTTTAATCCTGCAAAAACCAGTTCCTGAGATGTTGAGTTTATTCATCTTTTAGTACATATGGGTAATAACTTGTTTATACCATAATGTCTGGAGATGTCTTTCATTTGAATTTACACATGAATCAAAATTGACTTGTGTATTAAATCCTCCTCTCAAGGAATGTTTTTGCTTCCATGGAAAAACTTCAGCAAAGATGTGTGTTTATTTCCTTACTCTTTTTTTCAATATATTGCTGACTCTCCTCCTTACTTTACTCTTTAATGTTTAGTTTACATTTTGAAAATGTTTTCTTAAGAGCACATGATTAGAATTGTTGTGTTTTTGATGAATTGAAACATTGGTCATTGGGTGGTGTCCCCCTGTATGTCTTCTCAGGCATTTTAAGTTTAAGGTCCTTTCTTTTTTCCACATTAATATAGTTATTCCAGCTTTCTTTTATTTAGTGTTTCCCAGGAAAACTTTTTTTTCATTTTACATTTGACTTTTCAATTTATTTTTGTTTTAAGTGTGTTTCTGGATAACAGCATAAGACAGAAATTTGCATATGATAAAAATGTATTTTATCCATTAATTTTTATCTTTTACTGCCGAATTTAACCCATTTATGTATATTGTGGGTAAGTAAATTCATCTTACTTGCTTTTTATTGCTATTTTCTCCCCCACTTTCTCCTACCTTGCTATTGTAGGGTTAACTGAGCTTTTTCTTTGTTTTTTTCTTATTGCATTTATTTTCTTTTCATCTGGTATGCAATCTACTCTTTTTAATTCTTTTTTTAAAGTAGTAACCCTTGAACTTTTACTATACTAGTTATTACTTACTGATTTCTGAAGTTACTATTTTGCTCCCCCTGGCGAACAGCCTGGCACCCTAGACCGTGCGAGTCCCTTAGAGAAAAGGACCCGTGAGGCTCAAACCTGGGCAGAAAAACAATGAAGTCCTATAGCACCCCCCCAAGGCAGTGCACAGGACCTCATTCTCTGTGAAATGTTACTTGCCCCCATCCTACTTAACACAATAAAACTGTTTCTCTGTGTGTACATCACACTGAATTATGACTTCCTTGAGAGTAAGGAACATATCAACTTTATTTCTTTTCGGTGTATAGTAACATATATTTCATCTAGTGAATGAATTTAAAAAACAAACAATTTTATGTCACTACACATTCATAACTTATGTTCTCATATTTCATACAGATAACAAGTTTATCCAAAACTTTACCAAGCCTGACCACTGATAAGAAAGTCTTAATAAGCTTCAAATTACAGTGCATATATTTCCTATGTATGTGTCATCTTCCCTTTTGATAGTAACTAGTATTCTGGTCTTTGCCCCTAGTTAATTCATCCAAACAGCCTAAGAACAATGACTTTAGTCTGAGAAAAGATTCTTTTAAGAATCTTCCTACCAAGTTAAATCTGTCAGAAAGAGTTCCTTGTGTTTAGGAAGCAAAGGAGGGGAAAATGATGTAAGTCTGGCTGAGCTAAATGACTTGTGGTTATTCTTATATTTATTCATACTATTTTGAAAGAAAAATGAGAAATGTCATATGCTGTCTTCAAACACATGCATCCTTTTCTCAAAGTTTTATTTAGCTTATGTATCAACATGCTGCTTTCAGGTTCAAAGGTCTTCCAAGCTGACCCAGGGCAAGAATCAGGGGCTGTGAATATCTGCCTCCTTCCAGGCAGCCAGCAGAGAATGGAGTGGTCATTGGGTAAACTTGTGATCATCGTGTCTAGGAGCAAATGAAAAACTGAGCCAGTGAGTGAAATAAGATACAGGAGGATAACTAAATTCAAGGCCTGTTATTTTTTACCTGATCTTTGTTTTTTTGCAACTGGTCCTCACTAAGATTTAATTTTAAAAATATTATTATTATTCAAATGCATTCAAATTATTTAAATATATTCTTTAAAAAGAAATATGTTTCTTTTGTTTGCTTGAGTGTTTTTTTTGTGTGTGTGTATGTTTTGTTTTTAGCCAAAACTGAGACTGGTCCCTAAGAAGTCTCTGAGAGCATAAGTTAATAAATAGTCTGTTTTAGCTATTAGATACAATGGATGACACAGTCATAATTTCAAGAAAAACTGGCAGTAGAGAAAAGGGGTCACCTGGAAAAAAGAGACAGACCACAGGGTTGGAGAGGCCCCTGTGAAACTCACATGGTCTGTGAACCCAGATCCAGGTAAAACCACACACTGGTCATTCCATGCCAGACTGCAGTTCGCTTCTAAGTAAATCCAGCAAAAGAGGCTCTACAACTATCCTTCCTACCAAACTCCAGTTTTAGAAGGGCACCAGAAACGACTCCCCAATATCAAATCAAAACTCCCCCTTATGATAAAAGCTACAAGTGATGGACACCGTGGTAAATTCTTCCTGTGGTTGTTCTATTTAATCCTCATGATCCTTGGACCCAGGAAGAGAAGGGGAAACTAAAGTTTAGGGGCTTAAGGAGTTGGCGGAACCAGGACTTGACCGAGGACATCTGGCCTCACGGTCCACCCGCATCCTTACTGTTCTCTGGCTCCTGAAAGGACTAGTACGAGTTTCTTCATCGCCGGTTGATGGTGTGATCAAACAACAGCTGAGCTCCACTCTTAGGAACCCTCAACTTAATAGGTGTTTGTATTTCGGATTATATTTTTAGAGTTGATTTCTATTTTAAGGGGGAGTAAACAGGGATAATTGTAGCTCCTGCTTCTTTTTCCTCTAAGTCTCACCCAAAACACTCCCCGACGCGTCCAGCCCCTCCACATTCACACGCCACCTTTCCATTAGCACGCAGTCTCTCTGACATCACTGTTAGGCCTGTTCTTGAGCTACAGCAAATAAGAAGATAAAAATGCCACTAGTATTTCAAATTTCATGTTTCTAGAACTACCCAAGAAATGAAGCAGGAAGTAAGAGAGTTTACTGACTATGAATTTAGGATCCAGAGTAAGAGTGTCTGGCTTCTAAAGACATTTGTGAGACACTAGGCAACTTTTTATTAATGTCACCTGCAAAATGGGAGAATAAAACAATTTCCAGGTGCTCTGATGGCCTACTTACATAAAGCATTTCCCATTATGCATGGTGCATAGTAAGTGGTCAACTAATGGTAGATACTAACATTAATTCTTGTCTGGAAAAACATCGGGTCACCAAATCTACTATAAATATGTTGGCAGTGGCGGTTTTTAGCAGATTCATGATGGCAGCTACATAGGAAACCGTCTAAGGTTCAAATGTCAACACGTTAATTGCTTAGGGGACTGCTTTACAGTTCTGATCACTGGAACACAGTCAGAGCTTGAAGTAAATGCGTACAAGAGCCACGTCAAGTTTCTGCCGCAGAAGAAGTAAGCCCTTGAGTTTATTTAGATGTAAAACTTTGTACCTCTTCTTCAACCACTTAACAAGTGTAGCTCTAATGTGTTACTGGGGAAAACATACAAAGCTGCTAGGCCCACCTTTGTGAAGAAATGGGAGAGCTCCCCGTGCAGGTAGGAAACCAGGTCCGGAATTTACACATCTAAATCATCTCTGCCATCTCCACAGCCGACATGAATCTCTAGTTCACTGGCTCTAGCTTCTCACCTGCAACTTCCATTTCAAATCACTTCCCTTTGCTTGTGGTAAATGCCTGACCCGGATGTCTCATCACTCTAGCTGCCACGCATTTCTCTCAAGTCTGCAGGCTTGATTCCTGTTAAACCAGATATCCATAAAACCCCCAAATTGGAACATGCTTGCTTGCCCTCATATTATGCTGTCAGCTTTCACATAAACCATCTCCAATTGTACAAATATTATCAAGTACATTGCTCATTTTGTCCTTTATGAAAACATCCACATGAAAAATTTGTCTCTAATCTCAGGGCCAGATTAAAAATATAAATACACTTGACAAATTTCTAAACTTCCCATTTTTGGATCACAAGAGCTTTATAACATTCCACCTACTAGGATGAAGCTCTGAGCTATATTTGAGTTTAAATATATAGTTTTCCACCACCATTTTAAAAATTATTTTAAATAGTTTTATATTTGTCAATCTGACCATTTTAAAATCTGATTTTCATATTACGCAGTTCAAAAACAGTCCCTGCAGTCCCCATCTGTTGAAGCATTAAGTTGGCCACTGTCTGCCTGTGGTCTAGGATCTCACGTGGCCATTTACCGTCTCCAGATCATCCACCTGTACGCATGTCCAGCTTTGCTCAGCATCTTATAAAACCACTCTGTCAGTAGACCTGCTAAATCACGAAGACAAAAGGACTTATTTCATGATTTTGTTCCCCACGCTGATCGCTGGTCTTTTTCTGGTGGATCAAAATCCCCTTTGCCTGAAGGTTATTGTCCCATTTCTTCCTTCCTTTGCACATCAACAATCCTCGAGGACTTGTCTGTACTCATTGCCACCAATTCCTCAAATCCATTTTGTCTTAAACTCACTCGTACCCATCATTGCTCCACCTTGGCTGCTCTTTTCAAGGTCGCTGACGACTTCCCAGTTAGTAAATATGATGATTATGTCTCAAGTCTCACCTTTCCTCGGTAGCATTTGGCCCATGCTCAACACCCTTTTCCTGAGCACATGTCCTTCCCATGCCCCTCAGGACGTGTGACCCACTTCACCCACTGCTCCTTCTGTCTCCTGGGTTGGCCCCTCTTCTCCGATCGCTGCTGGCAGAGTCCCTGGGGCTGTTCTCTTGGAGACCCCCTCCGTGGCCACCCCCTCCTTTGGTAATCGCGTCAAGACGCAAGGGTGTGATGCCACCTGTATTCCAGTGACTGCCTCTTCACAGCGCCTTTGGACATAAACTACTCCACTCACTTCACAGGAGGGCAATTCTGTACTTAAATTTCCTCAGGCCTGAAATGCTTCTGGTCATTCTTTCCTTCTCTCACACCTTATATCCAGTATCTCAGAAAGCGCTATCAGCTCTAACTTCGAAATGCATCCAGACTCCAACACCCCAGACACGCCCAGTGACTCTGCCTTGACGTTGGCCCTCATATGTCACCTGGATCATTACTACAGCCCCTAACTGACCTCCTGCTTCTCTCTTTTTCTTACTGTGGCTTATTTTCAACAAAGCAACTAGACAGGTTCTTTTAAAACATATGTTAGATGATACCACATTTCAAAAGTCTCCAGAAGCTTCCAACTTCTCTAGAGAAACAGCCAAATTCCTTAGGATGGTGTGTGGTTATCTCTCTTATCTCATTGCTTCACTCACATCACTTTGGCCTCTTTGCTGTTTCTCCAGCACATCAGGCATGTGCCCACCTCAGGGCCTTTGCACAGACTCTTTCCTTTGATGATTTACTCTCTTATTTCTTTCAAGTCCTTGCTCAGTCCTTCCTTTGCAATGAAAATTAGTCTGATGACCCAATTAAAAATTACAATCCTTTTTTCCCAATTCTACCTCCTCTGCATTTCCTTTCTTCTTTCTCTCCTTTTCTTTAAAAAAAAAATATTTCATATAATTTAACATATTCTAATATACTTTGTTACATTTATTGCTCATAAACACATACTAGGGACTCAAAAAATATTTGTTCAATGAACATGGCAAGAATATCTATGTTGATCAGCATTCTTAAAGACAACAATCTAATCTAGCTAACTGGAGGAAAATCATTAGCTAGTTCTCTTTATCTTTGGCACAACTGAATGAGAACAGAGAATGACTTTTTTGATAATTCCCAGAACCACATGATAAAATTTTCCAGCTGAAAGAGTCGTCACTGCCATCAGCCTACCCCTGATCAGAAAGCAAAAAAGGAAAGTGTTGCCCTGGCTGAATCAGGCTTTTCCGAAAGTCTAGTCAGAGCTGGGTGTGGTCTGAGCAGGACACTAGAGGTGAAGCAGAGAAGTCGGCAGAATCAGCTCCTGGCTGACAGATCATGCTTAGCAATTACACGTATAAGGTGAGAAAGGAAGGTGTCAAAGAAAAATCCCATTTCTGCATTTAGTAAAATCATTTATTATGATGGGAAAGAGAAGAGTTAGACCTGGTACAATGGAGCAAAAGAAAATCAAAAATTCTGTTTTGGACAAATTAAGCTTGAAACTCCCACATGGTGCTGTCAGATAGGCACCTGAATATGTGAATCTGGACCTGAGATCAGAAGTGATGGTAGCATTTATGAAATCTTGGAGATGTCTGAATAGACGCGATACTCAGAGCTATGGAAATAAGTGGGATCACCCAGGAAGAGGTTAGGAAGACACCCCAGAGGCAAGCCCTTCAGCATGCCGGCACTGAGCATCTGGGAGAAGAGGGGATGCTGGTCAAGTCCTGTTAACCCTGTCAAGAGCATCCCTGGCAGAGCCACTAGCACGCAGCCAGACCGGAGGGCATCTCAGGGAAGAGGCGAGCAGGGAGCAGACGGTAAGAGGGCGGAGACACCTCGGAGCAGACGGTGGGCGCATCCCTGGAGGAGTCTGTGATGTAGGGAAAGAGTCTGATGGTGGCTGTGCTTATAGTTTTAATGGGAAATAAAAAAGTATATTTGTTCTGAAAAAGTATCTAAGTATGAGGACGGAAGCGATCCAATTGAGACAGATATTTGGATCTAGCAATACAAACATTCACTTAATTCTTTTTCAAAGATGACTTCAGCCAAAATTGTTTTCCCATGTACTTTTACATTCATTTATGGTTTTTGTTTTTACCTTTCTTAATCACATTTTTTTGGCCGACCATGGCTTAGTCCAAAACATCCCTTGGGGTTTGAATAAATGAACCCTTTCTGAATTGTTTAAAGTTTTTTCCCATGAACTTCAGTTACTTTTTTTCCTCTTATCAGTAGGCTTATCTGACACCCAGAATTATGTGAAACTTTTTGTTTTCTTCTTAACACTTCACTAAGTTACAGTAAAAAACTCATTTTACTGTTAAATACTTTTAATAATTTGAAAGCAAAATGGAAAACATAAAAAACTCCCTGGCACTTTAATATCAAATCAAATTTGGTTCAAATTTCATTGAAAATATACTTTTGTATATCTTTATATTTATTTATGCATGTGTGTGTGTGTGTGTGTGTGTGTGTGTGTGTGTGTGTGTGCGCATCTCAATTCCATGAGTGAAATAGAGAACAGTTGGTAAAAGGATACTATTCTTCTTGGGGAACCAGCCTAACTGGCAGTTGCAAAGAAATTAAAATAAATAATTTTTAAACTTAAAATTCCAGAAAAAGAAAATGATCAAAACTGTCTTAATGGATGATCATAATTTTCACTTTTAAAAGTATGTTTCTAATTAGTCCTAAAAATACTTCTGAAAAACTTTTTTTACATAGCTGTTTTTCAGAGCTGTCATTTTATTATATTTTATTTCAAAACTGCTCTTAAATTTTCAAAATAGGAATTCAAATGGTAATCACATTTTTCCAATTAGGCTCTGTAGAGTTTATTTGCATGACTAGCTGGTAGGAAAATAGAGGAATCGAACTTCACCTTGCTTTAATATTTATTTTAATATGAAAATCTCAAGAACACACATGAAATAAACTGTAAATATTTCATATATGAAAAGGAATTACTTATACTGCACTAAATCTCCCACGAACCATCAAGATATATGGTATTCGTGTCATTAGAACTTTTCTATTATGGTAGGAATGTTGAGTTTTATAATGTTCATTTGCCCAGTTTGCTAATTCCAGGAATGTATGTGCTTTAAATACTCAAAGAGAAAGATGCCGTCTCCACTTCTGACTCTGCTGGAAGATACAACGTGCTGCTCGTAAACTCTAAGAAGGACGCAAAAGAACTGAGGAATGAGAATCAAGAAATAAAGCTGTTGGAAACCAAGGCATTTCCCACCCACTCTTCGCTCTCTGTGGCCAGATGTTTCATCTCCGCTTCTTTTCTCTGATTTTTATTTTCTTCCCCTTCATCCTGGCCCCCGGGTTCACTTATCAGCACACGACCCAAACACGCCATCCGCCCTGGGATCCCCTCACTCCCGCAGAGCAAGGAGGGGTTCCTCCAGCTCCAACTCAGGTTCCCAGCACTGCCTGCTTCAGGTCCTGTTTCTCCCTTTGGTCCAACGAGCTGTAAGCAAAGGGCAGGAAGGGATGGAGTCGTGGGGAACAGAGCACGTCAGCGACCGGGACTGTGGGGAGGGCTCTCTGAGACAGTTTAGGCTAAGAAAGTAATATGGGCTGGAAAGGAATTAATTGGTGGAAGAAAATGTCTGCATCCCTAGGATTCTTCTCTAGAATCCTTAAAAATGCTGTAAATGTACGTGGAGATAACTGATGTAAAAGTGACTTGAAAAAATACACTTAAATGCTTTGCATGCTGGGTGTAGGTGTCAATAGGATTTCTTCTGTGGCTTGTTGGGATAGCTCTTTGTATGGAACTTGGCATTTTTGCAGAACTAACACGAACTTCCTAACAAATAGAGACTATTCTCTTACTAACTGTTCAGCTTTCATCTTTTTGCCACCACAGTACTAGGAAAGTTATACTAGTTTTCGGTCAGCAACTTTGTGTTTTTCAGCAAAATGACTTTTTACCCAAAGTACATTAAGTAAATATACCATAACAAGTGATATTTCAACATTACAGTTTTAGGTACAGACTAAGCAATTCACTCAACAAGAGCAGCCACCTACTGACGACCTCATGGAAAAAAGCTGAACCACATATTATGTTTTGGTAAACCCTGAATATTTGCGTACACACACCCAGTGATGGGGAATGAAGGTCTTATCTTTTTCGACTCTTCAGTCTGTTCTGACATTACACAGATGTTTCAGAGAATGTTCATGTTTAGTTTTCATTTTTACCCTAAAGGTGTCTTTTCATCCTACAATTTTATTTTTAAGAACTATCTGGGTGCAAGACAAGCATGAATGTGGTCAGCTGAAGATGGCTCCCCAAAAACGCCCGTGTCCTGACTCCCAGAACCTGTGAAAACATCGCCTTCCATGAGATCAGGGACTTTGCAGATGAAACTAAGTTCAGGATCATGAGTGGAGAGACTTTCCTGGATTATCTGAGTCCAAGGTCACCCCAAGGGTCTTTGTAAAAGGGAGGCAGAGGGAGATGTGCTATTACAGTAGATCAGAGATTTCCATTCTCTTACATGCATATGCCAGTGAAGTAATGGAAGGAAGAAAACAGGCAACTGGCAGGAGGTGCACATTTTTTATTTTGCCAGATTTGGAGATAAAAAGCAAATGCATTAAAAAACAGGGAGGACACCGAAAGAGAAAAGGAGATGGAGGAGGAGAAGGAGACTACAGACACCCAAGAATCTACTCTGACCCTCATTTCATAAATCACGTACCAAATACTAAAAAGAGCACCATTTCAGTATAAAGGACAGCTCTTAACATTAATGAATCTCTCTATATAAAATACTCATGTTTTTCACCCAGGACCTTAAAAATTTTGCGAGGAACCTTTTCTGCCACCAAATACAGGAGGCCTGCTGCCCGCTGCTCACACCCTGTGCACCACGACGCGGTCCCGGGGAAGCCAGGGCCCCAGCACACTGACACTGCAGCTCCCCCTCCTTCCCAAAGCAAGAGGGGGTGGCCCAAGGTGCCCCTCACTTCTGTAAGCTCTATTCAGTCTTCGGTTACATACTCCATTTCAAATTAAAATTGCTTCTCCCATCAGAATCAAATACCTTATCAGAAATCTTACTGCAATGTACCAAAATAATGACTTTGTGTTGGATATATATAAACAAATACACCTCAGTCGCTGATTTAAGAAGATTAAAAGATTCACTTCATGACCCTCACCTCATCCATGCTGAACTGGTGATTACATTTAAAAATGAAATTAGAAGATTTGTTCTTTTTCAGACACTTGACTTCAGAATTTACATAAACTCCTATATTGTATATTAGAAAAGAAAAGTCTTTTGCTACTAATCTAGGGTTTGGAGGATGGGAAATGTGTTATGAACCTCTAGACATGTTGAAGATAGATGCATAAAGTTCTTATTTTGAAGGCATACTACACCGATTGACTTAATAGAAAGCTGTAATTGGCATGATTTACTTTAAGTTTTAGTTTGTAAAACATAAAGCATGTTGGCCAAGATTATTACCATCTCTGAACGTTTAGCAATTCTGTGTAGCTTTAGCTTATTGATAGCAAACCATTCCTAGTCGGTCACTCCTAGCAAGTTGAACATAGTTACAGAGAACTTTTGTTTATGCTAAGATTAAAGAAATATATCTCTTATAAATTTTTATAAAATAGAAACATGCTACTGTAACAATGATGGAGGACACTGTACCCTAACATTCGGAGAGGAAGAATTCTCTACAGTCAGGTTCCGATACCCATTAGGTAAGAAGTTAGCACCTGAGGTTACTTCTGAACCAAGCAGACACATTTATGGAAACAGAACAACTGTGGGCTATGGAAGACAAACCTGCCATGAGCTAGACAGTATTAGAAGAGTTACACATGGAATTCTAATATCAAGCCACATTTAGTTAGAAAAACTACCTATCAAAAATTTTAGAATTCATAATAATAAACTCAGCTTTCTTTTATTTCCGTGTGCCACGTCAGATTCAGAAACTCATTAAAAACTCTTTCTAGAAATAAGTACCACCAAAAACATAATCAAAGGAAACATTACGTGTTGGTTATTCTTCAGATTTAGAATGAAGGTCAAGAGCTACATCGTAACTGGTACATAACTCAGTCCATCTGTTACACTGGAATTTAAAACTTTAGTTTTATTCCTTGCTGTTTACAAGTGTCATTGTAAAGGAAAACACAGGCATTTAGGGTCAAAAGATTTTATTTGAAATAATTAGGTTGGAGTTTTTTACTTTTGGCTGATGCTGACATACTGAAAATATACTCTCAGTGAGAAAACTTCCAATAGTAATGTTTGCACAGACATTAAAATGGTAAAGTCTGTCACTGTGGGCAATTTATTGAAGTCGTGACTCTATGTGAACATCTGGAAGATGTTCAGAAGACAACCTATCAGAGTCACTTGATCCCACAACTATTTTTAAAAAAGAAACTGGCTTCAGAGACTAGACTGCATTTATTTTATTGAACACATGCTCTGACTCTTTTTTCAAAACACTAAAAGAGAAATTCCATTTTCACACTTGAAAGTCAAAAAGCATTATTACTCTTATCCTCTCATCACACTTTAATATTCCACTTCTTCCCCTGTTCCATCCCCATTTTTCAGAGTGATTTATGCCATCATCAAACCTCCCTGGAAATGGGATGCTTCATAAATATATTCAGTCTACTCGCTCTCCACAAGGCGTGTCATTATCGGGGTGATTCCCAATAGCATGCTGCCATGTTGTACGTTTCCCAAATACCCAAACACTCAGGCAGACAAAGGTAGAACTGGAATTCCTGAACTATTAGAGTTCAAGTTCATCTAGGTATAGTAATGCTCTACCTCTCTACACTAAAAGTTAAATTGATCAGCAAACCCCAGAGATCTGCGGAGGATGAGCCGAGGCTTTGGCTGTCCCTGAATTTACTCTACCTTCATTTTTTTGCTGTTTCTTTCTTCACTTCACCACAGATGAAGATAGGGAGATAATCATACCTGGCTACCTAAATGAGTGGCTAGGATTATAAAATTAAAGTTAACCGTTATTAACTTGACAAATACTGTGCATCAAACATATGCCACTTATTGTCCTCTAAATATAAAGATGAAAATGTCACTTTTTGCCCTCGAAGTGCCACAGTTTAAAGGGACATACAAATACACAAACAGATGTCAGCCAAACAACGCGGTGAGTGTTCTAAACAGGAGCACAAGAAGGGGGTGACCAATACTGAGACTGGGCAGATGCCACAGAGAAAACAGGGTGGTTGGGTTGCTGTGAAGAGGAATGAAAGCCTGGCAAGTTAAAGAATAAGGAATGGGGATCAGGGATGGAGAGCAAGGATACTCGATTGGAAATATTTGCCAGAGTAACATTGCTAAACTCCTCTTATTTATTTAGGTGGTTTGATTTTTCTAATTTATATGATTTTATCTCTCCTCCTCCAAGAAAGACAAGAACTCAGAAATGGTTTGTAAATGACATTAGATACAATCCAGAGCACTTTTTCATGTACAAGGGAAATATTTCCTGTAACCACAACTTGGAGTACAAGAAAAAATATCAGAAACATCATCTTAAGATATTACTTGGGGATGGTATCTACATACTGCCCTTTGGGAAGAAAACAGATACTATCATTTGGTGTAATATGACTATATATAAATATTTCAGTACAATCAGGCCATTAAAAAGAAAAATAATTACTGTGACTTTTATTGCTTAAACATAAAGGTTGAAGATCACCTTGGTAAAACCAAAAAAATACCTATAGCACCGATTATTATCTGTACTGACTAAAACATTACAAACTCTTTTGGAAAATTCTTTCTTTCTTCAAACACATTTTATGACAATAATCATAATTAGGCACATATGTTAATGTGAAAGAAAATAGCACATATTTTCCACATTGCATAGTATCACCAGGGTCTTTTTTAACTGACCAGGTCAAACGTGAAGTTCAGATGAACCAATACATGAGTGTTATTTTCTCAGATACAGGAAATTATACAGTTCTAATAACATCACCATGTGATGTTTACTTTACATGGTTGTGTAACCATTTCAATTACCCAATATATTAACAATTGTTCACATCTCTCATCATTATTCATGAATGTTAATCATGTAATGTCTGTTTCTCAATGAAGTAATGACAGATACAAATTCTCTAAGTCCACATAGCCTCTGGGCTGCCAAAATTCCTTGGACAGTTTCCAGTCCTGCTGTGATCTGAACTCTGTGGCATTTGACCTGTTGCTGATCATTGACCCTTTTTGAGATATTCTACCATTGGCTTCTACAACAGCAGTCTAGTCCGAGCTTCCCTGACCTCTCACATCCCATCGTCCCAGCCTCATTAGTGGACTCCTGATCTGCTCCTTCGGGTTTTTTAAATCCAAGCATGTCTTAAGTTTCTGTCTTTGGTCCCTGTAACAGTTTACTCTGCCCACTCTTCTTAGACGATTCATCCACTCCAGAAGATTCAACCCCACTCCCCTCTTCCTATGCAAACTATCTTATCTTATGCTTACCTACCTTCCTTTCTCACCTCATCTGTCACTCTCTTACGTCTCTTCCAGGATTAACCATGGTGTCAGGCTTTAGACACCCAATAAAAAATCTTGGAATCAGTTTAACTTCACTCTTTTTTACCCATCCACCCCCAACCTCCAGGTGACCACCAGACCGTACGCACTGCTTCTCCTTAGCTCAGGTCTTTAGCATTATTTTTCTTCATTATGACATCAGTATCTCTGCCTTCATTCCTACCCCTTCAACCCATTCTCCACAACACAGCCAGAACAAACTTCCTAAAATATAAAAGGGAACAAAGTCTCTCTCTAGCTTGTAGTCTTTATGAATAATATTCTAACATCTCAGCATAAAGTACAAATCCTTCACATGCCAGCTTGTTTCTTCTCCAACCTTATCTTTAAGGTAAGAGGATTTTGAGGATTTGGAAGCTGATCAAGAAAAAAGAAGACCTGACTATGGGAGGCAGTAACACACAGAGCTTTATTGGGGGACACTTGGACAGATATGCATGGGGAGCTGTCTTATAGTAGGAGTCCGTCCAGGTGCTACGGAGCAGGGGTCCCTACGCAGGAGGCGAGGAGGGCAGGGCCCTCCTGAGGGAGAAGGGGATTGGAGAGGGAGCTCATGTCTCAGTGACACCTGCTCGCAGGTGGGGAGCCTGCGAATCAGACTGTTCCCAAGGACAGAAGCAGCTCTCGGGCTTCCCTGTTACTAGCAACTGTGTGGGTGAGGTTTTCCGGAGTGGGCAAAACAGGCAGGCTCTCAGTAGCTAACAATCTGCTTATGTGGCCTATTTTGTTAAGTAATTGGATGTGGAAAGTTTTGAGCTTGGCACCAGCAAGCTATTGAGTTAACAGGTCTCAGCCCGTGGAGAATATATAAACAACCTAAGGGCGAATACACATAGGCCATCTTTGCCCCATTTATATAACACCTCTCAGCACCTCCAACAGAACCTCCTGGCTGCTGCCTGCCAAAACTACTCAGCATTTTCCAAATGAGTAAATTCTCTTTTACACATCTGAGGTGGTGCCCAAGACATTCCTACGGGACTTACCATTCAAAATGGGACAGTACCATCTTGTTATTCAACTACACATCGAATAACAGAGCCGGGGGCCAATATTGCAAGAAATAAACCCATTTCATTTCATGCTTATATGCTCAAAGAGTACAATGACAACCTTCAATAAACCAGCAAACATGAAATGTATTAATTATACTATTAGGTCACTTTCATATAAACTGCTCCACCTCTCTGCCTCTGCAAACCAAGACTTCTCATCCTGCAAAGTTGTGTCTAATTATTCCATCTGACTCATTATAGTTAATTTTATGATCTATTCTGTTTTTATGTCATCTAAATATTTTACATGCATGTCTTCATTTGAGTCATTGGTAAGAATACTGAGTCCCCAGACCACCACTGGCGACCCTCTCCAGATTACGATTAGCTGGAATATTTATTAGACCCTTCATGCATGATCACTCAAAGTGTGGAACCTGTGCCATATTCTCACATGATTTAATTCTCACGTGAGTCAACCGTGGCTAGCTACTGATGTTTTAAGAGCCTCCTTCGATTGCTAGAGCTTGTACAGGGGTGTCCTGGACCCTTAGAAATGTGGTGCAGAGAATAAAAGGAAGGAGTGGAGAGTAAGCTCAAGATCAGCTGTTTGGGACAAGTGGAATTCAGATGTGGTTTGCATTGATGTCAATGGGATCTAATCCAGTCTAGGGGCTCAGAGGTAACAAAAGCAAGTTTCAACATAGGGAACGAGCAGGGCCTTAGTTCCAAGCAGTTAATAAGGTTCTGAAGGAACCCTGGTCCAGGAACAGGAGTAATGGTAGAAGGCAGGGCTCACTGTTTCCAGTTAGGTAGGATATCAAGCCCCTGATGCACCATCTGGGCACCTATTCTTCACCTGGACAAAAATAGGAGAAGGAAGAAGATAATGCAATGCAACCTCAAAGGTGTCCCGGCTCATTCCTGGAACTCTGAGTTCTGGAACCAGCTCTGTCACACAGTAGGACTGCCCTGGGATTCGGCTGCGGCCCAGCTTGCAGGTGAGGGCACGGTGACTCTGCTGTGGGAGTCCCTGGGGTGACAAAGGCAGGACGGATAAAGCTAAACTCTACGGAAGCAGTGGGATGTGCCTGGTTTTCTTTTCTCCAAATGAAACAAATGAAAATTTAACATTCGCATGACCACAGAGACAAAGAATTCTTAGAGCATCACAACATAAACCTTCTCAGATCCATGCTTATGGGCATTGAGAAGATACATAATTTTCTATGTCCAGAACATAAAGACATATATATATATACTTGGACTAGTAGAAAAATTACAACTGAATTCAGAAGTTTCAAGAGTTAGGGACAATTTCCCTAAATATATCGTCACACCATGGCAGTCACTCAAGATTTGAAAATGCCATTGGAAAAATCATTATCTTGAGAAATTTGTGTATAAACAGTAGGATTAATTCCTTTGTTCATCCAAAATGTAAGATGCTGATTAAACACTACAGAATATGAAACAGTTCGCTCTACAAATGTACTTTCCACATCCATTTTCTTGAAAAGCATCTCTAAAAACATTAATCTTTTAAGAAAGACTATTATTAAAAAATGTTGGCAATGTGTTAGAAATAAATTCAATTTTTACAATTTTGTTTTTTTGTCTTGAATCCAACCACTGAGTAAGATAATGGATTCCCTCACGGGGAAGCTGTTCCTGGCTGGCTTAGTTTTGTTAGAGAATTATGAGGTCAGCTGCAATCCCCTCATGGACCAGTTAGGTTTGTTCATGCTATTCTGAGACAAGATACGAGAGCCTTAATCATAACCAAACATCACGAAGATGAACAAGCAAAAGGCCAGAGAAGAATCATTCTGACAAGACAGCCAGCAGCTATGGGGCTTCTCAGGCCTGTGAGTTTTACTGCATTGATCCACTGAGACCTTAAAGGAAATACCAATGGACAAGAACACTGGAGTCTCCCAGAACAGAGGCATTGCCAGTGTGACTTAATGGAGTAGAAGCAGATCCATGGACAATCTACCAGAACGTCAGAGGCAGACTTTACGCAGGAGAGGGGCATCCCGGTTCTTCTAGGGCCTTCCTAGACTTGACTTGGGCTTTATGGAATCTAGACTCATGTTACACCACCCCTGGACAATGGAACAGGAAGCTAAATGTAACATTTTCTGTTTTCTCAGAGTTTCAGATGAAGGTTCAGTAACAGAAGTAAAAAAATAAAAACCAAATACTTTCTATCTTAAAGCAAAGAGCTGGGCTGTCTATGCAGTGAGGCCTAAGAGATTTTAAAGCAGATTCCCATTCGGTCACCCACCTGCAGGCTAAATGATTAGAGCAGATGAGTTTATCTGAGAGGTCATAACGATTTTAAGTATGTCATTAGTAAGGATTCCTTTTCTGAGTCTGTGGGCGTGTTATGCCTTTTTCCCCTTTTCTCTCTTCTCTCAAGCCATGGAACAGGGCAACTTTGGACAGTTGATGTGTTCCCTAGAATCGGAGGGACAAAGAGGTTGCTGATGGTGTCTTCCTGCAAAGAAAGGCCTCAGGCTAGCCAACGGTTCTAGGGCCCTGGAGCAAGGAGAGGCAGCTAAGCTGGGAATGGCCTGTGCTTTCAAGGCTGTGCTGGGTTTTTCCTGGAGTTGGGTGTGGGCTGAGTCATCCTAAGTAGACTCGCTGAGAAGGAGAGCTGGAGGCAAGGGGGGGATGCAGCAGGGATCCCCAGACACGTTCTTCAGAATCTAGGGGCCTTGAGGGAGATTGTAAGCAACTAACAACTGGAAGTTTCTAGCATGTCAAAGGCAATGAGAAGGGGTCCTCCAAAGAATCACAAAGACTCCACAGCAACAGCGACAAAGTCATCGTTTTGAATCAGCGACATCCAGAGGGCACCAGACTCACTCCGTCACATAAGACTGTCCTACAAGTCTGTCTCCTCGCCCTCCTGCTCTGAACTCAGAAGGGGCACTGGCCACACAGGATGACAGGCAGAGCGGAGCAGAAGATGGGAAAAAACAACCCTGCAAACTGCAGTCTTCTAAGCCCGAAACATGCCTGAGCTGGCGGAAAAGAACAGCCTGAAATCGCATGAGAGCACGGGGCATGTGATCATACCACAGTGGGCCTTTACTCGCTTAACAATAACCAGAAACATCACAGCACTTGGCCAAGATCCCAGTGCAGCTGTCTGACAAAAAGTGAGGAGGAAAGAACAGTGTTACTGTCTTCTTGCACCCAGAGTCCAACCTGTGCAATAAACTGGTAGCACTAAGGGTCAGACGCACCCCCTCCCCTACAGAATCAGGAGACTAGCTGAGAGAGGGTCGTCACTGAAGGGAACTACATGAGGATGGAAAGAACTTGTCTCATAAATCATTTTCTCTAAGTGTCTGCTGCTCTCTGATTATTTTGCCCTTTTGTTTGCATTAAGCATTTAGTAACGACTTATTTTAATGTTCCAGCCCAGTCTCACCTGGATGATATCTACTTAGCCCAGAGCCCTTAAATGGTAGGAAGCCATTTCCCCTAAGATCATGATGGCATTAATTAGCATGAAATCCCCTGAGAAGGTAGAAGGTGAGCTATAAGCTCCACTGTGGACATGGACTTTCTCCACTGCCAAACCAAAAAGATTATATTCATGATGGTGCTAGAAGCCGGAAATTTCCTTCAAAAATATTACTAATGCACGTGAAAGCGTACACCTTACAGCTATCTGGTCAGTTATGCTGGTGTTAGAACACAGGAAGATGTGAGAATCAAGCATCCTAGGAACCGGTGGGTGCTGGGGAGATAACAGTCCCCTCCCACCCCAGCTTGAGCGGCAGAACTTTATAGACTGGTTTTTGTCCCTTGTTGTGAACACTCTGTGGAATAGTGATACCTTTCCATGTAACTGCTAAACAATGGCAGAAAGGCAAAGACTGTTGAGGCAGAGAACTGAATAGCCAGAATCAGGCCATCGGTTGGTGGGACACCAGTACCGTCCAAAGGCATTCTCCTCCGGGTCCCCAGACTGTGTCTTTTCCAGATTTCCCCTTTATGTTCCTAAAACCGGGCTTCTTGCTCCTGAAAAAGCACTTTTAAGAGACTGATGTCAATGCCCAAACTGCCAAAGGCAAGAGCCCCTGCCTGTTTTCACTGCATGTTCTTGTTTTCACTTGGTAATTAATCATTCGTGACCGTTTGTTTAATGTCCTGCCTTCCGCAGTAGATTGTAAGGTCTCGTGAGGACATGTCACGCGGCTCACTGCTCGAGACCCAGCTTAAAGCACAATGCCTAACGGGGAGCAGGGCCTTGGAAACGAATGTGCTGCATAAACAGAGGGTACTTGGGAGACACCTCGTAGAAGGTTTTGCATGCCAGGCTAAGAAGTGTGGCTTTACCGCCTAGGCAACCGGGAGGCAGGAAGGTTTCCTAGCTTGGGCCTCTGAGGTTTGGCAACACGCGGTGATCGCCGCCTGGCAGAACCGGGCAGAGTCACCCGGGTGGGAGGGAGGGTGGGGACCCAGTCCGCACACCGGAACCCACGGGGCACACATGGGCCCTCCTGCACATACAGGTGAACTCAAATGGGTGGCCAAGCAAACAAATACGTCAAAACTGACCGGACCGTGTGGGTTTGCTTTGTGTACGTGTGTGTGTGTGTGTGTGTGTGTGTGTGTCTTTCCCTCCCCTCACTGAAGCGGCATGGCTGCCTGAACTGGTCAAAATCACAGATAATTAGGGACCCATGGCCTGCAGCCGCCGTCAGATTTTTTACCTGTCTGGTGGGACCTATTGCTGCTTAACTGGACTTTGGTTCTATAACTATCTGAAAAAGGCCAGGGCATCTGTCCAATTTCTCTTTCCAGTAATATTATAACCTTTCAAGTGAATCATCATTAATGTCTCACTTACTGGACTGGAGTGGATGGTTGTTGCCTCTCCAAGCCAGGAAAGAAATGTCTGGCTGGCTGGACCCCGTCTCAACTTGGGTATCCCTGGGGGAGCAGCCCTCAGTCACAGGGTAAGAGGATTGGGTTATGGGCCGATCGCAATCAGACTGTGGCAGGTTGACGAAAACCAAACATCGTCACTCACATTTCCCTCATGTCACTTCCTGTTCCATCTCCACAGCTCCAGCTCTTCTAGAAACTCATGTTTATTCCACGCACTGGATTTACTAAAGCTTACCTCGTCTCGTGAGTCATGAAACCGTATTTTATAAACTTTACGGAAAATGTGCAGTTAACTTACTTTCAGACTTTATTCCAGTGAAGACAGCCAAGGACTCGGCACCCTACATCTGGGAGCCCAAAAGAAGGAGCTGCATTTTCTAAGATCTGAAAGTAGTAGGATTATTCTTATGAACTAAACTCCCCTCAGAACTTCAAAATTTGTATTTTCAAAATCTTATTTCTGCTCGAATTACTAGGACTACATCTCTTATATAACCAAAGCAAGAAGTTAGCCACATTATCAGCCTCTAACAACATGGTATTTATCATTATTCTTTAGGGACATATACATTAATAGTAAGAAATAGGAATTAGAAAAGAAAATATCTGCTAAAACTAATCGCTGGTATCATGATGGTCCTGGTATTTCAGAGTTCATGATAGATGGGCTTTATAGTATAGAATTATCCAAGTAGACATGTCACTGTTTTTTCTCACTGTGTCCTTGGTACTAAGTACAGTGCCTAGCTGGGCACTAAATATATATTTGTAAAATAAGTGTTAGTGGGTGAATAAATGAATGAATGAGCGAGAATGAGTGAATTCATTCTTGCTTTGATGTGAATAACTTGGAGGCAGAATGGCACTGTGCTCTTCCCAGACTCACATCTGCAGGCAAGCAAGGTGCGCCCCCCCAGTCCCCGAGCGCCCTGATCTGGGCCCGTGGTCTCGATACCACCCATTTGCTAACAACTCCCACTCCAGCTGGCCTCTCCCCTGAACTTCACACTAGGCACCCAACTATCTACACAAACACCTCTACCTAAGTGTGTGTATGCATGTGTGCACAAGGGTGCGAGCAAACAGTGTGCCCTAAACTGAATCCTTGATTCTAATTATCCCCCACAGCCTGCCTCTCTTCAGGCTTCCTCATATTAGCAAATGATAACTCCACATCTCAAATAAGTCTCGGGGTCGTCCTTGACTCCTCCCTGTCTTACATCCTATATCCAGCTCAGCAAGTCACCTTGCTCTACCCTGAAAATATATTCTGAATCCAAGCACTTTTTCCTACGCCAGCGCTGATCTTTCGAATCCAAGTAAACTCTCCTGACGGGGACTATCGCACAGCTGCCAGGTGCTCATCCTCCATTTCCCCTACCCCTGTCCCACTCAGACGCCATCAGGTTCTCCCCACCCACACCTTTTCACCTCACTCTGAATAAAACCAAGCCTCCACACTGGCCTGCAGCGCCCTACCGGTCTGCTCACTAGCACCTCTCAGACACCCTCCCCTGCCCTTCGGCCCCACACTCATCCAGCCACAATCATCTGACCTCCCTGGCACTTTGCAAACACACTGGAAGTGGCCCTGCCTCGGGGCTGACATGTTCTTCACTGGCTGCTACTGTGGCATGTCAGCACATTCAGGCTCCCGTTAGCAGAGCACCCTATCTGAACAGCACCGCCTCCCATTGCCCTCCGTCCCTTTATATTGCTTGATTTTAACTCTTATCACCACTTGAAACACCGTCATATTTGCATACGTGTCGTGTTTGTTTGTTTTCTGCTGCTCTGCCCTGGGACGCAGGCTGTGTGAGAGCAGGTGTCCTCTCCCAGAATAGTGCCTGATGGTACTCTGTGCATTGAACAAGGTCCACGGAACTCGTTCTTATACACGTAATTACTCAGTAAAGATCTGTCGAATGAATGAATATATTTATTTCAGAAATAAGCCCAGTAAAGACAGCAATTAAAGTAACAGGACCAGATGAAATCCACAGAATGAAGTTAAGAGTCCATCTTGCCCTTTTGTGCTGGTAGTTAGCTTAGAATCAGGGCCTATTCTGCATCTGAGCGCTGAGTGAACAACTCCACCCATTGCCAGCAGACGTCAGACGGCCCAGATATATGCTTTGGACAGGGCTATGCTCTCGGTTTGTCTTCCGTCTGGTCACAGGCACAGTAGGCTAATGATTCCTCCAGAGCAGGCAGTTTCCAGTCTGGTTTGCTAGCATCCGCCTGACCATGGCTCAAAGTCATTTTTCATGAAAAAATATGCTGCCTCGACAAAAAGTGGTAGGAAGTCTGAGTTTACGTGGCCTACTATTTTCCTGCCTCTGTAGGTCATGCTGTGTGCACGTTGCTGAGGCTCCCTGGACATCACTGACATCCAATGGCCACTTATGACATTCATTTGCAACAAGAATTGTATTTTTTTTAAATTAAGCTGTCAAATCCTATTTTAAAGGTACATATGAATGTGTAGGATGCTGACCAGTCCCTTTCTTCTCTTTGCATGATCACTTACATATTCTGAGCAAGAATACTTCAGAAAAGGCTTTCATGTTTAAAAAGCATTGGGGCACAAGAAACATCAAAAACAGTGGTAATTATGACCTGAAATGACCCTCCCTCCCTCAAAAAATAGGTTTTAGGTTTTCCTGCTCTCTCAAAATGAAATCAGCAGAAAAATTAATTTCTGTGAGAATATCTGTATAATGACTGTACATGAAATTAATTTTGCTTCATAGTAATTGACCCACAGGGCAACATTTTCTTCCTATAAACTGGAGTTGCATTACCAATCAGGAGAATTTTGGACTTTTTCTTTGTCCTGTGGTGACCTGTGTTACATCGCAAAGCACATTTGCATCTAGTTTAGGGAAATAGGAGGAAGTGAGATGAGATGGGAAGAGAGGGCATGTTTGTCCCTGGGTGGCCCCTACAAATGAGAAGGGGGAGGTCTTCTCAGATCCAGCCCTTTGGCGAACAGAAGGGGCTCCTGAGAGAACACCGGGCTCTCGGCCACTGTCACACACAGTCAAGGGGGACTCGGCCGGCAGCCCCCTGACCAACTGCACGTGGAGGAGGCCCGGGTGCAGTTCCCAGGGGTGATGCTGACTCACAGAAGAAAATCACCTGAGACCTAAGCTGGTGGGGGAGGAGGGCAAGTGGACATGAGGTTGAGAGGAAACATTCGTGGCTCGGGGTCAGTCTGTGCTTGTTGTCAGGCCCATGCCCATCCTTCCTGGTAGAGGTGCCCCCAAACTCTCCTGTTTGGGATAAAGTTAATTTGGGTTAGGCTTGTGTTGCCCCAGATATGCTGATTTGAGGCGACTTAAACTCTCTGGGTCTCATTATGTGTCCCTATAAAGTGAATACATTAATATATGTATCTCATAAGGGCCAATGAATAAAGTCATGTTCATGAGGAGCGGGTGTGATTTATGGCAGATGCTTATGCTTAATAAATGCTACCTTCCCCTTTCACTCACTGAGCCCGGCAGTAGATGTGGTAATAGAAATGGCACTTCTGATAGGACTGTTCTTTCTAGGAAAAAATGGCTGGGGATGTTATCTACAAACAGGGCGGTGGTGTGCCCAACTGCTCCAGTCTAAACAAAGCCCAGCCAGGCTGTTCTTCAAAATGTGTCCATAACTCTAGAACCCAGAGAAACCATGGCCTCCAAGTACAAACAAAGCAGCCACCCAAATACTCGTTTTTCTCCTGGAATTATTTTTTGTTATTACCACATAGATGAGTACCAGAAAAAGTTCACCCAAACATATGAGTCACACTCCAAGCAGACACGGATGCTGCTTGAGGTGGGAAAGGAGTTCTGAAGCCATTTGGGAAGACAAGACTACCCCTTCCACACCTCTCACTGTGTCTGAGCGAAGCCAGCAATGTCTTGACGTCATGCTCTCACGCCACGTTATCTAAGTGTGGGCAGCCTCTGCTCCAGCCAGGAATGAGGAAATCTCTCCGCTCTTTCCTTACAACACCTTCCAAACCATGAGACAAAGAACTCACCAGGTGTGCGTCCTCTACAAAGTTTGCTAAATATAGCTACTCTTTATCTTGCAGCATTTTAGCTTTTTGACATTTATTTTGGTTGGGATTGGATAATACAAACAATTTGAAGAATATA
Organism: Manis pentadactyla; assembly: GCF_030020395.1. Lineage (NCBI taxonomy): Eukaryota > Metazoa > Chordata > Mammalia > Pholidota > Manidae > Manis > Manis pentadactyla. The sequence goes on from NC_080020.1 coordinate 3,094,765, forward strand.
GATATATATGTTCATACTCAGAAGTTTTTATGAATATCATTGATCTAATCCACATTGAATGACCAAACAGCTTACTTCTGATGTTATTTGTTGACTTTGCCCACTTGAGGGAAGCTGATGCTGGCCAATGAATGAACGTTTACTCCAGCCTTGCCAGGGCTGAGGGGCAAATGCTGTCCTAGGGAAAGTTTGCATCTGAAATTCGTATCTGAAGTTTGGCCTTGCATAGGTTGAGGGAAAACCTACCTATTTAAATCATCATTAATTTAACATATCCAGAAGAATGAAGAAAGTCCTGAATCCAAATCTTACAGGATAAATAATAAAGCATTTATGCATACTACTCATCATCCTAATTAGCTGTCCCTGGACAGAAATAAGAATAAGCTGATGCAGCACTCCTGTCTTACCACCTTAGGACCGGAGTTGGGTCTCCTTTGTATGAGGAGCAGTGCAGAGGGGTGCTTGGGAGCCAGCTGCCTGGGTTCAAATCCAGTGCTGCCGTTACTATCTGTGTGATGCTGAGCCGGTCCCTTAACCTCTCTGTACCTGTCTCCGCATGTATAAAAAGCATAATGCGAGAACCTGCCTCACACAATTGTTGCAAAGAAGAACTTAGAATATGCAAATTATTTAGAACAGTGCCCGGCACAGAGTCACGACAACTCATACGTTAACTGCTATCACAGCTGTCATCATGGACACCTCCGTCATCATCTGATGCTCATACAACGAAGTCTAAACCTTAATAAGTGCTCATCAAATATGTTTTGGCCAAATGAATGATGAGTGGGAATTCCTAATCAAAGACACAGTCCCTATCTTGCATTTGCTCTATTGGGGGTGATTGGCTAAGATGGTACAGACAGAGACTGTAAACTCTGAGGTCAGATGATGTGGACTCAAACCCTGAATCAAACACTCCAGCTCGGTGTCCACGTACAAGCACGTGCCCCTGCGTCTGTTCCTCAGGCGGTGGTGATCAGCGGACACACGTGTAAGCCCCAGCATGGTGCTTCATGATAAATTCACAACAGATGTTTGTTCTCCTTCGGCCACCCTCGCTCTAAAGAGCTAGTTATGAATTTAGTGGCAGAGACAATAAGGTTTCCTGTATTTAGAAAAGGAGGGAGTCAGGAAAGATGAATCATCCCAGATGGGGAGCCGTGGGAAGGTTTCTTGGAAGTGGCAGCCTGGCCCTGCATCCCGAATGCTGGGGGGACGCCCGCATCCTGGAAGAGAGGTGTCGGGGGAGTCAGGTGCAGAGCAAGAACCAGAGGGCAGGTGACACTCTAGTGGGGATGGAGCCTGCGCGAGAATCACTGAAGGCACGGGTGGTAACGGTGCGTCTGGACCCTGAAGGCTTCCTGCAGGAGGTCAGAGGCCCCTGAGAGCAGGCAGGTGCACTGGTGCTGCGGAGGCTTGGTCTGCGGGCCACGGGGCGTGGTGGCCAGGCTGCAGTCGCGTTAGATGGTGGGACATTTTCATATCGTGGAGTGGGAGGGACGCGCAGAAATAAGCTCAGGTTGCTGGGCAGAAGGGCAGAGGCGAGACCATTAGAAACCACCCCATCATTCTGAATTGCGCAAAGGACAGGCAGGTAAACTGGAGAAATGAGGACTTTCAGAGGAGATCTGAATCCGGCTTTGAGATAGAAAATAAGACTTTTCCGTATCTGTCACAGAGATTTGTAATCTGAGAAGCTACGGATTCATCGTTTGTCTCCCAACAGGCTTCCAATATCAACATCAAGCAAGCAGGCAAAATGCTGACTCATAATCACAGCTATGAAGCTGCGGTCTCGGTTTCAAGGTGCCCAAGTTCAGCCTAAGTCAGATCTACCCAACCTATTACCTGAAACTACATAAAGGAAATAATTTTCCTGCTATGAAAAGAAAAACAGAGTATAGGATAAAGTATTTTTGAAAGGATTATGAATCAACTAGAAAGTATTTGCATCTTAATTGCAGTAATAATTCAGATAAATAATATGTACAAACATGCAGTCATTTTGCATGTATCCACTACAGATTAATAGTCAGATTCCTGAGAAATGACAGAAGAATTAGCATCCCGTAGGTCAGACAGATAGCAAGTATATATGCTAACCTGTGTTTGCCCAAAATTATCTGAACTGCAACTGCTTTTACCAAACCAGAGCTTTAATTAATATTTTTAGAAAATCTAGACCTTACTTCTTAATTCATTCAACCAACACTAAATGTGTGGCACTTAGTGGGAGGTGGTGGCCCCAGAGAGGACAGACTTGCACCTCCCAAGGGCCTCTGACTCAAATCCCAGACAGGAACTTAGCTGTCTAATCGAGGCTCTGCAACCCAAGGGAAGTCGATGGGAGATGGTGGGTGCTTTCCTGATACAGAGACGCACGGTGGGGTTTGCCTTTTGAGAGCTGCTCAGGCAACCTGGAAACTTGAACAACACACGTGATTTTCTTTGCAAGGATAATTATTTCATTCTTCCCCTTCCCTTTACCTCTTTAAATTGAACCAGTTAACTAAGTAAATTTAATTCTGTAAAAGGGCAATTATTCACTCACGCCTTTATGTGATTTCTTTCCTTTAAGATGTATTCAACTTCTTGAAACTTTTAACTTGTACGCTAACAAAGGAATGAGAAGCACTACTTACTAATCCTGGATTCTCAGAAGACTTCATCTTAAACATTTATAAATAAAGGCTTGGATTTGTCCCTTTATTACATGAAAAATGGAAAAAACTGATCATAGTATATTTTACCATGTGTCACTTTCATTTGCAAATCACTCGCTAGTACCATTCTAAGTCAATTATATGTCTTGGAAAACCATAAAATGTAATGATATGCAGCTTCCACAAACTTGAAAACACTCCACAATATTAATGTATTAGTGTAGATCATCCTCATCACCACTAACACCATTTACTGGATCGAGATGTCCCAGTCACAACATGCTTTTCAGGCACTACCTTATTTATTTCTCATAATAATGCTGGGAGGTAGCAATTCTTATCATCTCCGTTTTGCAGCTGAGTAAACTGAGGCTTAGCAAGATTAAATAACTTGCTCATGATGACGCAGCTGATCACAAACAGAGCTGGGAGTCAGTCTCAGGCTGCCTGGTTCCAAAGCACTTGAGCCATAGATAGGCTGTCTCTGCCACGTCACTTCTAAGACCCATTCACCAGAAAGCATAACTGAAGTAAGATGGGGCACTTGACTCTAAGAAAAGGTGGTGGTGGGGATTCTAGGATTTCTACTGGGATCTATGTTTAAAGGTAAAATTTTGGAGAATGCCAGATTGCATTACCCAGATATCATCTAACTTAGTGAAAAGAACTCTAGTAGGAAGATTTTGTAGACAAACATTGCAACAAAACACAGGTGTCCTAAGTGAGCCCGCCCTGGTCTGACCCACGCACGTCTCCACAGTCCTTTCTCCCGGCCGTGGCTTCCAAACTCGTTGGGTGCCTTCCCGTCACATAAGAGGAGTAGGTGTACTGTACACACAATTTCTTGGTAGAACTTTTGCATAATACTTTGGTAAAATTTTCAGAAGAAAAAATGGTAATGAGTATTTTTCAAAATGTTTCATGCAAAAAAAAAAGTGCTTTCTGTTAAAATAAGCGCTTCACTCCAGTAGATATTATAATCTAAAGTCTTACATATTCATGATTTTTAGAGCTTATCTGGTTTCTGGATTTCTTTGCTTCTCATAAAGTTACCACTACATTCAATGTTTGGATGCGTGTAGCAACAATTTATTTGCAGCCCTAGAACCCGGGTCTATACTGAACTCTCACATCCCGACTTTAGTCGCAGCCCCAGCATGGAACTCCTCTTCCAGAACAGTCAGCCACACCCGCAAACACACAGAGGGACGCAAAGGCTTGGAAAGAGAAGTCAGAAAGCTTGAAGGACTTTTCAGAGTCCACTAACATCCTGTATAGTACACAAAGCTTTGTATCCAAATAAATGCTGACATTTGCAAGTGATGGCTTAGTATCCACCAGAAATGTGCCCTAGCAAGGCTGCCATCAAGCCTCAGACACAGGGAAGGCCAATATCCAACCAGGGGGAAGGAACGTAGCCTACTTCCTCTGATTCTCTCTTCTTAGAAGGTAAGAATAGCCAGGGAATTACACATCCAAATTATTTGCTAAGAACATAGCTCATAAAGAAGAGACTCCTATATAGCTGCCATTTGTGGACCTTAATTTAAGCAACTTGAAGGGTGGTGTGAACTTCCGGTGTCCCTGAATTGAAGATACGGTGCTATCTTACATGAATGTAAGATAAAAATGTAAGAATGTAAGAATGCACTTACGGTGCATGTCTGACATGAATATGTAAGACTTTAGATTATAATATCTGCTGTAGTGAAGTGCTTATTTTAACAGAAGTCACTTTTTTTTTTTGCATGAAACATTTTGAAAAATACTCATTACCATTTTTCTGCTCCCCAGTCAGTTCCTACACTGCCAGCAGGGCTGACTTGTGCACTGGCAGGTGACTCAGTTGCTGGCTTGGTGTTTTTGGAGAGCATTAAAGGAGAAAAACTAGCCTACTGGTGTTCTTCACCTCTAGTTCCTGGTACTCCACCACTGCCAATTGCTTTCAGAAAAGAAACTGCCCTCCCCATTTCTGTCCTTTTTTTAAAATGCAGATATTCTTGAAAGCATAACTACATACTCTCTGTAACACGTCCTGGAGGATCAGTGGGTCTCTCGATGCCTCAACAAGAGAAATCCAGGTCCCCTGAGGAGTAAAGTTTCTGAGGAAGGACCTTGGGATGGAAGCCAGCAGCAGAGGGAAGCAAAATGGGGTGCTGGAGTCTCTGAATTTACACTCTGTCTATAATTTTCATAAAAACTCCGACAAGTGCATTTTACTTACATTGTACAAAAGAGTAAATGTTTGAGAGCTTCCAAACCGAAAGCTGTCTTTCTCCAAAACCCAAGTTCCTTCCCCACCACAGTAAGATACTGTTAGGAGATCAGTATGCAGAGTGATTGGAATAGTGACACAATCAACAATGTTCTTTCCATACAAAACAATATGCTTTTTTTTGGTCTAAAGTTACCTAGGCAATATATCATAGTATTACTGATTAACTGATTGCTCATAAAATTCTTGAAAGCTCCAGGAGATAAACGTAGAAAAGAATACCTTCTGATTCAGAGAAAAGGAGTTAAAGGCTCAGACTGTCAGTTTGGAACTTTAGTATATTAATCTTTCTGAGCTGCAGTTTCCCTTAGAATAATCTAATAAAAAGCTTAATTTTTTTTATGTAACCTCATTTTACTATATTTGAAAATGTTTCAAAGTCCACTCAAAATTTATAGTTCCACAGTTTTGTCACACCAAAAGCCAAGGATAGGCAATGTCTAACAATCTTCAGAAATTCCTGAATGATGGACAGATTTTTTAAATTTTTTCTGGCAAAAGAGTTAGGTGACTTGTGCAAGGTTGTATAACTATTTAACTGCAAGATATATACTAACTGTTGACAAATTTTCCTCTGTAATATATATTAAAGAATATGAATATATAAAGTTTGCATATAATACATGTATGGCCAAGACCAGATTTCAAACACTACTGTAGAAAAAACAGTGGCATAAAGATATCCAATATGCCAGATACCCCAATGTAATTTGAAATGTTCTTTTGTGTGTTTGACATTTTGAAAGCTGCACCATTTTGCAAACAGTAATGAAATCACACTGTGAAAATGACTAATACAGAGCTGAAAAGTTAAATAGCTTTCCCATCTTCATTCAAACAATCTTATGTTGGTGTCAAATGCAGCCTAAAATAAATGTCAATAATCTAACATTTATTTTAGCTATCTTTCTTGGGTTTTAAAAAGTAATCAAAAGTTTCTGGCATAGAATTATCTAAAGGATACCAAGTTTTCTGTAAAGTAAAAATAAGGAGGAGACAATCAGGCTAAGAATAATATTGTGGGAGAGTGATTAATCTCCACAGATTAATGCCACATCATTTTCACAGACCCCCTAAAGCAAGCAACACATCCAGTTGGGGAGCTTAAAGCAGGGGCAGTAATGGACCTGTATCCTTTAAGCTAAGGGGTCTTTGAACCAGACACAGGGGACTGAGGAGAGGGGATTAGAGTTCAGTATGTCTAATACCTACAACATTCCATGTTTAGTAGTGAACTTATCAATCAAATAGTAAAGGGCTGACAACTTCATAACGAACATTCCAATTTATTAAATATATTTTACTTAGAAATGTATTGCATTGAATTTTAATTGAGATTATGTATTATTGGTTTCTCCTGTCATCACCTCCAGATTGTCTACATAAGCTGTGTTCTCCAATGTCAGATATGCTCACCCACAGCTCACGAGGCTACAAACCGCCCCCGTCACCAAAGGCAGACCACGGCCCCAACCTCCCATCTAGTCTCTGGGCAGCTCTGCCGGTGAGATCGAAGCCCACTATGTCTGAAAGGAACGTGGCAATTTTCATCAAGATGAAGTTAATCAGTTTGAAAACATATGCTCTCTTTTGACTCTCTGTTCTTAGGCTGGTAGGATTACTGTTTGATTTTACCAGTTCTCTCATTTCCTGGATACACTTATCCAGATGTTTGCATGCTGTTCCCCACCACCCGCCCTCGCCCACTGGCCACTTCGCCTCTTCCAGCTTCCGCCGGCTCTCTGTCCTCTCTAGAGACCCTGGGATGAAGACTTCTTCAGAACCAGCAAGAGATTTTTTTCTTCAAAGTAAGGAAACTGTTTTTTGGATGACAACATTATCATTTGTATTTAATGAACAAAGCTATTTTTCCAAGGAATTTTAAATGAATAACATTTAAAACCACATTTAGCCTGACCTTTGTCATCCTATCATCTTCCAATCTGGGTGAGTCACAACAAAAAAAATTATTTCCCCTGTTAACATATGCTGACAATTCCCTCAGGATGAGCATGACCTAGATTTCAGGTGGCAAAATAACTAATTCATTGGGTTAAAAAACCCAAATATACGAGTGTTAAACTGCTCTATATCTTGGTCAACCTGTCTTTGTAACAGCCAGGTCTGAATAAGGCTTCTCAAAATGTTTGAATATTTAAGGTAATAATCAGTCAGAAACCCACCAGACAGCAAGTCCAGATTCCGAATGACTCTCCTTTAACAAGCACAGTAAAGGAACGGCCAGCAAGTGTGGGACGCCGAATTCATTTGGCACTAGCATTCAGAAAGGGTAAAATGCAGATGGGGATATCATCGCACATCTGCATAATATAGTAACAACTGAAAATAATGATAGAATCATGTAAAGGTCTAGCAGGAAAGTTTACACAAGTGTAATTTGTATTACATATAGTGGATTTAATCATATTGAATTAAAGTAAATATTCTGCTTGGAGCCACATGAAATGCTGGAAAGATCCTGTTACCGCGCTATACTGCGATTCCTTAAGTCGTCTGAGAGCAAGGACCACTTGTTACTTAGATGTGCACCACCGCACATCGCACAGCGCCTGCCTCCGCACTTGCAAACCGGCAGCCCCGGGGTCGGGTAGGCGTTCAAGCGCAGGGTCGTGGGCCTCCCTCTACTTACTCCAAAACAGAAACTTTTGGGTTGATCGCAGAAACTTTCAGTTTTAACAAGTTCTCCAGGCATTTCTTACGCACACTGAGGTCTGATAACCTCTAATACAAGAAGTTACCTGGTAAACCTTTGGTGATTTGGGGATGCCAATGTGAAGAACGTAGAACCATATTCAAATTTACCATTAGGAAAGTGTTATCCGACACAAAGCTCAGCGTACGACTGTTATCTTAAATACTCAAACGTTTTGAGAAGTCTTGTTCAGACCTGGCTATGTTACAAAGACTGATGATACTTCATCTCCACACTTTTCACTCTTGTTTGGACCTGTGGAGACCAAAAATTCGGATCATACCCGCTCCACCTCCCATCACTGGGTCCTCAGGAATTGCCTTTCCGTAATCAGAAGAATCCTGTGACTGCATGATCTCTTCTCCTAGCTTCCCCCTCTCTGTTGTAGCCTGAACTTGCCTACAGATACCCATTTCCCTGTCAGTTTATTTACAAACCTCGTTTGCCTGAGGTTGACAGATCTGGAGTGACTCTATTGTGCTGATGCAAAAATTGATCCTGCAACATACTGCCCCCTTTGACCCTTCATTTGTAACTTAAAACTCTTGATTCTTTGTCTGCAGATAGTATTTGAATAGCAAGTCAGAAAGTCACATTTGAAATTATATTCTATTCTGGAGAGCACTTATTATTGATTGCCATTACTTACACCATACGGATCTTCTAACATGACTGTGATTGTATTTGTACAACTACAAATGTCCTTCTAGAGTTCTGGATCTCGGCACCTTGTCAATGACTAAATAGGCTTAGGAAACTAAGAAAGAGAAAATATGTGACTGGAATTTAAAGGAAATGATAAGGTTGGCATGAAAGATGAGGTTGAGAAGAAAAATAAGAACCAATTTATGGGAAACAGGTGTATCTTGTTAGAATCTGAATATTAATACCAGGAGAATCCATTGAAGAATTTTAGGAAGCCATCTGGCTTTGAGCAGATATACATTTTTGAAAGATCACTCTGGTAGGAGTATTTTTACTCAAAATAGACTCAAAAACTGTAAGACAGTCAGGAAAAATCCTTAAAATATTGTACAAACTTCTATAGAGAAAAATTTAATGGCATTATTAGAAGAGATAAAAGAAGACCTAATTAAGTGGAGATAGTCCATATTCATGGATTAGAAGATTCAATGTTACAAAAATTTCAGTTTTTTCCCAGTGATCTATAAATTCAGTGTTATTCCAATCAAAGTCCCAAAAAGTGAGGCTACTCCTTATTTGGCTTGAGAAATTATCTGAGATTCAGTTTCCACAACCATCTAATGAATAGATTAGACTAGATCATATCCAAGTTTATTTTTAGCTCAGAGAATCTAAGCTCATAATCATGATCATGATATACACCAGGGTAATACTTTTATTTAGGAAGAGATCATATTATATGTTTTATTAAGACCTCATCAAAATAATTTAAAATATCAAGGTAGGGAATTCCAATTATTTGAAAAATTTACCTATATGGGATATTGCATGTTCTAACAACGGAGATAAATTGTAAGGAAATTGTACTACATATCTATTTGTATTCCCATATTACAGAATTCTTTCAGTCCACAACTTAACACTATCTTATAGAGTTGACTCTTTGCTTAATCTGTGTTAATAATGCCCCCCTCCCACCCCAATTAGACTGTGATCAATCCACTTTTCCTCTCCAAGACTGCTCTCTCAGCTCTGGGTATAAACTAGACACTAAATATGTATGTCTAAAATGAATAAAGACCAGATCTGGAAAGTATTCTCTGAAAGTTTCAGAAGGAAAGGGCATGATTATATCCACACACAAAACAGCCCAACAACTAGAGCTTAGAGCCTATAAATGTCTTATCTATTTCAACAGAAAACATTTAGTGAGACTGCTGATATCCTACATCAAAGAGTTGGGGTTTTTTTCATGTAATGTTAAAATGGATTTCTGCACATCAAACAAACCTATCCCTAGTCTTATCCATTTCTGGCTCATATATCAAGGACAGCAGATGTTTCTGAAACATTATTTTCTCCTGATCTGCTCTCCAACTAAGTGAAAAAAAAAAAAGTATATCAAACACACACACACACACACACAAACCTAGAAATTTACAACTGGTGCCCCAAGACATAGAATTCAGATTCTTATCATTTTCCTCACTGTTTTCCAACACAGAGCATCGTCATAAAATGACTGTAACTGCTACTAAGAAAAGCACAGTTTATATTTTAAAGAACACAAGAGGAGGCCCTAGTTAAGACCACAGCCATCTTCCAGGCTAAGTGTTTCTGTGAACAGATAAACGCTGTGCTCAGCTTCCCTGCAGCTAAAGCCTCACCAGCCTCTTGCAGGAACGACCAACAGTAGCAGCACCTTAAGCACCACAGTCACTGACTTTGCTTGTCCTGTCTCGTCTCTCCGTAGAGCACAAGAGTTCCTCCAAGAAAGTCCAAACATCCCACCCCTCACACAGCAAAAACAGAACACATGTCAGAGGTATTGGGCTGTTGGTGGAACAAAATTTACGACATTCTCCGCCACCAAGTTGAACATCCTTTCTTCTAAGAGGGTTTGTTGGCATTAAAAAAAAAAAAAGTAAAATCTCTTATTCATCTTCCTGTACTTAAAAACCTAAGGCAGTTTCCACAGATGATCCAAATGTGGATACACTCCACATTCAGACATGAATTGATTTTTCATTCAATCAACCCAACTCATAATCGTAGGACACTAAAGGTACAGGGGAATAAGAAAGGTATTATATAAACAGAGGCCCAAAGGTCACCAATGGGCAAACACATAGTTAATGACAGAATGGGGGCTAGAAGCAAGATTCCTAATTGTGATTCTAGTGCTCTTTCCATGACATCAAGACGCTGATCATGCTAAATTTCACATTAACATACCCACAATTAATGAAAACATCTTTTGGGCAGGGCATTTTCCTTTTACAGTATTAAAGTCTGGCCCACTCTTTGTAAAGCATAATAGCTATGAAAGATTTATATATTTGTGTCATATTCTGATACTTTTTTTAATCACTAAGAATTCTATAACTGGATCACCTATCATTGACTAAATTAATTCTAATTGATATAGGGTATTTATACAGCTTCAGAGATACAGTACATGAACCCAAAGGTGTTGATGTTAAAAGAGAACACATAACAGACTTTCAACCTTTCTTTTCTCCTCTCTAATTCTGAAGTACAAAGTAGTAAGCTAAAAGTTCACTGAATTCAATCATGAGGAGAACGAGAGAAGTCAACTCCTAAAACATTCATGCTGCATTGGTTACATAGGCAGTGATTCAATATTTTTAGAGATCACTAGAATTACACATTCCTAGAATCCTCCTTGTTGAACTTAACAGGCTGCCACACTTTTAATCTAAGTACAGTGCTAAGCATAAATAATTTCATTGCTACTAGTCCAACTACTAACGAACTTTGGACATATAAACAGACTTATCTAGAAAGAAAAATTATCCACAGTAAATTCATAATGTCCCAATTCATTAATATATTATAAATGATGTACTAATGCATGGAACACTCTTCTCAAAGAGCTTTGACATCCCCTGCATGTAGTCAAGAGAATTCATTTCCTGTTGCATTATTAAAAACTGAGGCTTGTCATCATTTATATAGGACCCACCTCACAGGACAAGAGAAATGACAGTCAGTACCACAAACATGATCTAAATCATCCCCAGGAGAATATCACATAACTTGAGATTATACAGAATGAGACTAGAGCTCCATTTTTCATATACCCCACCATACTTACCTTTGAACTAGAAAAAAATGCTAAAAATTAACTCTTTCATTTCCAAAGTCCCCCACAAAGGTGGGGTTTATCACATGTTTTTTTTTTCAGAATCAAAAGCATTCATATATATGTATATATGCATATATATATGCTATGTTGTAACACTCTATGAGAATTTCTTTATAATTGTTATGTTGAAAGAGCTGCTAAAATTTTACCTGTAGTACAAATATTTGTATAAAATTAGATGTAGAGTACCTCTTATAAAAGGAAATATGATAATTAAATGGGGCTTTGGGGCAGAGGGATACTTACCCTACCCAACCTCTCTGTAGCTTTAACATATTTTCCTTCCTGCTGTCTCTTCACTTATTCACCTTTTAATTCTTCAGTTCATTCTAAGATACCATTTTTAATCAATCTCCATATTTTCTCCTCATTTCCCCTTCTCAGTGCCTATGTGGACCTCTTCCTCTGCCTTACTATATAAATGGCTCATCCCAAATGTTTCAGATGAAGTTTTACCATCTCATCCCATATAGCTTCCTATTGATTTCATCAATTGTCATGAATATATCTACTATCTATATGCTAAGACCTGTAAATACTGGTCCAATATACAGTGTATATATACACACTTGAGGGCTTAGCTTGTTTAACAGTTATAGTGTTTTTGAGTACCTTCCAGGTGTCTCGCACAATTCTACATGCTGGAGACACAAAAAACAAAGGGAAAAAATCCCTGTCACCATGGAGATTACATTCCAGTTAAGAGAGGGGAAAGTGATAATACAATAAATAAATAAGATATGAAATATATTAGATGATGGCAAATGCTGTGGTGAAAACAATGAAGAAGGAGGAAGATAGTACTTACCTGAGCATTAAAAACATGAATAAAGTCCAATAAAATTAATTCTCTCTGCAACAAACTTTGGGAATTTCCCACAGTTGCCTATTGGGCCTTATGCAATAAGGACTCTCACACATTAAACCAGCCCCAAAGGACTCCTTAGACACTTCATTCTAAAGTCCTCAGAACTTCTCCAGAAGATAAACTCAAAGCATAACTTTCCAACTCATTCCATCAGTCCTGCACCAAAACCAGACGAGATATTACAAAAACACTACAGACCAATGTCTCTTGTGATAAAAGCTGCAAAAGTCTTCAACAAAACATTAGCAAATCAAATCCACAATGTGTAAAAGAGGTATACACCACACCAAGTGGGAATTATCCCAGGTATGCGAGGTTGCTCAACATTTGAAAATCAATTATTTTAATTCATCACATCAACAAAGAAAAACCACATGATCATGTCATTAGAGGCAGAAAAAGCATCTGAAAAAAATCCAATACTCATTCATGATAAAAATTCTCACTAACTTCTTCAACTCTCACCTCTCCTTTTCAACACTGCACTGGAAGTTTTAACTAGTGTAATAAGACCAGAAAAAGAATTAAAAAGTATATAGATTGGGAAGGAAGAAATAAAACTGACTTTGTTCACAGGTGACATGATCATCTATGTAGAAAATAAGAAAGAATCAACAAGAAAACTCCTGAAACTAGTAAGTGATAATAACAAGGCTGCAGGATACAAGGTTGATTTGCCAAAGCCCATCACTGTCCTATATACCAGCAATGAGTAAGAGGAATTGAAGTTAAAAACACAATAGTACAAAATCTGTATGTCAAAGAGTATAAGATTCTGATGAGTGAAATAAAGGAAGAACTAAAATAGATGAAGAAATAGTTCATGTTCATGGATAGGAAGACTCAATATTGTCAAGCTGTTAGTTCTTGCCAACTCTTCTCTAGAGTTAATGCAATCCCAACCAAATTCCCAGGAAGTTATTTTGTGAATATACAAAATATATAAAGAATTCTTAAAGTGTAACAATAAATAAGCAAATAATTAGATTTAAAAATGAGTCAAAGACCTTCATAGAGATCTCACTAAAAGAAGATATACACATGGCAAATAAGCATGTGAAAAGATGCTCCACATCATCTGTCATCAGGCAAATGCAAATTAAAACAATGAATACCACTACCTGCCTAACAGAATGGCCACAATCCAGAACACTGGCACTGCCCAATGCTGGTAAGGGTGTGGGACAAGAGGAACTCTCATTCATTGCTGCTTGAAATGAAAATGGGATAGCCACCTTGGAAGACAGTTTGGCATTTTCTTATAAAAAATATACCAAACTGTAAACATGTATACCAACTAATAACTGATTCAGCAATCACAGTTCTTAGTATTTATCTGAAGGAGCTGAAAACTCATGTCTCCACCAAAACCTGCACAAGGATATTTGTAGAAGATGTATCATAATTGCTAAAACTTGGAAGTAACCAAGACGTCCTTCAGTGAATGGATGAACAGAGTGTGGGACCTCCAGACAATGGGATATTTTTCAGCACTAAAAAGAATTAAGCTCTCAAACCATGAAAACACATGGAGGAACCTTCAATGCCTACTACTAAGTAGAAGAAGTCTATCTGAAAAGGCTACATATGTGTGAATCTAAGGATACGACATTCTGGAAAAGGCAAAACTATGGAAAAAATTAAAAGATCAGTGGTTGCCAAGGGTGGGAGGAGAGAGATGAACAGGAGGAACACAGAGGGTTTTTAGGGCAGTGACACAGTCTGTATTATAGTGACAGACATATGTCATCTTATATTTGTCCCAATACCAAGAGCGAACTGTAACGGCAACTATGAACTTTGCGTGATTACAATGTATCAATGTAGGTTCATTCTTGGTTAAAAATGTACCATTCTGGTGAGTGATGTTGATAAAGCAGAAAGCTAATCCTGAGTGGGACGGCAGGGAGCACAGGGGAAATCTCCGTACCTCCCTCTCAATTTTGTTGTGAACCTAAAAATGCTCTATGAAAATAAAGTTTTTTAAAAAAAGAAGAGTAACACTTCAATCTAATCATTAGGATAACAAATTTTTTAAAATTTTATTCTCATACTTAATATACTTAATAATGTCTTTTCTTTAAAAATAATAATAACCTCATTCAGTTCCAGTTGTTTAAAACAATATCTGTTCCATTCTCTCATTGCTAAAAAAAGAAAAAGAAAGAAGAAAGCTATACTGAATATATAGGTTTATCTTGAGTAGGAAATATAAAGACAAAGCCTTAAATAAGATCGTTGTCATGTGATCTCTTCATGTTTCATATTCAAAACTTATTAAAAGATTTCAGACAGAAAACCCTGTATAAAGACCTATTATTTATTTATATGCTAGACATGTTTCGAAAAAATCACTGCTTTATCATCAAAATCCACATTATAAAATGAGTATGGGTAAACTAACCTGAAGGCATTTAGGGCTTAGGTTTCAGATGTTTTTAGTTTTTTAAAAAGCCAATATATATTCCTAACTCTACAACCTTTTTACTCTGTCCTTCCTTTGTACTTCTGTTTATGTTCCATGGAAATCTTAACCCATATGTTTATGATTCATTTATTTATTTTTATTTTTATTTATGATCTTATTTTATTTATTTATTTTTAAAATAAATAAAACTGCCAAAGTCAGGTTCCTACTTTCCCACAGAAACTAGGAGATAGTGGTACTACTTTGATGATTCTGTTTCAAAGAGATGGCTTCCCAGCATCCTGAGCAAGTGATTCCTGGACTGCAGACCTGGCAAGAGGCTTGCAAAAGATTTATATCTCAACGGGGCAGAGAAAGAATTTACAAGTACAAGTTTTTGTCACAAAAGTGCTGTGAGATTAAAAGGAGGTCAAGAGCTAGAGTCTAAAGTTCAGTCAAGCTGTGGGGAACATTAAGGCCATCAGGTCCGACCGCAGTGATTTTCCAGGTGCTTCATTTGAGTTTGGAAACGATAATACCCACTGAATCGGAGAGTCTTCACTGCGGTCTTATCTTGTTCATTGATCTTATTTAAGATACCAGTTATCTTAAAGAAGCATTTGCTTGTGTTTGACATGTAGCAAATACTCAGTAAGTTGCCATTGTTATATAAACAAACCATTTCATAAGGTTTCCCACTGAAACCTTTGAAACCCTTTCTTTGCCCCATATAATGCCAGCAATGCTTCCCCTAAAATTCCTGCAGGGCGTATATGATCACAGTCCCGGCATACCCAGATATTATGTCAGGGAAAACTCGCTGACCGTATTGAATCTGGACCAGTAGAAAACTGAGAACAGTGTTAAAACCATTGTCTAAGCAGTTGGGAACGTGTGTGGATAGCAAGCAGGGAAATGATACTGAAAAGGAGATAATTCAACTGTATGGAGGGGAAGAGGCCAGGCTGTCCTACAAACAGGTAACTTACGTAAGACCTAAAGAGGGAAGTAATTATGCCACACACACAATGAAAGAATAAAGCCTCATTTCCCACTAATGAGAGGAAAAAGTAACTATGTAACAGTGAAAGAATTGAGAGATTGTATTTCCCAAAGTTTTTTATGATTTTATTACCATGAAAGGCTGTAACAGACCATTTAAGAGCTTGAAGTTTTACTTAAAGTCCAGTAAATTAGACAAGAAAAATCAATTTGTATTGTCAACATTATGAATGTTTACTTCAAAGGGGATTTTGGATGGCTAAGGAAATTTAAAGACAAAGAACACTGGTATTGATAGAATTGAAAGGCCAGTTTCAGCAACAAAATATGTTATATTCCTGATTTGCTGGTAGGAAGTCAGATTTAGGTAAAACCATACAAATACTTGTTTGATTTTTCACTGGGAGAAGAAACAGTAAATAAAATATACTGTCCCCATCGGACCACTCAGTAATGCACAGGGAGCTATCCAAAAACACGACGGTCCTGCTGGCAAGAACCCAGCCCTGACTCACTGAGAGAATCTGGAGAGAATCAAACTGCCTTCATTTCTGGCAGCCATGTACTGATTTTCTCATAAAGGAAAATAACCTGTTATGGGTTTTTTTTTCCCAAAGAATATGTTTTAACGAGTCATGCAGACATTTTAGTATTTCCCTAACCTCTACAAAGACACCACCTGTGTGTGGAATAAAGGATTCCACATTGCATTCCGACCCTTAGGTGAATAATCCTCATAGGCTCACCAAAAAAACAGGATAGGGCCATACTTCTTCATAGGCTTAGAATTAAATTGTTCTGAGAGGCAACTAGGGATTTCCAGGTCCTTTCAAAGGCCAGCAGCCATGCCCCCGGGTGCTTCCCCGGCTGGTCCTGCAGCTCTGGGATCAGCGAGTGATGGCTGAGAGGCACCAGGGTGCGACAGGAGAGCGTCAACCACAGCTCCATCCAGACAGGAAGCACTGCTGCCTCAAAGGGCTGTCTCCCCAAGCCCACCTGGCAGTCTGCTGCCTCCCAGCCATGCTGGTCATCTCCAAGAAGGCTGAGCCAGTGGCGTTTCCTGCAAAGCTAGCACACTTCTCTCTGGCTGGCTCCCCTCTCTACGTGCTAAGAGCACACGGTCCGGAAGTCAAATTCACTTCAAAGAAGCTAGACTCTAAGGAATGGGCTCGTGCTAACCTAAATAATGGGAAACAGATTTATCAAGCCCTTTCTTCATTCGGTAATATGAATGCAGCTATTACCAACATCTAAGTTTCTATGTGAAAGAGACACGATGGATGAAGACCAGGTCCCAGAGGCGTACAGACAGTAGAATTTCAGATAGCAATGCTCCTGAGAGCAAAGGCGAGCGTCATGGAGGCACGGTGCACATTCGACGTGAGAACAGCGAGCAGTACTGTGCAAGACAATGGGCTTCGATCCCGAAGGTTATCTGAAAGTCAGGATCAGAAGCCTCGGACAGCTTTAGATAGATCAGCACTATTTCCTCTCTTGGTAAGCATTTTGCAAACTTCCACAAGAAATCTTGAGTTCTGGTTGATTTCCAAAATGATTCCAGGGGATGTTGGAATATCTAGCCTGTAGAAGTAGTAACTAGTAGGGAATTGTGGTCACCCACTTCTCCCCAGAGAGATCCAATTTCTGATTCAGCGGGTTCCATCGTGTAATGTGACCGGAGAAGAGAGCAAAGTATAATAAGCAGTCAAGCTACTGTTCATGCAAATACCTGTTCCTTTTCAAATCCACTAGTAATCCGAGGAGTCTGCAGTGGCTTTATGCTCTCCATTAATTTTTCTACCCAGTCTGTCCCCATAAAGTTGATTTCTGCTGGACTTGCAGAAATTTTCTGTAGTGTGTATTTTCACAAAACTCAAGCCCAGAAATCCATGGGTATGAACTGAAGATCTAAACGTTTTCATGTCTGAAGCTTATAAATCTGGTTTATAAGCATAATTCAAGGAAAAATATATGCTCCCTAACGGGAGACTTGACCTCTTTCCTCCTTAACCAATGTTTATTAATTATAGGAGAAGAGGGCAGAGGACTAAAATCAATATAGCACAGTGATTAAAAGCACAGATTTTGAGTTGAATTTGAATCCCAACTCTGCCACCACTTTTGAGATCTGCAGTAAGTTTCTTAAATCTTTGTGCATCAGTATAGCACAGCTCTAATATGGACGCATAAATACTACCTCACAGGCAGGTTTGATTGTTGAGAATATTTAAAGAAAAAATATGTGTAAAGCACTTAATGCAGTAACTATAACATAGCAGGTGATCGTAATGATGCTGCTGATGAAATATCTACCTTAAAGAAACCAGTCAGGAAGAAAAAAGACTCATAGAGATTAGGAGCTCAGACCTCTCAGGGGAAGTCACCCAGATGAGCCGAGGTAGTGCTGAGGTCCCGGGAAATCTAGAGGGAGGGTGGGAGGCGGAGGCAGTGAGCATCAGTTGTGACCCAATACCCCCTGCAGCCACGGGGACTATCGGGCTTCCTACTACCTTCCACTGCTGCTTCCCCAGGAAGACGGGCAGTGGGGTCCTGGAGGAGCTGTTGCCAGAATGGACATGACGTGGATTTGAGCAGCGACAGAGGTAGTCAGTGACGGGCACCCCGCAGTGGGCAGACCGAGATGGACAAAGAGATGCACCACCCGACCCTGTTCCACAGAAGGGGCTTTATTGCTCCAGCTCCTCCAAGTTCTGTCTCAGCTGTGGGGAGCCAGTCACCCAGAGCACGACTTTCTGGAGCGGCCTGCACCCAGGGACTGATCGCTGCAGGAGCGGGAAGGTCTGACCATTCTCACCCGACAAAGGTATGAGCGGCGCCTTGTGGGGTTGGGGGAGGTTTTGTCAGGCTTGCAGCACAGCTTGACCTCTTTCTCTGCCCAGTGCTGCTTTCAATCCCCACTTTCCACAAGTGTTAATAATCCCTTATAAAATAGCCTGCACACCAAACGTTCTCTCATCTGCTTCTGAAAGACCCAACCTATGATAATCATCAAACAATACCAAACACCCAGGAATGAATCTAACAAAAGACATGTGACTTTGTAGAAAAATGAAAAAAATGTTCTTAAGAGACATTAAGGAAGATCGAATAAATGAAGGAATAATTACTGTTCAGGGATTGGAATTTTTGTACACATGTCTGTTCTCTCCATATTAATCCATAAATGTAATGCCACACCCCAAAAATCTCAGCAAGTTTTCATGAAAATTGACAAGCTGATTCTAACACTTACACAGAAAGGACAAGAATAACTCCCCGCCTCCAAAAATTAAGAACAAATTTGGAGAACAATATAGGAAAGTATAAAATTGTAAAGCCACAGCACTTAAAAGAAATCAGTAATGGCAAAAAGATAAACAAGCCAATGGAAGAGAACAGATAGATTGTTCAGAGACACTCATAAAAGCACTTGGTCTATGTCGAGGTGATGCTAAATGGCAGTGAGGGCAAGATCAGCTATCCCAATATATGATTTTGAATCAACTGGTTTCCATTTGAGAAAAAATGATCTTTTATCTTACCTCATGTTCAAAAATCATCTGGGTGGACTTTAGTTATAATTATAAAAGATAAAAGGATAAAGCTCCTAGAAAAAAATACAAAAGAATATATTTATGTCCTTGGAATAGACAAAGATTTCTTAAACAGGATATGCACACACACATATACACACACTTACCAATAAAACACTAATCACCTCTTAATCAAAAGACAAAATTATGACAATAGAAAGACATGGAGTGGTAGGAGATACAATCAATAAAAAATTCAATTCCAAATAACCAAAGAACACCTATAACTCAATAAGAAAAAGGAAACCCATGGAAAACTTAAAAAATATCTTTGAAAAGGTGATGGGCACATGTACAAATGACCATGAAATACATGGAAAAGTGCACAACCATGTCAGTCATCAGAGAAACGTTACCACCTCACAACTACAAATGGCTAAAATGGGAAAGATTGACAACAGTAAGACCTGTCTGTGGACAAGAGAATTGGAATTCTTATATATTGCTGATTGGAGCATGAAGTAATACAACCATTTTGGAAAACTTTTCAGTTATAAATTCTACAGCTGAAAAGCACATATCGAATGACCCAACCATTCTACTTTTAGTTCGAGACCTAACAGAAATGCACATAAATGTTCTCTAACTTGATCACAGTAGCATTAGTTATAATAGATCAAAACTGGGAACAATGCAAATATCCATTCGGAATAGAAGAGATCAATAATCTTGCTCTATACATACGATGGAAGGCAATCTATGAAAAATCACACACTACTGCAATTTTCAATAAAATGGATGCATCCCCAAAACTTAATCTTGAACAAAATCACACCCCCAAAAGAGCATCGTACTGTAGGATTCCATTTATATAAAATTCAAAAGTCTGAATGAGATTATTTATGGAGAGGGAGTGGGTAGTGACTATGATGGGCACAAGAGGATCCCCTTGGGGTGATAATTGCTCTGTTTCCTGACATGGATTGTAGAAATATGAGTGTGTTCACTGAAAATTTCGAGCTGTACACATACAGCCTGTGGGCTTACTTTACACAATAATAAGGTATATGCCCAGTACAACGTTAGGTAAAATAACACTTAAATATCTACTGACTTCACTTTCCATACACACAATGCATAAAAATAAAAAAATGGGAGATCTGGACCCAGGAATAAAATATAAAAACCACTCCATCCTCACAGATGTGAGGGAGGGTTGAGCGAACAGGAGAGCCGCGTGCTGAGGTCTGGGCCAGGATCACCACACCCTTGGCACAGCCCTGTGTGCCCGTGTGCCATTCTGGCTTCACAGAAGAACATTCTGCCCACTTTGCAAGGCTGCAGACCTAAACACAAAATTCCCTTGCTAAGATAACATCTTGTACCATACGTTATGTTTTACTTTGGCTGCCAAACCGGAATCGTCACGGACTCCATTATTATAAGTGGAGGGCTTTTCTGTGCTACATTTATGAGTTTCTCATTATTTCAGTGGATAAATCTGGCCAACACCATAACCCTAAAAACTTTTACTAGAACAACTACCATCCACTCAGACACGTTCATCACAGGGGAAAATCTGGCTTCTTGATACTTTGGTCTGGCCAACAGACACCCCACCAGGTTTATAGCGAAGCAACAGCATGAGGAATATTCCCCATCCGGGAATGAGGGACTTCTGACTGGAGACTGCAGCTCTGGCAAGACATCACATGGACCAGGCCAAACCAAACAGCTAGTGGAAAACTCCACTCAGACGGTGTTCCGTGCGCCCGGGCCCCCTGTGGCCAGCCCACATGTGACTGACTCTACTTAGTAGAGAAGCAGCGGCCAACTAGTGCCGCTCACCCTGTGCGAAGGCCGCGCTTCCGCCAGGTGGTGGGAGGGTGGCAGGGCCCCCGGGACACGGCCCTGATCAGAAGGGCACGCTCTGAGATTTTCCAGGGCCTCATAATGCCAGAGATATTTTGATCATGGCTTTGAGGAAATATTTTGAGCATAAATAGCTTTGTGACCCATATGTCTGAATATTTTCCTTCTTATGCTAGGAGAAAAGGAATCTTGTTTCATAGCTCTACAAAGTGAAAAAGTAGAAAAGAGAGAAAATTTTACTTCGGTCACAAAGGCTGAGAATCCTACTGCATTCTGCCGTCTGCCTTCAACCCTTTATTCCTCAACTGCAAATTCACTAGTTAGGAACAGTGTTTCTAGACATTTTGCATAGTGATAAGTACACTATTCATACACAAAACTATTGAATATTTATTCACGTGATAATTACATCTACCTTTACACTTTACTTTGAAAACGTGTAAATGTGCTATGGAAGCGACCCTTGAAATTGTGCCTCCGACAAGAAACCTTTCATAAAGAAACAGAACCAACTGATTCGTCGCTAAACCTGCACGTGCCACAACTTCCCTGTTAGGACGCTTCATCGCCATGAATAACTGAGTGCTGTCCGTGCATTTACTTTACAAGCATGGGACACTCACCCACTATGTCTAAACGCGGAAAGCATGAGGATGCCTGTATGCGGCGAGTGCAGAACAAGATATTCTCCCAAAAAAAGGTGGGACATCATATTACTTACAGAATATTACAGTGGACTTCACAGAGCAGTTGAAGATATCAGAAGATTCCTAAATGTGGAAAGAAAAATTAATTTTAAAAATTCTGTGAACTCCAAAGAATTGTGCAGATATATAAATCAGATCAATTCTATCACATGCTAATATTTCCATGATTAACAATGGCTATTAACATCCAATTTCAAGAGATATAAATTTCCTAACAGATAAATTCTTATAACTAGAACAATACAGTTTTTCCACAAAATTTATTCATATTAATTTAAATAAAATCACATTTTATCTACATCTTATACAGAGAATAAGGAAGAAGGAAAAATGGCGGTAGGTGTTAACACTACAAAGGCCAGTTACCTTCTGCTAGGCTTCATGCTCTCAGAACTCCATCATCACTTATCACTGTGCAAATCCATTTTTTTTCAGCCATCTCAGTGAAAATGCAAAGATTCTGAGTCTTCTCACAAGTGGCAAAGAAGGGTGAAATGCACCCCAGGTCAACTCATTTGCCAAGGAGCTAAGATTCCCCCAGCTATCCAGTTTCCAACAGCAAAAGATTTAAGATGAGAAAGAGATAGGTATCTGTTCAATCCAGAAAAATGTCTTCACTGAAATATTTTTATCATTTTTTTTGTAATAATGCCCACCATTTATAGTTTCCAATGTGCTGCCCCACAGTATTCTGTTTACTCCTTACCAGAACAGGTGTTCAGGCCACTGTTTTGTAGATGCATAAACTGAAGCCAGAACCCGAATCTTAGCCCCCAAACCCCCAACACAAAGCTTTTTCCTCTCGACCACCACTGTCCTGAATATGTGAAAGAAAGAGATGAGGCTGCCTACAACTCCCTTCTCGTGGCTGAGTTGCAGAGAGGATACATGGCTCAGAAGGAGGAGAGATGTTAAAGGGCCTGAGAAGATTTTGAGTCATCGGTAGTTCTGACTGGATCTGTGAGAGACCCTTTCTGATAAAGAACCAAGACATGCAAGTGATCCTTTGCACCTCTGAGGAATTAATTTAAAGATGAGAACCACCGAGAGCATTAGAGAACCGTTAGCATGGCTAACAGTAGAGCAGGGGGTCTGACTGGCACTACAGAAAAAGGCTGGGAGTGAAACACCACGTTTATAATCAGAGCAAGGATAGCTCTAGGTAAGAACTGCTTGTAACTGGTAAATAAAAGACATCTCTACTGTCGAGTTATGAGAACTTTAAAATAGAACGTGAGTGCACTGGGAAGACCGCTGAAGGGCGTGGCAATTGAAAGAGGTTTGCGAGGGAAATTATATCATCATCAAGCCACATGGGAAAACGCACGGTCTGACAATGGGTCGTAACTGCCAAGAAAATCGTTAACCAACTTAAGCTAATAATCTCTTGGAACTGGGACAACTGTGTCCGCTGAAGCTCACACAGCTTCAGGGAGTTTCACACCCTGCCTGATCTGGGGGGGACTTGAACTCGCGATTCCCACATCTGGTGCTTCTGCTCTCACATGTGCTGTCTCAGGGTCTCACTGTGTCGGCTGAAATGTGAACTCACACCTTTTACCGGTTTAGAAAAGTCAGAACAAATACTACGTTCGTAGAAAACCACGTATGATCATTACGAGCAACAGAAATTTTATTTAGGATTTCAGATTACAAGGGTGTGGCATAGCTCCGATCTTAAAATTGGTCTTTTAGATACCCTTCATCTCGAAATTCCTCTGACAAGAATGGGATTTAGGGGTCATCCTCCCTTGGCCCCTTCTAGCCCGTACCTCACCCAGTCTCCCAACCCCTCATCTCCTTGTTCACTGCCCTTGCTTCTCACTGACCTCCTTTTTCTTCCTTCCTTCTTTCCCCCTGCATCTCAGGAAAAGCATCATCTCAAATTTGGCAATTTGGTATTATCTTTTGTTGCTGAGATGTTCCTAAACTCTAACCATACAAAAGAGATTATGCAGGCATTCTTCTCTCCGGTAGCTCTTAACTATAGTAAAGGGAAAAGGAATGGGGCAATAGTCATAAATAACCTGACAACCCTGGCTGGCCATTGCTTTTAAAAGAATGATATATGTAAAACCATTTTAGATAATGCGTTTCTTGTCCTGTGTTTTCCATATTCATAGTTGTTTTAGGAGCAAACTGCTTGTCTGTGTCCAGGTCACATGAATTTGAAGGATCAGCAACGGAAATCCTTCATACAGAGTCACGAGCGATAACAAGGGGCATGGCCCCTGGAGTTATGCGACACGACCCAAATTCTGCCTTTTCCACTACCCAGCAAATTACTCCACCGCACTGGCCTCGGCTTCCTCATGTGCAAAATGGAATGATAGTATTTGCTTCCTCCTCTTACAGTTCTCATGTGGATAAAATGAGTTAACCCATGTAAAGTCCTTAGAATACTGCCTGGCACATGGTAAGTACTGAATAATGTTGGCCCTTATCAGAGTGTCTAACTCATCCCAGAAGGCAGTGGTGGCTTTCTCCCTCACATCTCCTCCACTTGCTATTTTCACTATGTATTCATCAATTACTAATGCAATACTTTGAAATAACTTACACATCTATAATAAAATCATAGTCTCTATTACATATCATAATATATCAATATAACAGAATAAAAACTTACATGCATATATTTATTCCCTGGTTCACATATGACTCTTTGTTCTTGACAGTGATCTTTTTATAGACATTGACTGCATTTGAACATCTCTGTATCCACCACAGGGCTCAGCAGAATAACTTACTCATCATAAAGACTTAATTAATATTTACTAACTCAAACACCAGCTGTAATAAAACCAATGATGTGTTGGTATATTCCTAACTTGGTAATTGATACCTTACTCTAGAAGCACCTCAAAACCCTATTCATCAACCAGTGATTGCCTCTTCCTCCCTTCCCATTACTGGAGATATTCTGGTTCCTGTTTCCCTGGGCTCTTCACTGCCCCTATTTAAATTCCAGGCAAAACAAACAAACAAAACAAGGAGTTAGGGGAGAAGGCTAAATACATGTTAGACTCATGAAGTTGTACTATTGCAATGGTAAAGAACACATTTCTACATTTTTATATTCCAGTAATTTTGTTTTCCAGTATATTTTCAATGCAAAACATGTAAGCAATTGGAAAAGAATACTTTTAGTTGCCACTTTAAAAGCTACTAGAAAATGGGAGCATTCTTTAGGATGTGATGCTCTCTCTTGTGTGTTACATTTTACTCAAAAATTACTTTCTTTGTATGTAGCGAAGGGTTGGGGTACGGTTAGTTTGCAATGGCCATTTTAGCTATTTTCCATGGCAATGGGAAACACAAGCAGAGGAAACTGCTGCAGACATTCAGGCCACGCTCTCTCTTCACTGTCCTGCTTGCGTCTCTCACCCTTACTCTCACGTACGTACACACCCATCTCAAAACAAGCTCTCAGACTCACAAGAGACCAATTTCATGAATCAAAGGAAGTCAGCCAGTGGGAAAAAAGAAGAGGCAATGTTTGGTCTCTGATTCTTTGGGGATCAAAAACCCGAGGCTTGGGCTGCTCCCAAACATCTGCACGAAACCAGGAGGCAGGAATGGGTTTTGCGACCCACTCATCAACTACCTCCTGATGAAATCAACGTTATCATTTTTTTTTTTAAAGCTCCAACATTTATTGTGCCGATGTTAAGCACACTTTTTAAAAGACAACACAGAATGTGTAGAAACAAGGGGTCTGGGGACTCATGCTAATTTCCACAATGCGGGTAACTCGATTGGCTGTAGTCCAAAGGGCCAGGACATCACGTGGGCCAGCGGTGGTCCATGGGCCCCAAATATAAATAAAATGGCAACATTATCATTTTTGTAAGATAATGTTCATGGAAAGGCACATGGCTAAGAAACTGTACACACAGAAAATCAAATTACTTACATATTATGCCTCTTTATGTCCATGAATAACAATGTATAACAGGTTGTAGACACAGAGCTATAACAACCTGTCTTCTGTAATAGCATTATACATCCAACAGTGTTTAGAGAAACACTGAGAAGAAATAACAACAGAACACAGGCTAAACTGGACTTCATATTACATCACCAGGACAGCATCCATCAACTCTCACCCGACACCAACGCCAGGTGTCCATTTGCAGCAAGTTATATGCGCAGGAGCTTCTGTTTGGTAAGTGCAACAGGAGAAGGGCTTCGGGCTGGAGCCCACCCCTAAGAAAGGAGAAGCCCGGTGGGGACGCAGCGGTCTGCCCTCAGAGGAACTCCTATTCTATGCGTAGCCCCTAGGATGAGTGGGGAAGGATCCAAAATGGTTAAACTCTTTTGCATCATGAAAGATTCTGTAAAATATTGGACTCAAGAAGAAGTTCTCTGGGGCTTTGATTTTTGTCTAAAAGTCGAGGCACCGAAGTGGGGAAGAGGCCATCCTTCCGCTACTGCCCAGGCCCTGTAACGCTTCCGCAGCTCAGGAGGGGCTTGAGGAGCCCTGGGGTAGTTTGCCTGGAGTACACTAGTGCCCCCATGAGGCCAAGCGGCAGTCCTGGACCTTGGCAGCCAGTGATTCTGTACACTTTGGAGCCAGAACTTAAGAATATGAAGACTGCTCACCAATGAGATCTGCATCGAGCGTGTGGGCATTCTGAGCACGTCTCGGAAATATGTGGAAATGACTGGACGATACAGTGAGAGTGGTAAACTGAGATCCTGCTGTTGTGCAGATAGAGGCTGGCACATCGGCAGATACGTGGGTCAGATGTATACTGGGGTGTCAGAAAGCTATCAGCTTTTCCCCTCCCAACTTCAGAAATGTTTGAGAGAAGCAGGACTTGGGAAGAAAACAAAATACCAATTTTATTCTTAATGACCTGGGAGATGCTGCTTAGATGTTCAATAAGCATAGCTTCCTAATACTGTATCCCCAAATTAAACAGAGTTACCACCCAGTCACCAGGCTACCAACCTCCCCAACAGGGGCAGAGTCCAGAGTGTAACGTCATGACAGAATGCGCGCTTTCTACAGGCACAGCCAAAGAAGAGGAAAAACTTAGGCTACCTATGCAAAATTCATCTTTCTCAACTCACAAATCACCTTGAGAAAACTGCGGGAGAGGGTGGGCTGAGACACCAGGGGGTAGGATAAACCACGAGCGTTGGCCCCAGGGAATTCCTTCCACAGGGCAAGTTGGAGCCCGCAGGGAGGAGGTTCCTCCCCATCAGCAACGCCTGGTACCAGCCCATCTGATGACTCTGCAACCATCTCCTGCGACCCAGGCACTCGCCATAGTACAAGCCAGATACCAGTCACGATTTGTCTCACTAAGACCTTAAAACTTAATATATTTTGGATATATGTTCACTTCTACTCTTCCTATTTCTCCACAGGGCTGGAGGAAAGATTATGTTTCCTAAACACAACAACTAGTGGTAAATAAGGCCATTTTGTAACCCTGCAATTACAAAGGTGATTTAGAAAAGGATTTCCACTGCCATGTAGGGGATCCGTGGAGGGGAGGAGGGCCGCTCGATACAGATCAGATTCACAGCAACTTTTACCAAGGGCCCAGTATGTGCCAGCAGCGAAGCTAATGACTTTCAGAAATGATTTCATTTAACATAATTTGGTCCTTAAAACAACCACGTACATGAGGAAACACTGAGACTCATAAGGTCAAGACATTTGTCCAAGGAGCCCTAGGAAAGAAGAGGGAGAATATTTTGAACCAACTACGACCCAGACTCATTTCATTCTGCTGCAGAGACATTGCCACTGTGTAGGTATCGAGACACTTACACTTTGTACAAAGCGGATTTTGTGGGAAAAAGGTAAAACCCTATGTGACTTCACATCACATCATTTAATCCTATCAACCCAAGCCTTGAACTTTTCTCCCAGAATTAGATTTTCCCTCTGACACTGCACAGATAGAGGACAAGCCAGCGATCATGCCTCTCCAGCAAGCACTGCACAGGAGGCGTTTTCAACGCTGGTGGACATAATCTGTGGACCCAAACCAACATAAAATCTGAAGTGGAAGAGAGCAGCCCCCCTCTGGTGTGAAACGACAGCGGAACGAAGCAGTGCAGAGTGCCCTGGAGGTACACTGGGCGCCGTGCAGCGTAGCCGGCTTGGACTGTCCCCAGAGGCTCCCGGGGCTGTCTGGCACACTTGCTCTCAGATTTATTTTCCACCGCACCACTTCCCAGGGTGATTAGAAACAAATAACGAAGCCAAGCACGTCCAAACACGCCTGAGATCCTTGCAAACAGCTCAGTACTCTCTGTTCTCACTGCAGTTCCACTACGGCCTGGCTTGCTGGAGTTTTCATTGGAATTCAGCTACTAATTTGAAATTTTGACTTATCCATTTTTAAGAGTATTCTAGTTTCCTATTAGTAAAGACTGAATCACACACATGGTTAAGAGAGAAAGAAGTTTCACACAGGCTCAGCCCTAAGCAATGGGGTAAGCAATGATCTTAAGGGTATGATTTCAGAGACATCACAGAAATCTAAATTACCTCAGTATTTTTGCCCTTCTACTTTCCTTGGCACTTATGACCTCTTTATCCAGCCTTCTTGATATACTTACTGTTTGAGTCCCTCATTTGAGTTGGAAAACTAAAGCAAATGATCTTTAGTGTAAGACACGTTACATTGGGAGAGGTTGTACTGGAAGTGGGTTCCCTCTTCCATTGAAGAACAGGGTGAAATGTTTTACAAGACTGGCCATTTTTCATCTTTAGGAGCAGAGATGGAAGAGAAGCTATACCCATTGCAATGAAATAGAGAAAATCATCTCATGTCTGTTTTTATGAACTTACCAAAGGTAAGTTTATATTCAGTTTAATATCTCAAACTCAATTACATTATCATAGAGTTCTGAGTAATTTCTGGAAATGGTCAACTCAGCAATATGTAAACAATATGCAAACTGAAAAAAAGACATCCTCTTTCCCTACATGAATATCATCTTCTGAAAGATGCAATGGCTCTAAAAAAAAACACAGCCACACTGTAAAAATACAAGTCTGAAGAAGAGTATTTCCACAATGGCAGAGTAAGGAACCCCCAGAAATCTATTTTTCCATAGAAGCAATAATAATGCCAAAATTTTTTTAAGCCATCATTTTCAGAACTCTGGGAATTACCTGAAAGTTTGCAATGATATGGGAATTTATTAAAGGAAAAAGACTGAATAATCAGGAAGAACAGCAAGCTTTACAGTACTTTAACTCACTCTAGTCTCACTGTCGTCTCCCCAGTTTCGCAGCAACTATGAAAACCAGCAGCCTTACAACTACAGTATCTGCAGCAAAAACCCAGCAACTATTGGGCAGGTAAGAACAGGTTGGAGCTTCTAAATAAGCCCCATTCCCAGGAATCTGTCATTATTTGGCCTGTGTACAAACTCCCTAGAAGGCCTCATTTGTAGAACTCGTCGTATTTGACATAATTCGGAGCTTGTTTCCAGTAAACAGGCTTCCCCAGGGCATGTACTGATGCAAACAGCAGTGACTGTCCAACAGCACAGCTAACTAAGGTAGAGGTAACAGTTGGGACAAACAAGAGGCTGACCAAAAAATTTAGAAGTAAAAGCTGGGGAATGAGATGTCTATAGTAAGCTGTGAAAAGCTCCAACATTATCTGGGAATTTAGCAGGCTGCATGAATATGCAGATGAATTGTTCATGTTTCTTATTTGCTGTATATTCTGATGTCTTGACATCTTAAGAACCTTCCTGATGGGAGAGAGACTGCTCCTCCTGGGACTGGCCAATCCTTAGGGCCAGCAGAGGTTCCGGGGCAGCATGCCTTCCAGAGGCGAGCTGACCAGGCCGGAGCCATACGTTCTCTGTTGGCCTGTGCAGCTCAGGGAGTGCGATTCCTCTGCCTGAATCATCCCAGGGCCAGGTACCGGCAGCAAACGGCCATCTCTACAGCCCAAGTCCACCAGAACTATTCAAATTAGTCAGTCCGAGCCTGTTTAATCCTGTGTTGCCTTTCTTTTCCTGAGGAAACCCCAACAAGGGCTCTGGTATAGATTCTCCCCTTGCAATCCTTTTCTGCTTCCTGACCAAAACCTGGTATTCCTGACATGGTCCTGTGTGGTGTGTCATGCCTCCTGTTTATATAGCCTATGAGTATAAGAAATTTCGTTTTCCTTAGACTCTCCTGTATCTTCTCTTATAGCCATCCCTGATTCACCATCACATACAAGAACAGAGGACATCAGGGCTGTGGGCATGGCCAGAAAATACCTGAAAAGCCCCTAATCTCTCAACTCAGGATGACCTCAAGTCAAGGAAATAAAAGCTAAGGTAGAGTTGCAAACTCCTGGAACCCTGAAGGCATGCAGCAGCCTGCAGAGTCCTTCAACGAAGCCCGAGATGGGTTGGTTCAAGGCGTCTAAGGACATCTCTGTCCAATCTTAACTGACCACAGAGCTGACCAAGCAGGCACTTCAGTGGCCACATACGACAAAGAATAAAGACTCCAGAATTCGTGCAGCACTAAACAAATGCACAAGCCGCAACAACAATCACAATGAATAGCAGCAGACCTGAGAGGGGCATGAACTCCAGGGTCACTTCATTATATTATTTTAAATGTCCAGTTTTCAACAATAAAAAATCATGACATATGCAAAAAATAGAAGGTACCACCACATACACTTAAAGGATCAACAGAAATCATCCCAAGAGGTGGCTCAAGAAGGTGGCGGGGGAAGAGCTGAACTCAGCCCTGCCCCTGGATACACCAAGCCTACAGCTAGATATGGAAAAACTCCCTCTGAAAGAGACCTGAAAACTAGCTGAATAGCTCCTCCGCAGCACAGGACGGAAGCACCGCATCCACACGGGTAGGAGAGGCAGAGAAGCAGTCTCACCAAACCTCCCACCGCCCGGCACTGTGACCCGCCATCACGAGGGACCTCACAGGTACAGAGCTTCTCCCTGAGGAGTGAGGGGTTTGTGCCCCCCAGGAAGCACCCCAACTCTTTGGAGCTGCATCAGAAAGACGAGCCCTGAAAACGTCTAGCTTTGAAAACTAATGGGCCCTACATCCAGGACACAATGTACGGAACAGATTCTGCTCTTACAGGGCTCATGCACAGACCCATTCGCCTCCAGACCAGCACAGAAGCAGCAGTGATATCCAGCAAAAGAATCCTTCAGGAACAAAGATGAGATCAGGATAGCCCCAGATGAATAAAATACGGGAGAATTTACAGCCCTGGAAGGAACAGGCTGAAGTGAAAAGACACTAGACAGAAACTGGAATCTATACAAAAAATATAAAGAAGGCTAGTAAGTCAACTACACAGGTAAATGTAAAGTACAGTATAAATGTGTTTTTAATTTGCAGTTCTGTGACTCTCTTACCTGATTTTAAAGACAGCTACATTAAGCAACAACTACAAACCTGTATGGATGGATTTGTAATGTGAAGAGACATAATTTTATGATACTAATGGTACAAAGAAATGGGGAGAACGGGAGCTGTATAGGATCCAAGTTTTTGTATACTATTGAAATTAAGAAATATTATACTGAATTAGATTAATATAAATTAAGTTGTTAATTGTCATCCCTGGATGCAGGGGAATAGTAGAAAAAATAATTAGGAAATTAAAGTGACATAATAGGAATACCTATATAACACAAAAAAAGCATTAATGGAGGAAGAGAGAAACAAAGACATGGACATATTAAAAAACAAAAATGGCACAATATAAACCTCATCAATAACATTAAATGTGAATGGATTAAACCCTCCAATCAAAAGCAGAGGTTGACAGATGGATAAAAATACATGACCCAACTATATGCAATCTATAAGAGATTTAGATTTGAAGACACAAATAGATTGAAATTAAAAGGAACAGAAACAGTAAATCATGACGATAGTAACCAAAACAGAAAAGGAATGACTATACTCAGAACACAAGATGTGCTTTAAGACAAAGATTGTTACTTGAGGCAAAGGATATTTTATAATGATATAAAAAGATCAATCAATCAGAAAGACATAACAATACACATATAGAGATGCCTAACAATAGAGACCCCAAAATGCATAATGAAAATCTTATGGAATTGAAGGAAAAAAATAAATAATTCAACAGTAATAGTTGGAGACCTCAACACCCCCTCATGGATAGATTAGACAGAAAATCAATAAAGAAATAGAAAACTTAAATCACAGTATAAACCAGCTATACTTAATAGACATCTTTAGAACATGGTGTCCAAAATTTCCCCACACATCCTCCCCACAAAACCCTTTACTAACTACAGGAACCAAGGATGTTTGCCTTCCCCACAACTAACACATCGAAGCACAATTATTTTGACACTCTAAAGTGGGGGGAGGGTGTGGTGACGACAGGAAGTCAGTCCCCACACAGTTTCGTATGCAAAGCTAATAAACTGGAATTTGACCTTCTTGGAGACAGGAAGTCACTGAAGGTTTAGGCCAGAGAGTGATGTAAACAGATTAATGCTTAGAAAAATCACTTTGCAATCTGCAGAGACTGAGTTGGAGGGGCTAAAACTAAGAGGATGCAATCATCAGAACATCAGACTTTTTAATTCGTGGTGTTCCTGGGTGACTTTTTTTTTTTCCCTACTCTTCTCTCACTGGGTTTGTAAAAAGTAAAGTGGCTGCAAACAGTAACATCACAAATTCGAGCAGCTTCAGTCTGCTTGATAAATCCAAATAAGAAATCTGTTTAATTCTCAATTGTAGGACTTTTCTTGTTCTTTATTTCTCTTTATCTAAACAGAGACAGTCAGAGTATGCATGCATTAGTGTTACAGAAATGAGAAACATTTAAGACACAAACTTAAACAGAAGTAGCATGAGTCATAAAAACTAGCTTTAACTATGGCATAGGAATAACTCCAGAACAAAGTCCCAGTGATCCAGTAATAACTGTTATTCAGTTGCTTTCCCCTCACTGCTGGAAGGCACGGAAGAGTCCTTAGTACAACAGTCCCCAAGGACAAACAGACCTCATTGCCTAGGTCTACATAAAACCTGGGTTAAAACACATCGGAGGATCTTAACTTAGTTATTCTTAGAGTTTACCTTTCATCTTCACTGATGTTTCCAGTTTTCAATTTCATACCCTTTGGGTTGCAAATCTGTGGTGGACAGTTTGAGAGAGATATTTAAGTGTTCAATCTAAACAGCCATGCCCTAGGAAGCAGCCGGATGAAATAAACCAGGGAATTTTCTGATTAAAAACCTAAGAAGCTGCAACCAGCTGTTCTCCTTCCACCATCAATTTATTTCCCCTGAAAATTGAACAAGGGGAAACAGGCTGTAACAGAAAAGGTTAGTTTAGATAGATGTCAGGATTCACTGATAGGAAGACAGATTAGACAGAAGAATTGTCAGCTGAAAGGGATTGGGGTGGGGATCCCATTTGTAAAGCACTTTTAAAAAACAGGTCCCTTATAATTATATTGACTCTCTTAGAATTAGAGAAACTCAATAAATACTTATCCCGTTTCTAGCCAAAGATCAGAACCAACTAAAAAACAAACAGTTAAGGCAGAAGGAAATTGAAGTATCACCTTCATTACTGATGAACGCTACCTGAAGAGAAGGTGGCTAGGGGGGCTGAGCCATGGACTTGGTCACATTCACCTGCCAGTCACAGGGGGTGGGGAGGCCTGAGAAAAGCAGGTGCAGCTCCGCCTCCAATCCACCCATAATAATCCTTCCCTGGAGAGGCCTGGGGGCAGGGGGAGGTCATGTGCTAATAAAGCCCTTTTTCCTCGGAAAGCTTTATCAGAACAGGAGTAAGTGCCGCCTTCCCCTGACCCCCAGTGCTTACCACCATCTGATCATCATCAGTGCTGTAGTGGAGACTCAGAAAACTTTAATTTACTTATTCAAGATCTATAAATCTCAAGGGGTAGAATCAAGACTTGAATTCCAAACTACCTGACTCCAAACTTCTTTCCACTACTCAGGATTGGTCCATTGCAAGGGAGGAAAACTTCTCTACCTTCTTAGGGTCTTTGGCTGGGTCCAAGAATTAAACTAACTTAAGCCGTTAAAAAGAGAAACACATACACATTTTTATTTACCCATTTTTACATGTACATGACAGTCTTCACAAGAAATGCAGACCCAAAGAAATGGTGAGGCCCACGTGCTCATATACCAGGTTGAACAAAGAGTGGAAATCAGAGAGAAGTAACTAAATATACTGGTAAATCAAAGGAAGGTAAGAGTTATTTTAACAAGGTCTATGCAGTTTTCTCCCTGCCTAGACTCCATGTCTTCAATTGTACGAATATTGTTTTCCTCCCATAAATATGGGAAGTATTGATTAAGTTTCTCAAATTCTAAAAGAAAGTCAATATATTTATAAGTGATCCATTTTTTTAAAGTGCTTTACAATTAGGATCCCCACCCCAACCCCTTGCAGCTGACTAGTCTGTCTAAGGAGTCTTCCTATCAGTGAATCCTGACATACATCTAAACCGATCTTTTCTGCCACAGCCAGTTTCCCCTTGTTCAGTTTTCAGAGGAAATAAACTGATGGTGGAAGGAGAACAGTGGGTTGCAATTTCTTTAAAGGTTTTTAATCAGAAAAAAAAAGAGTATTTCTTACCCTGGTATAAGGAGGCATCTCTCACATGGCAGTTTTATGTCCTGTCTTCAGGAAGAAAAGGGGGGTCAGAGTCTCCTTCTTGTACCTGCTGATTTTTTGAAGGTGCCTTTAGCTCAAAATCATCAATACTCCAAAGTGGTGCTTTGGGATGGCCTGTCCTGAGCTCATCATCTTTTTCTTAGAGTATAAATTGCTTAATTGTTTTTGAGAGATGCCCTCTCAAAAAAAAAAAAAATTGCTTATTTGTATCCCTGCTCACTTTTCTTGTATATTAGTTTCCCCATCTGCATATCTTGAAAAACCAAACCTTATATTATAAACATATGAATGAGCCAAAACTGCTGCTTCTGGGCAAAGGAATTCTCTGCGCAAGGATTTAAGGGGACACCCACCAGATTACTTGCCATCCTACAGTTAGTTGGCCTCTCTGGTGTGTTTCTTCTTCCATAAAACAAGCAGGTAGACTAGATCATAATTCATAAGTTAAATGAATAGAAAGTGGAAAAGTACAGAAAAAAGGCCACCACGGAAACAGCTCTTTGGAATGGGCAAGGGTGTCCATGATGTATAAAGGGATAGCGTCTGCTCCTCGAACCAGGCTGGTATCGGTGAGTGTGGAGGAGAGGACCATAAAGACAGGCAGCAAACAGGGTCCCAGGGACAGGTTTGGGGCTCAGGGTGGGAAGCATGGCCCTTTGCCTTCTCTTTGGGTCTCCTTGGGGTGGGTAAGATAAAGATGAAGACAGGCTTAGCTAATATGTGGTCGCTGGGTTCTCTCTACAGGTGCCCACGATAGTGACTTTGACAGCAGACAGGCCACTGGGGGCTCTGGGGAGACGCCCTCACTCCAGAGCCTGTGAACTTTCTTCTAGAACATGTTGTGGGAAAATAGTTCAGAAAAGAATTGTCTTAGGTCCTAAAGGTTTAGAGACAGCTGGTCCCTCATTCCGTGGGTGACACAGTTCTTGGTTTCCATGAACATTAGTACACTTATCGGGCTATGGAACAGTGCTAACAGTTCTGGGCTGGTGACGATTCTCAGCTTTAAGTACTAGACAGCACCACCCCCATTACTGGAAGCTTCCTTAGTGACAGGAATGTCTACATTTTTGCAATGTATTAACTCTTTTAAACTTGTGAAGAAAATCTAACTTCTTAATTTTGCCCTTAGACCATCCAATCTCCCTCATGGGCATCTGGCTCCCTCTGGTTAGAGGCAGGGCGAGGAGAGGGCCAGGGAGGACTAAACAGTCCAGTTTAAACTTAGCCCCGTGGGATCACTCACGTGCCCCTCTGGCCAGCGCCATCTCCGGGACACGCATGCTCAGTCTCTCCTATACCCTCTCTCCCCTGGGTTCCCTAAGATGTGGCGGGGACCCAGGGGGCGGGCTACGAACTGTATCCTGTCAGTGGTTCTCTGCCTCCTCTGCTCTCCGGGCGATGCCCTTTCCCACCGGGTACTCTAGCCTCCTGGCACCACGGAAGTCTGTTCCTGGGCTGCTACTCGTCCACCTGCTGGGGAAGGGCCACCAGCACTGCCTGGCTGACTCGGCCTCACTCAGGCCCATGGAGGCTCACCGGTCAGCTGGGACCCGTGCCTGACTGCAGTCTGGGCAGTTTGCTCTCTGCCCCTTGGCCACCCACCTTGCCACCTGCTAAGGTGAGCCTCCCAGGCAAGTTCGAATTCCAGACGCCCCTCTACGACCACACAGTGCCTCAAGGAGACCAGGCAGATGAGGAAGACTGGACCTCAGATATCTGCTTGGCTTTGCCCAGGACCTGTACCGCGTGGTCAGTGCAGCTCCACGGAAATGAGGTCCCTTCCCTGAATCCTAAATGGGCATTGGGTTGGGGGACGGGCGGTCTGCAAGCAGCTGCAAGTGGTGGGGGGCGAGGCCAGCTCCGTCCACTCTCTGCGTTACCTGCGCTCAGTGTGCCTCTGCCTTCCAGGACCAAAGCCGGGGAACAGAAGGCCAGGACACACACCCCGCTGCCTGGCGGCCCTCTTTACCCAGCGCCCAAGGGCCTCATGGCAGCCAGCAGGGAGCCCTCTGCTCTGTGTCCCGTGTCACCTCCCCCCCTCCCACCGAGGTGAGGCTTCATGGCTTCACTGTGCAGGCAGACGAGCATCACCTCTGTGTGGAGTGGAGTTCTGCGAGCCTGTATTCTCCGGGCTTTGCTGTTGAACATTCAAAGGGAGAGAAAATGCAGTTTTTAAAAGCCTGCCTCGGGAAAGCCATCTACCTTGCCAGGCTGGCTGTCGCAACGCCCTGTTTTGGATCTCGGACTGCCTGCTTCCTCGCCATCGTCCAAGAAGGTGGCTTTAAGCCAACAAGGGAAGCAAGAAGGAAAACCACAGTATGATTAGTTATTAGTTTTACTCATTATTGCTTATTTCTTTACGTGCTAAGGCAGAGTAAAATATTATCATTCTTTTAGTGATTTTCAAAGGAATGCAGTGAATCTATACTGTATCCCAAGTGACTCAACTTGCTAAACTGCATTCAGATTTGGTTAGTTTCTGAGTGAACAACAAAGGTAAACAATATAAATTTAAGATGTTATACAGATGAGAATTTAAGCCAAGCCTCCAAAAACAATAGACGTCCTCTTGTGATTCCAGAAGTTCTGTAAATGCAGTGTACTGGGAATTTGCCTGGTAGTATTTTCCCTGTTCTTTATAGGTCTTCATAGCTTTCAAGTTCAAAACTGTTTCCTAACCCAAAAACCCTTCCATCTGGCTCTATAACTTGTTTTGGTTCTGGTTTCACAGAAATAATTACTTTTAGTTCCTCACCCTAATTTATCATGTATCTGAAGTACATTTGAGAGAAAAGGTAAAAGGAACTTTAAACTGTCCTTATTATACCTCGTGATATACATCCCAAAGAGCACATATGCTCTAAATAGCCACAGGATCACCATATACTAATATTTTCTCACAATCCTGGAGCTTAAAGGAAGTGTTTACTGAATACAAAAGACGGTTTCTCGCTCTTCAGTATAATGCGTTCTCCCTTGTTATTATAAAACTTCCCCCCACGGAGAAGAAGCCCACAGTTCCTCCCACAGCCACTGGGACCAACCGGAAGTGCCCTGGCCTAGGAGGAAGGCTGCCTGGACTGCAGTCTCTCCGAGATTCAGGTTTCCAGTGGAAGCTACACGGCACACAAGCTCCTCAAACTCCAAGCCTGAACTCATTATCTGTTCTCCAAATCCAGCCTTCCTTGAGCATTATTCTGGATCAAGTTCTCTAGATTGTCTTAAATTATGTCCCTGAAAACTGCCTTTTCCCACTCATTCTAATGGTCACTGCCTCACTGCTTGAATTATGGCAAAAGCTACTTAACTAGGCTCTGTTCCACCACTATATACCCTTCCTAACTCACCATCATTCTCAGAACGTCTACGCTCATGAAAACTTCAGTTATATAGAATGCACTGCTTCCAAACACCTTCAACTACACCTCCTTGGACACATCTGATCATTCTATTCCTCTTTAGCATCTTAGATGGCTCAACATTGGATTTAGCTCTTTCTCCCATTTGATTTTTGCCTGTATAGTAAAATATAGCATCCTTAACATGGCTTTCAAAGCCCTTAAGACTTTGATTCTGCAAATCTTACACTCCAGCACCAGAACCCCACCTATGGCATCTGACAGCCCCCGAGGGCCGCTGTAGTAAAGATCCACAAACGGAGTGGATTAAAGCAACAGAAATATCTCAACTCACAG
Source organism: Manis pentadactyla (assembly GCF_030020395.1). Taxonomy (NCBI): domain Eukaryota; kingdom Metazoa; phylum Chordata; class Mammalia; order Pholidota; family Manidae; genus Manis; species Manis pentadactyla. Next base: position 3,132,988 of record NC_080020.1, read on the forward strand.
ATCTGAAGGCCACAGGTCTGGAGTCAAGGCATCAGCAGGGCCACGGTCCCTCTGAAGGGGCTTGGGAAGGCGCCTTCTTCGCCTCTTCCAGCTCTGGCAGCCCCCATGTTCTTTGGCTTGTGGTTGCGTAACTCCAGTCTCTGCTTCTCCCTGTGTCTCTTCATGTCATTTCCCCTGGGCATGTCTGTCTTTGTGTCCAAATATCCCCCTTTTTATAAAGATGCCAGTCATATTGGATTAGGGCCCATCTGAGGACCACATTTTAATTTGATTATCTTTATAAAAACTCCATTTCCAAGTAAGGTCATATTCTGAAGTCCTGGGGGTTAGAAGTCCAATAAGACTTCTTTAGGGGAATATAATTTAACTCTGAAATCATCTGAACAGGACAAACCCCTACATCCCTTGGCCTTTTTCATGCTGTTTTCCTGATGTGCAAGCCCACCTTCCCTATTCGAGCTCCTCAAATGTGCCCTCTGTTGTCCCTCACCCCACCCAGATCTTCTCTTCCTGCTCCCAGATGGGGTGGCCGTCATTCTATGGACAGGGAGCCCACAGTTGCATGACCTGTGTTTCTGCTCACCCGAATCAGAGCATCTCCAGGGCTCCCTGCATGGGGCAGAGGCCCTCGGAGGGGGCAGCACGGCCAGTACAGGGTACGGATGTACTGATAGGGGATGGTGCTCTGAAATGTGCTAGAAACAGAAGCAGAAGCCAAGAAAACTAGGTGTGGTGTGTGTGAGGAGTGTGGAGTGCACAGTAGGGCAATTAAGTGACATAAGGCACACAGGGAATGCTCTATTAATAATGGTGACAGAGGCTGAAGCAGTCACAAGGTTAAAAGCTAGAAGATGAAAATACTCAGGCATTATCAAAGGACTAGAAATTACAACAGTTTTTATAAACTGCTTCCCATTCGTTCCGAATGACCCTACAGTATCATGTCATTGTGTTTTTCATTAAATGTGTTTGACTCTTTCTTGGGGAAGTTTTTCTTTTTCTTTTTCTGGTTTTCAAGATTAAAATCTATATCTATTCTTGGCACTTATATCTTTTGCTCATGTAAGATGGTTGTCAACTCAAAAACAAATTAAGATAATTAAAAGAATCATTGCTTTAAGGAAGAGAACCAAGACTGAAATTTTCCTTTCTTTTTCTCCTCGTCATCCTTAGATAACCCCCTTCTTCCTCTGTCCTGTTCTGCTTGTTGAGAACCAAGGTCACTCCAGGGAAACCTGTGCTAAGAGTGGGGAGCATCTCTGAAGAGTCAGACTCCTTGTGGGGACCGGCGGGGGCTCCGACTTGTCTCAGCCTGGGGGATTCACAGCAGACAGGGGGGCTTCTGCCTGCCTAACCTGAGATGCAATGAGACAGAGTCGCACAGGGCTCAGAAGTGCCCCAACATATCCACTTTCAGGAAACAGGCTCATCAACAACCCAGCACAAAATCACGTTGAAGAATCTCTTTTCTTAGCTGTTGTTTATCCTTTCTACTCAGGGCTCCAGGCTTGAAGCTGTGCTGTTTCAAGAAAGGAGTGTATATCAGGGCAGTTGGTGTTAATACAAGCCAAGGAGAAATGGAAACACACCAGGCAAAGAAGTCGGCTGCCAGTTAGGGAGCCTGATTCGTCTTGGTGTATGAATTCCACTTCCACCCACAGCACTGACACAGTATGAAAACCTGCAACAGCTCAAAATAAAAGCTTTGGCATTTAAAGGATGTTAGAATGCTATATTCTATTCCATTTTTTTCTTCATTTTTTTTTTTCATTATAGTTTTCATGACTTGGGACATAGTGTGAGCCTTAAAAAATATCTGATGAATATTAAACAATGATTTGGGTAAACACAGCACTAAAATTAGCACACTGTTCATCTTCAGTGAAGAACACTATAAAGCTTACACTCAGTTCTTTCCTTCAATAAAACTTTTAAATATTTGCCTTTAATTTTTTGTAAAATATAAAAGCCCTCAAAATTTTCATAAAATCCCCTTTGCTCAAAACCTTTAGACTCATTTCCCCTTTTTAAATAGTATTTTTTAAATGACGCTAAAATATATCAAAACATTTTTTAAAACCATGTACAATAATTCTAAATATTTGGACTGTAGAAAATTATAAAGAAGAAAGTAGTTATACCAGCAGAGATAACTGATGCTACTATATTTCCTGACAGTTTTTTTTATATTTAAACAGTATATTTAGTAATTTGAGATACTGAATATTCTTCTTTCTTTAACATTTATTTTTGTGAGCTACAAGTATCTAGAAAAGCACATGCAACAATTGTGCAGTTAAGAAACAGATGAGAAGGGAAACCCTCATGGCCACCGCGCTGTCTGAGCATGGCTGGGACCGCAGACGTCCACAGTCAATATCCCTTCATGTTGAGTCTTGGCTACCAAACAATGCTTGCTTATAATTTTATTGCCCAAGTTGCCTGACCCACAAGAAAAGAACATTAGTGCCAATACAAGTATTGCACCCCCATGGGTCTTTTTCTTTTCACATTGTGAATTGAGACATCAGTGTTTTGAACTTGAATTCTGAGAATCGCCCCCTGTGAAATGGATCAGATCTTGGTGCTGCCAAAATGACATGTCCAAGTTTGAAAGATGAAAGCCAGAATTTGGCATGAAATAAAATCTGCAAGGTAATCATGAGGCGGATAGAACAAGAGCCTCCTGATATCCCCAGGGTAACAGGAGCTCTATCTTATCATGTACTTAGTAACACATGTTCTTTCCAGAGATACTTTGCTATTTTAATTTTGGAGCATATAGTTTGTCTACAAATTAAACCAAAGTTTCAAAAGAACAGCCTGAGGGGAAATACAATCGCCCAGCACTGTGCCCACATCGTCTTTAATCTTGATTTGGAAAGTGTCCCCGGAGCCGTGTTCCGGGAGTTTGCCGCAGTCTCTCTGGGACTCGGAGCCATCGAAGACACACATCAGGTGCGGGAACAGCATCTCCCTCCTCCCTTTTCCTGCCTTTAGGAGAGTCGGTCTCCTTTTACCGTCTCGCCCAGACGTACCCACCGGGTTTCCTGATGCTCAAAGCAGCACAGCTGAATCGAAGCCATCATTTCCCTTCTCAACAGAAACAGTCTTCTCACGGCGTCTTTGGCCAAATTGAAAGGAGGCGAAGGAGAAGAGAAAACTCACTAAGAACTACGGGCTAGTGATTTTATTACATTGAACAAGAACAACTTGAGATGTAATGAAAATACAACTTCTTTCACCTTCCATTTCCACGGAGGAAAGTTTTCTTCCCCTGAATAAAAACCGGACTCCACGATTTCTTTTCACTTTACACATAAAATAATTGTGCGGTCGCTGGAATGCATCATAGAAATGAGGTGTGTTCAGTCCACGCTGCTGATCAGCACCCTCCTGGCCGCCCCCGGCCTGTGCATCAGCAGGGCGGCCCCGAGACGGGCGCTGGCGTCCCCGGCTTCTCCGCCCTCTCTGCCCACCGCCTCCTGATGCTTCGCCGGTGGTTTCCGCCCAGCCAGCAAAAGGAGCAAACAAGGGAGACGAGGTCCTGCTTAGCAAGCTGGTGATCCTCGGGTGGACTCTGGACCCTCTGGGCCTGTCATGTGTCAAAACTCACTCTCCCCCCCCGGGCTCCTTTCGGAGCTCCCTGGGCCCTCCGGAGGGTCCCCCTGCCCACAGCTGTCCCGACAGCTGCGCTTCTCCTCCCGATGGCCACTTTCCCCACATCCGATTTCAAGCGTGACATCCCCCCGGCCTGCCAGGGCGTCTTCTGGGGCGGGCTGCCCGCCCTTCCAGCCCTGCTGTTGGGAGGATGCAGTCACATCGACTCTCTCACTCGGCCTGTTTCATATTCTCAAAGCGAGAAAGGAGGTTTAAGCATCATGGGCCTGGGTCTTGAATGACCACCTTAGAGCTTCCTTGAGTAATACGGTTCACACTCACTTTGGTGTCTGCCTCAGTTGAAACGTTAAGTTTTAATATTCTGTTATTGTTCATTCAAGCTTTCAGTAGTTAAGAAACGGTTATTGAGAGCTAATTAGCTGCCAATCTCTACTAGGCAATAAGATGTAAAATTAAATACGGTAACTTCCTTTCTCTGGAACCACTCGGTCTTTGGTGGATGAAGGTATTAGAAGGATGAGTCTGATGTGCATAAATAAATATGATCCATAATGTAACCTATATATACTGTCTATAACCTATAATCTATAAGTGCCATAGAAGGATAATGAGCAATATACTGTAAAAGGAGAGAAAAATTTATTCTTAGGGATTAGCAGGATTCTCTTCAGTAACTTCTCCATAACTAAATTGTTTTTGATTATATGCCTCCTTAAGAGGAAGGACAAAAAACACTTTTTTTACATATAGCAAAATCTAAATTAGAGTTTATTTGTAAGATAACTGGAACTCTGCTATTTTTTGGATATACAGAAACTCATTGAAAGTTTTAGAAAGTCAATTCCTCAATTAAATATTAACCCAACAGATATCCTTTTAAAGCTAGTTTTTAAAGGAAGCTGTCTGGTATAATGCAGAGTCTCCTGAGTAAGTGATTCCACCCCAGTAATTAACTAGCTCAAATTCTAACATTTTTGGAAAATTCAGATTAGCCCCCAAAAATCAATTATAAACATTTTGGGGGGAAGGGGATGTTTTCCTTATGCTTTCTTCAAATTAAATGTATCAGCAATCAAATAGCAAAAGGAAAAATACATTTTCAAAATCAGATTTAATCATCATGACAGTTTATTGGTTTAGATTTCATATAAGTAGATCTAATGCATTCAATTTTTCTTAGAACAAGTGTTTCTTTCAACCTACAGAGGCAGTTTTCCTTTCAGTGAAGAAGTCTTTCATGATATGGTTTTAGTTCAGTCACTGTTCCAGTTTTGAATTCTCTGCTCCAGAAACATCATTTATCCTTTAGTTGGAGCATTTTTACCTCTTCTTTATATCTACTAAGTTCTCTTTAATTACTTTACTTTAATCTTCATGTCTTTTTCTTCTACTTTAATTACCTTAAGTCTTTTATTTTGAAAGCAAACTGTAAGCCATCTATTTTCTGTGTGTAACTGTTACTATTAGTTCTATGATGCTATTCTTTGCCTTCAACGTGTCTCCTGTTGTATGTTATCGTTTTTCATTCTTAGCCTGATTTTTTTGCTCATATCTTTGAGGTTGTCTTGTTAAATGTGTATTCTTTGTGAATTCTTTAATGATGAGATGTTTTCATGGAAATATTTCTTCTTTCCCCTGGGTTATATTTTCTTCTAGAATACATATCTTTAAATCTGTATTTTATCTGCAATGATTTCTTTCTCTCTTTTCCTCTCACTTTTTCCCTAATATACTTTCTACAATGTATTTACACAGACCCCAGGCTGGCATAGTGTTTTTATTTCATTTGTATGTTACTCATGCCAAGGAGCATAACCGAGGGCCTAGGTCAGCATCTGATGTTTGACCTGATAGAACCTGGATGAACGCTTTGTGATTCCCCTTCCACACTGCACTTCCATAGTTGTATCTGCTATAACCTCAGGCTCATTATTTGAATTTGGAGAAAAGTAAGTTTCACCTGGGGCTATGAGCAGTCTTTGTTGGGAAGACTGGCTCTTCTCTGTCTTCAGGATTTATTAAAATGTTCTGTGACCCAGTTCTGCCCACCTAATCTTGAGTTTATCTTAATCTGATGTGGATAATTGAAAATTCCAATAATTCTTCCAATGCAATATGAGACTCTGAAGATTTAGCTACACCAAGGTCAGCCTGAATTTCCCCCGACCGCGTTCTGCCTCTCCTCTTCCATCAGCACTTCTGCCCTCCACAAGAAGAGGGGAAAGTGTGGTGTTTGTTTTGTCTTGTTTTGCTTTGTTGTCGCTCATGCTAAGAGCCACAGTTTGGTGGGAGGAATGCCACCAGAGGCTCTTAGCTCATCTCTTTCCCTGCCTCCCTCAGATGTAATCTTTGATCTCTTCTGCCTGTTGTTTCAACTAATCTGTTTATTCCTGTATTAATGGTAGTTAGTATTTCTGTATCCTATTGTCTTCTTTCTTATTCTTTCATCCCAACAGTAAGCTCCAAACATGGGAAACTCATTTTCCTGACAATGAAAGGCAAGCACAAAGGCAGGATGGAGGTTTTAATGCCATGTGCATTTCCACATCTCCAAGGCTGCCCACATCTCTCTGTCACTACTACACGATGCAGTAGATATCTCTGCACTGTGCTTACCCACAGCCCTTTCCTCACTTCCACCTCCACCCTGATCTGCACCACCCCTGCTTCTCTATGGGAAGTTAGAAGCTGCTCCAAGCAATGCCATGCAAGCTCTTGAAAACTTGGTTTCTTTGTTAGCCATGAGCTCTTCCTTTGCATTGTCTAATTCATGCTGGCATTTTTGTGCCAATTCTTTTTTTCATAATAATTTCATTTATACCATTTGATCTGGGAGGATGGGGATTTTTTTTTAATTGAAGTATCATTGATACACTCTTATATTGGTTTCAAGTATATAACACATTGGTTCAATAGTTACCCACATTATTAAATCCTTACCCCAACTAGTGCAGTTGCTATCTGCCAAGATAGAAAGATGTTACAGAATCATTGGCTATATTCTCCATGCTGTACTACCATCCCCAGGACCAAATTATATTATAATTGAGAATTTCTGTGCCCCTTTATTGTCCCCCACCTCCCCACCCACCTGTCCCAACCCTTCCCTCAATCCTCCCTCATGGTAACCACCAGTCACTTCTCAGTGTCTATGAGTCTACTGCTGTTTTGTTCATTTAGTTTTGTTTTGATTTTAGATTCCACATGTAAGTGCAATAATATGGTGTCTGTCTTCTCCACCTGGCTTATTTCACTTAGCATAACATCCGCTAGGCACATCCATGTTGCTGCAAATGGCAGGACTTCTTTCTTTTTTTGGCTGAATGATATTCCATTGTGTATATGTACCACATCTTTATCCATTCATCTATTGATGAATATTTTGGTTGCTTCCATTTCTTAGCTATGGTAAATAATGTGGTGATAAACATAGGGGTTATTGAAGAGACTTTCTTTTCCCCACTGTATATTCATGGTTCCTTTATCATATATTAATTGAGTATATATATGCATCGCTTTGTATCTGGTCTCTCTATTCTGTTCTGTGGATTTATGGGTCTATTCTTGTGCCAGTACCATACTGTTTTGATTACTATAGCTTTGTAGTGTAGCTTGAAGTCAGGAAGTGTAATCCCTCCAGCTTTGTTCTTCTTAGAATTGCTGTGGCTATTCAGGGTCTTTTGTGGTTCCATATGAATTTTAGGATCATTTACTGTAGTTCATTGAAAAATGCCATTGGTATTTTGATAGGAATTGCACTGTATCTGTAAATTGCTTTGCACAGGATGGCAGTTTTGACAGTATATATTAATTCTTCCTATCCATAAGCATGGGATAGATTTCCGTTTATTTTTATCTTCTTTAATTTCTCTCATGAGTGTCCTGCAGTTTTCAAAGTACAGGTCTTTCATCTCTTTGGTTAGTTTCAGTCCTAGGTATTTTTTTCTTTTTGATGCAATTATAAATGGAATTGTTTTCCTGATTTCTCTTTCTCCTAGTTCATTCTTACTATATAAGAATGCAACAGATTTCTGTGTCTTAATTTTGTATCCTGCAACTTTGCTAAAACCAGTTATTAATTCTAATAGTTTTTTGGTGGAGTGTTTAGGGTTTTCTATATATAATATCATATCATCTGCAAATAGTGACAGTTTAACTTCTTCCTGACTAACTTGGATGCATTTTACGTCTTTATCTTATCTGATTACCATGGCTAAGACCTCTATCTTATCTGATTACCATGGCTAAGGTACTATGTGGAATAAAAATGTTGAGAATGGACATCCTTGTCTTGGTCCTGATCTTAGAGGAAAAGCTTTTAGCTTTTCGCCATTGGTTATGATGTTACTTTTGAGTTTGTCATATATGGCCTTTATTATGTTGAGGTACATTCCCTCTATACCCATTTTGTAGAGAGTTTTTATCATGAATGTATGTTAATTTTGTCAAATGCTTTTTCAGCATCTATGACATTATCATATAGTTTTTATCCTTCTTTTTGTTAATGTGGTGTATGATATAGATTGATTTACAAACACTGTACCATCCTTGCATTCCTGGAATAAATCCCAGTTGGTCATGATGGATCATCCTTTTGATGTATTTTTTTATTTTGTTTGTTAATATGTTGTTGAGGATTTGCATCTATGTTCATCAGGGATATTGGTCTATAACTTTCTTTTTTTGTGGTGTCTTTGGTTTTGATATTATATTAGAGTGATGCTGTGGAGGCAGATGATTAATAAGAATTCATTTATCCAGCACTTAAGAGACCACCAATGAGGGCTCACAGCTCCTTGAGAAAGACACTTCTGGACTATAAACCTGGCAAGAGGTTTTTTAAAAGATTTACATACATCTCAAAGGGCATAGAAATAATTGACAATACAAATTTTCCAATAAATGCTCTAAGAGAAAGGAGGTCAGGGCTTAGATTCAGGAAGAACCTGTCTAAAATCCAGTCAAGCTATAGGGAACAATAAAGTTAACTTAGTCATCTTCTTTGCACCAACTTTGGCAACATACAAAGTGCAGGATGCCAGTTGTCTTTCCTGTTCTCCTAACTTAGTTTATTTTGTATAATCTGATATGTAATCAAATGATCTTTGAAGCCAAAAAAAATTGAAAATGTAGTTTCAGTTGTTGGTAAAATTACACAGGAGTTGTAGATGATACCTCAAAGATAAAAAGCTAAGTACAAATTCTCTGAAATGAGCAGAGGTCTAAAAGTTTCCTCTGAAGATCAATTTACCATTTTAGAACTTTATATTCAGTACAGCCAAATGTACCCAATTTCTAACTTGAGATTTATCTATTTAGACTTTGCATTACTCAGAAAATATATACAGAGTTTGAAAACTATCCCTTAGTGAAGGATTTTTGTTCTACCACATAGGGTTTGCAAGGCTTCTCAGGCTGTCATTTCTATATGTGATTATCTTCAATGCTCAATGAATTAAACATCCTTTTACATGTTTTAAACTATGTTCTCATATTTATTTTCAATCTCAAATATGAGACTATACATATCTCTCAATTATTTATACTAATAAACAGAAGCAAATTAAATACTGAAAATACTTTGAGTTACCTTTAAAATGCTCTTTGTGGTTGCATATGAAGTTATCTTATACTACAAAGATGTATTTGATTGTCTTGCCTCCAAAAGAGTTAGAAAGTCACTGGTTCTTTTGATCTGACCTTGAGTTTCCTCCCCTTTGCAACACATTATATATTTATAATTAATCTCTCTGTTGCTAACTGTTCCTAGGATTAGAAATTCCGGTTTATATTTTAATTCTAAAATACTTCCCCTCCTGAGAATCAGTTTTATTCCATTCCATTCAATGAACACTTATTACCCTCCTACAATGTGCCCCCACCGTGTTTGTCATGGAAGTGCCCTGAGGAACTTACTGTCTAGTACAAAATAGGAGACTGGGAGACAGACGCTGATGAGTAAAAAACCCAAACAATACAACAAATGCTCTCAGTAAACTTTAAAGCAAGATTTTACATGGATGAGTTGTATTCAGATAATTCTCAGTCACCAATTCCATACCCTCTGCCTGGAACATCTGCCGCCCTATACATTTCAAACATCCTTTAAACCTCAATCCAGATGGCACCTCCTCCAAATAATCTTCCATAGCCTCCACTTCCCGCCCAGGCTGGGTGGCTTATAATATTTTCCATCTTAACGACTATAATACTTGTGAATTGTATTAATTTCCTTACTTGTTTCAGTCTCCAAATGGATAGTAAATTCCTTGATGACTGGGATAAAGTCTTTATCTCTGATTTCCATGCACCTCACCTTTAAGCATGTAATGAATGTAGGTTGAATGAATGAGTGAACAGAGACTATGTGCAACAATATAACAATAATAGCTAACACTTACTAATTTATCTGTACCACTCACTATGCTGTGTTTTACATGTGTTACTTTAATCTATTATTCCTGATTTACAGATGAGAGACACAGAAGCTGTGAGAGATTAAGAAACGTGCCTTGATTAAGCAACTATTAAATGGTAGAGCTGGAATTTAAACATTAGCAGTCTGACTTTGGAGCCTGCTCTCTTAACTGCATCATGAATGAATGATGTAATTTTCAAATTAGCATTACACAGTTCAGAATGAGACTATCTTCATGAAGCAGGTGGAACAAGTTTCTATTAGGTCTAGTAATTTAGCAAAGGTTCCATCATGGGAGTAAAAATGTTAGAAGTTTAAACTGCCCCAAGGAAATAGACAAGTGTTTCATATCCCATTAGAACTAGTTAAGTATAGCATTGCCTAAAGGCAGGAACAGCCTTTTCTGGAACTCTCCCAGTCTAAGGACATCACAACTTAAATATTTTCAAGATACACATCCAACTTTGGCATGTCATTGACATATTGTAGCAATTATGTTTTATTTCTTTATTACAGTTCTAGTTCATTCTTTTAATGAAATTTTTATCTCTAACTCAGTGTCTTAAGCCTAATAATTTCACTTGACATGTATACAGTGAATATTTTTACTGAGTAATGTGAGACTGTTAAACGGGTACTCAGACTTCTTAATAATTAAAAACCCTCACCTTTCACTCAAATAAAGGAAGTCCAGGTACCTTCACATCCTGCCTGAACTCCACACTCATGAAGAGCTGATTGTTTTGATCCCAAACACTTGATAATCTTACATAATTTAGAGCATCATTGAATAAGGTATTTGATCCAGCTTTAAGAACAGACAGTAAAATTGTATTTCAAAAGACTTTCGAAAAAAAAAGAGGAAAGGTGAATTGGCTGTGAAAAAGTTAACAATTTCCCTCATTTATTGTTCATAAAGCATTGGTTCCAGAGGACTAGGTTCTGGTTCTGATCATGTCAACTTCGTGGCACCCTGACCACCCAGTGGGGTCTGACTTGGCCTTTGCTTAGTTTCAATTTCAGTTTCTCCTAAATGACTCCCGAGTGTCTCACACCGTTGGAACACACAGGGCCAGGGTGACCTCACTGCCCCTCATTCTGTGGGCCGGGGCTTTTCCATCCAACCAAAAGCTCCCCGAGGATGTGAGAACCTTCTTCTCAGAGTGTAGTCCCACAGAAGCTTTGGCATCAAGTGGGGGCTTACAGGGAACAAAACTGATTGAAAACTTTCTTTTGAACTGATTTATTAATAGTATTATTAATGCACAATTCATCAAAACAACATCACTAGTTTTCATAAATGTCTTTTATACCAAGGTGGAGGGCTTGGGGACAGGGATAAGGGGCACAGTAATTCACAGTCACAGTCTAAGTTGGTCACAGGGATGGTAGCACAGCACGGAGAACACAGTTAATGATTCCGTAACATCTTCCTATGTTGACAGCTAGTGACGGCACTAGAGGGGGTGAGGAGTTAATAACATGGATAACTGTTGAACCACTGTGTTGCATATTTGAAACCAACATAAGATTGTGTGATACTTTAATTTAAAGAAAGAAGAAAAAAAAATTCTGAGAGAAACCAGAAAAGGGAAATAATCGTAGATAATATAGACAGCCTAAAAACAAAAACAAAAACAAGAAAGTAAATTTTACTGGAAATGTACTCCTTAATTAAATTGGATATTTTCTGTTTCCCAATTAATTAATGTATTCATGGTAGAATATTAATTATTGTTAGAATAAGGTAATGCTCAGCATCAATTCTATTTCTATTTTCCAGTTTTACAGGCATTAAGTGCTAAGAGACTTTAGACACACAAATAGGTAATCATAGAAGGAGTTTGTTTGTGTGTTTAGCAAATGTCATTAATTCTCTGTGCTCCTTCACCAAACCACACAGTAATCTAAAATCAGAAATTATTTTTCATGATCAATTGGCTGGAATCACAATTAGGCCTTTCTTCAATACTGTTGAAAATAAGGAATTGGAAACTAACAGTTGCAAAAGGACTTGGCATACAATCAAGAGAGTCATTCACATTCGCACTTTCTGAGAAGTATTATCATATCAATATTAATCATACATATTATACTTTCATTTAAAGGCACTTGGTTAACTCTGCATATGCAGAAAGGGAATCAGTATGTTATTAATTCTAATGTACTTCTATCATTATAGTTACTTTACTATATGCTTTAAATCCTTCATCAAAATACCAAAGCTTTGGTTTAGCTCATTCAATTACCATTGTATGATTTTATTATAGATTTTTCATCTCTAATCATAAATTAAGTGGACCTACATTTTTCCTTTCTTTTCCTGTCTTAGGTTTCTGATTTTGGTATCTGATATCTAGGTTATACTGTCCTCATAAAAAATATCAACAATTTTTGCCTCATTTTACTATTTTGTTGGACGATCTAAAATAAAGTGGCATCGGTTATGTGTTACTTGAAAGTTGGGAAGAACTAGCCTGAAAAATCATTTTGCCTGGTGCTTTTATAGAGGGGGTGGTTTTTAATTAAAGTTTCAATTTGTTTTATAGTAATCATCTGTTTTGTGTTTCTTTTTTATTTCTGTTTGACTAAGGACCAACTTTAGCATTTTATATTTTTTCCAGAAATGCAACCATATCATTTTGGTTTTCAAATTAGTATCTGATTATTCACATTTGCTTTTGATTTTTAAGTCGTTTATATTTAATGTATATCACTTTATATTTTAATTTCCTTTCATCTAAATTTTCTTGATAAGCTTTTCCATAGGTTCATCTAGCTTATCAGTCTTTTCTAAGAAACATGTTCTAGTTCTTATAATCAAATATATGAGGTAATAAGAGGAAAGAAATACCACTCACAGGAAGCAATTAAAAGCCTAAATGCCATGAAAATTATTTTAGAAATGTGTTTGAACCTTATGAAGGAAATTATAAATCCTTCTTGCTATAGAAATTAGAATATAGTCCTGTTTTAGCACTGAAAGATTAATGTTATAAAAATATAAATTCTCCCTAAATTACTTTACAGTTTTAATTTGATTCCAGTAAGAATGCCAAAATTTTTAAAGAATTTTAATGCCCCCAAAATTTGGGATTTGAATTTTATCTGGGAGAATAATCAGATAAAAATAGCAAAGACACTTTTTTTTTAAGGAAATAAGGATTCACACATAGCAGTTTCTGAAATTTGTAATGAGAATATAGTAATTTTAAAATGCAGTGCAAGCATGAGAATTAGTCAAATCAACCTACTTTTAAAAAATATTTGCAAAGATATCCGTGAAAGTGACAGAGGTGTTACTGTTACTGAAGGTCCATGGTTTCCCCTACAATTCTCAGCGACCTTGCCCCTCCGTGGAGCCATGTGACTGAGCACTAGTCAGAGGACAGGGAGTGATGCCAGCCAAGGCAAACAAAGGTGCTCGGGAGTTCTCCACGGACTCTGCTCCGGCATCAGGAACATACAAATGCAGATGGCCACGCCCCACACGGCAACAGCCCCGATCAGTCATCACGTTTAGGATGAAGGATGAGGCTGCCCTAGAGAGTCACCACATTCTCACTGAATGCTGCAGGAGCTAGGAACAAATCTTGGTTTTGCTCCTCCACTGAGATTTGGAGGAGGCTTATTTGTTATTGCAGCGTACATTGCCTATCACTAATAAGTGAATAAGGAATAATATTGATGTCTTTCAGTTTAAAAACCCTATGAACCATCTGCGTTGAATACTGTGAAACAGTGAAGAAAACGGTTATGAAAAGCCTCCTGAAGCCTTGGAAATAGAGAAAACAAGTCACCTTTGAAAGTTAGTCCAAAGAACTTACACTGAGGATCTGAGAAAAGACTCTCGGGCCAGGCTCAAGACATTTTTTTACTCATAGAAACTGAGCTTTATGGTTGTGTGGGTCCCCCTTGTCCCCAAGTTCCCTGAGGACAATGCAGAGTGGGCCAGGTGGATACTACACACTCAGTGGGTTAGTGTCCCAGCTGAGGAGCACTAAGCTTAAGTACCCTAAGCATTTTATACTGGGCAGTAAGCAGACCTGCCTGAGCTTTGCTCTGAAAAGAGGCATTACCTTTGTTATTCTGAAAAATAAACTCCATCTGCTGTTTCTTGGAGAGGGAGGTATTATCTTGCTCTTCCAAAGCTATTCTCTACACAAATATTCTTGAAAATATTGAATGGAGCAAAGGGGCAGTTAGTGCCTCTGCCCACAAGATATGCAGACACAGGAGAAACCCATAGAGAATTGTCTCCCAACAGTCATAAAAAGACATAACCAGCCCAAACAGGCCGCCTAGCTTACACGAGTCCAGACTGTACTTAGCTCTATCTCCAATTTGCTTATAAGCCAAACTGTAAAGTTTCACCTACAGGAAGAAATGCCTTGGAATTTGGTTACCTTTCTTTCAGTCAATTTCTGTAATAATGGGATTATTATTATATGGGAGAGAAGGGGAAATTAAATTT